>NW_012120866.1:117499-157242 GCF_000951035.1 Colobus angolensis palliatus
TCAAAATCATTGTTAGTTTTCTCAGGTGCAATACTGGTATTATGACTATGTGGCAGGTTATTATTTTGGGAAGAGGCATATGAAATGTGTAGGAGTAAGGAGTCCCAGTGTCTACAGCTTATTTTCAAATGATGCAGCAGGTGTGTGTGTGTGTGTGTGGTGTGTGTGTGTGTGTGTAGAGAGAGAAAGTGAGAAAGAGAGCAAAAGAAAGAGCACATGTGCTAAAGCAGATATGACAAAATGGTTTTCCCCCACTTCTGTTCTGTTATGCAAGATACATCTTCCAAGAGAGAAAATAGAAAATGTACCTAATAAATCCAGTGACTTATCAGGAAATTTCCAGGCAGAAGGTCAAAGATATTGTCTGGCTCCTCCTCTTTTTATATAAAGAGAAAGGAGAAATGTCAGAGAAAGAAGCCAAAGAGAGGGCGATTAAACGTAAAGGAGTCAGGCTGGCTTCAGAATTCTCAGACCTTCCAGATGGCAAATAATGCCAAATTTAAGAAATGGCTTCCAGGCAAAAATAAAACCCAGGGTCCTGTCAGAAAAATATGGTATTAAGAGAAAATCAAGGGTATAGCTTGTAAAATCTCTCGTTAAGAGTTTTGTTAAGAGAAAATTTTGGGGTCATGCCTCAGACAACTGTTTAGATTAACAAAAAAAAGAGTTTCTACAAAGCTGGCAGGCATTGTGCCCCAGCAACTGAGCAGAGGCTGACGCCACAATGGGATGGACACATGGGGCCTGGGGAGGGCAGAGTGTATTTTTCAGGTGGAGGGATGTGAGTCCTGTATCCGGTTCCCAGAGTGGCCCTCAATCCTCTCTGCCTTCTGATATTTGTGCCCTTGTGCAGTCAATTCTACACTGAATACAATGCAGTGGAGGTGATGGTGTGTGACTTCTGTTAAAGCGAGTTGCAGTTTCTGCCTTGGACTCTCTTGGATCCTTGCCATGTCACAGGGACTCAAGCAGCCACGTGAACAGACACACATGAAGAATGTACTGGGTTGGGCAGTGTCTCCTCAAAATTCATGTCCTTCCTGGACTCTTAGAATGTGACCTTATTTGGAAATAGGTCATTGCAGATGTAACTAGTCAAGGTGAGGTCATACTAGAATAAGGTGGGCCCATAATCCAACATGACTCTTGTCTGATGATCTCTAACTTAAGTTGATGACATGGGACAAGCCTCCAAACCATCATCAAAGCTCTAGACTACAGTAGATAAATTATAAAATAAAGAAGTTACGGCTGTGGGGTGACTTATCACACAGCAATAGATAAAGGGCCAGTCTTTTTTATGGATCTACACTCCTTCTGGCCCTTCCCTGCATTATGTTGAAGCAAATCCCGAACATTTCATCTATAAATATTTCAGCAGGCACATATCAATCTGAATTAAAAATGACAATAGGCCAGGCACAGTGACTCACACATGTAATCCCAGCACTTTGGGAGGTCAAGGTGGGCGATCACCTGAGGCCAGGAGTTTGAGACCAGCCTGGCCAACATGGTGAAACCCTGTCTCTGTGAAAAATACAAAAATTAGCTGAGTGTGGTGATGTGCGCCTATAATCCCAGCTACTCGGGGGGCTGAGGCAGGAGAATCGCTTGAACCTGGGAGGCGGAGGTTGCAGTGAGCCGAGATTGTGTCACTGCACTCCAGCCTGGGTGATAAGAGCAAAACTCCGTCTCAAAAAAAGAAAAGTGACAATAATTCCTTCATGTCTTTACAGATCCAACCAGTATTTACATTGATCTGTTTTTAAAAAATTGCTTGTATCTGATCTAAATAAGGTTCATAGCATGAAATTTCTATCTTTTTGAACCTAAATTCTCTGTCTTTGTCCCTTTTTACATCCATTTGCTTTTTATGTTTTAAAGAAACCAGGTCGTTTGTCTTGCGGCTTCACACACTGTCTGGGGCTAGCCTCTTACATCCATCCTCATGGTATTTTCCAGTGAGTTCCTCTGCCCTCTGCCTTCTGCCACTGTATTTCTTATAAATTGGTAGATAGAGAAGCTTGATCAGATTTAGGGGTTTTTTTTTTAGGTCTACTTCAGAAGTGGCGTGTATTTCCATTAGAAGGTACGCATGTCTGCTTGTCTCCAGAGCGCCACCAACGATCACTGCCTAGACTTATTAACTGATTGGGTACAAAGCAGTACCAGTTGCATTCTCTTATTCCTTCACATCCTTGTCAGGTTGAGGCACTGACGACCCGCTTGTTTGAACAGGCTGTAAGACACGAATATATAGCTTGTGTACACAATTTAATGCTTTGACTTCAGCATGTCTTCTGGCATTACTTTGCTGTCTCTGTCCACGGAGCTCTCGATGCTGTGATGTCACTCTCCAGTCCAATCTCATAGCCCGCCTTCCTCCACCCTTCAGAGAATGTAGATTAGTTCCATTTTTTATCCTTGACTTTGAAAGGTCTGGATGCTACTCTCATAAATTAAGGTCTGATGGAACCTCTGCCCCACAACTCACTAGCTGTGTGACCCTGGGCAATTCTACCCACCCTCAGCTGCCTCACATGTCATAAACTGTGTCTGAGAAGCCTACGTACAGGCTTATAACAGGGCCAAACAGGATAATTGAATGCAATGATGCTTATTAAGGGCTTTGCACAGCTCAATAATGGTCAATATTATTATTATACATTAGAAATGAAATGCACTCAAGCGATGAAACCCATTAAATGTATCAGAGCTTAGAATAAAGAGAATGAAGAATCCCTGTTGCTATATCCCTTGAGAAGGCCACTGGGAACATTACTGATGACTCAAAATGTGGTAATTTTAGACTAAGTTCCACATCTCCCCAGAAGAGCCAGCCATGTGTGAGGCGTGTGTGTGCTAAAGCTGCTTCATCTGCATGGGAAGTGCAGTTCCCTGAAGGGAGGGGCTGCTATTCCCAGAAGAACCAAGGAAGTGGGGCAGGTCTGGCAGAAAGAAACAATGACCTGGGGGGTGAGGGTGGGGGTGCGTTACTGCTCCCTGATGGGGCACAGCTGCAGAAGCAACTAGTTCCATGATTAACTTTTTTTCCTAGAAAACTGTCTGATGTCCATTACTTAATCCCTAATTTAAAAGTGGCATATATTGAACATTTGTACCGTGCTAGGTGCATTACTCAAATTATTTAATCCTCCCAATAACCCTGTAAGGCAGTATTGAAGGTGGCAAAGCCCAGATTGGAACGCAGAGAGTCTAATGCCAGAGGCCACTCTTGCGAGTGAACCACACCCTGACCTGCCCAGGCACTTGAACTGTGTGCTTGTCTCTGGATGTGGAATACGGGAGTTTCAGGCATCAGCAGATGATGTCTGTGAGGCCTCATACTTTTCAAGTTGGGGGAGATAAGTCAGGGAGAGGGGCAAGGCTTTTTGGTTTTGTAGTTGTATCACAGGCCATGGCAATTCCCACTTCCTCCCCCTTCCCTCCTCCCCGGCCACCTCCTTCTGATGAGGGCAGCCCTTGAGGGCTGTTCTTCCAGGAAGGCTGCGGAGACACAGTCCTCTGCAGAGCGGGCAAGCAGCCTAGAGGCCGGGGGTCTTAGAAACAGAAAATGGTCTGTGAACTTTGCCATCTAAGATTGAATATAGGGTTTCCATATAGGATAGAATCACAAAATGAAGGTATTAGCAAAATAATTCCGTGTGAGAAAATTTCAGAAACACAGTCATCTGGGTGTGTTCCGTGCCCCTCTCTGGTCCGTGAACATGGTTTTGGCACAGGACATCCATATGATGACTGTGCTAGCGGCATGTACTCAGTACTGCCCAGTAAGAGTCCCAGGAAAAGTACTGAGATGCAAACCCTCATGGGCTTAAATACATCTGGTCTGTCTCTGGTCCCCAAACCCAGCAGGCTGTGGGGGCAGCGGGTCTGTGTGCGGGCCCAGGGACAGCCTGCACTGGGCACACGCTTGGGCTCCCTCCCAGAGTCCATGAGACCAGGCAGGCCTGCCGGCGTACCCCACAGACAGCTCAGGGTGAGAGGGCAGGAGACACCCGCCCAACTGGGGAAGCCGAAAAGCACAGGAAGCAAGTGGTGACCAACAGCTGAGCAGAGAGGTTGTGGGAGGACGGAGGAGCAGGTGAGCCCTGAGCCCAGCCGCTATCAGTCACTGGAAGCGTGGCCGCAGATCTCATGCCTCTGGCTGGCAGTGAGGAGGCTGGCTTAAAGGCAGGCTAGACGTTAGTCAGCCCCCAGATGCCCTTTGCTTGTAAAAGTAAAACGGACGGTCTCTTGCCCAGAGTGAAGGTCAGAGTGCCACTGTGAAGGGCAGGTGGCTGGGAGCCTGCCCAGCAGGAGCTGCCAACCCCAAAAACTGATGCCAGGGCCCCTCTAAAAGGTCCAGCCAGATCATGCCTCACAGACATGAGCCACCCTGGCCAGCATTTCCACTCAGCGTTTGTCCCCACTCACGACTGTTCTGCAGCATGTTACTATGTGTACGCTCAAGGACAGCTGATGAGCCCACATGCAGGAAAAAGCAGGTGGGATACACTAAATGGCAAGCTGAATGCCTGGCAAGGAACGCACAAACGTGCCACCTGCTCTCCCCAGCGGTGACCACAGGAGCCCCTGAGGCTACCATGCAACCCGCCTCCAGATCAGTGTCATCCCAAAGTGTGGGGTCCCCAGCCAGCGGCATTAGTGTCATCCCGGAACTTGTTAGAAATACACATTCTCAAGCCCCAACCAGACCTACCGAATCAGATTCCTGCCCAGCAGTCTGTGTTTGGCAGATCCACTCGGTGCTCTCTGGCAGGCTGCAGCTGGAGAACAGCTCATTCATTCTCCTTCTGGGCGCTTATCACACTTTCTCTTCTGCCTTCAATACCAGCACCTCTGCCTCCTCCATCCTCAGGCAGCAGATGCTGCTGCACTGGCGCCTACTTCACTGAGAACTGAAGCTGGGAGGCAGCGCCCACCGCTCCCACCCCGCCCCTGCGCCCACCAGTGTCTGTTCACCCACAGTGGTGTGGGCGCTCCTGTCGGATCCCTAGTCTTGGAACACCAGTCACTCCAGCACTCCCGCTGTGTCCTGTGTTACATCACCTCTTCTTTCCAACTGCCCATTATATCGTTCCCATCAAATTACGAACATCCTGTTATTTTTCTGAACTTAAAGTTTTTCTTGACCCTATTTCGCTCACCAGCTGTGACTCTCTTTGTCCTGCCTTTTGCAACGAAACTCCTGTCAAGTGCTGCCTGTGCTGCTGAGGAGTTCACCGCGGCCCTCCACACCGACTCCAATGGCCAGTGTTTGGCCTTCGTCTCATGCATCAGAAGCCTCTGACACAGGTGACCCCTCCCTTCTCCACGCACGGCTTCCAGGGAAACAGACTCTTGCCTCCCCACCTCAGTAACTGCTCCTTCTCCTCTTCTCCGCAGCTGTGGCCCAGGGCTGCATCCTGGTTCCCTTCCCTCTCTCGTCCCCCTCACTTCCCTGGTAACCTCATCAGGTCTCCTGCCTTTAAATAACATCGATAAGCAAACAACTCCAAAGTGACACCTTCATCACAGACTTCCCTCCGAACTCCAGACTTGCCCGCCTCTAATAAACCACCTCCAACTCAATGTGCATACAACCCGGTTCCATCTCAGCCCCGTCCCTCCCAGCCCAGCCTCCGTGCCTCAGCCTCTGGCACCCTGCCAGGTGTCTGGCCACTGTGCCCAAGCCGTAGCTGACAACTCTCTTACTCTGCCCCTGACTGCCAGGAAGTCCTGCTGGCTCCAGCTCAAGATCCTTCTAGATTCCGACTCTGCTCACCACCTGCACCTGCGGAGCCACGGCCGTTTCCCTCCTGGACCCCCTGCTTGGGTCCCTGCTCCTGCCCATGTTCCTAACAGTGATCCCTTTACAACATGGGCTAGATAATGCCTTCCTTTGCTCACAGCCCTCCAGAGCTTTCTGTTTCACCCATGGTCAGAGCCAAACTCCTAAGAATGGCCTTCAAGGCCTCTGTGCCTTCTCTAAGGCCTGCGATTCTGCAGCGAGTGAGAAGTGCTTCCCTGGGGCCTCTGCCTGGCCTGCTCTGTGTGAGGCTCCCTGTCCACACTTATTCACCTGCCAGCCTCTTCACTTTCTCTGAGTGTTGACTTTAGTGTCACAGTTACTGTTCTGTTTGAAAGAGCCTTCTGTGTACCTCCCACCATCAGTCTCTCTGATCCTGCTTACTTTATCTTTTTTCCGTATCGTTTATTACCTTATAACATATAAGAAAATGTGCACACTTATGTGTACTGTCTGTCTCCCACTGCTAGACTGCAGACCCATTCAGGTGAGGGCCTTCGCCTGTTTTCTTCACTGATGGATTCCAAGTGCCTCCATAGTGTCTGGTGCTGAGTAAACACTTACTCAGTTGGATACATTAACTAGTTGGATAAATTAACATCCTCAGAGAGATAAGACACCAAAATCAAGAAATACAAATAAGGGCCAGGTGCGGTGGTTCACACCTGTAATCCCAGCACTTTGGGAGGCCGAGGTGGGCGGATCACCTGAGTCCAAGATCAGCCTGGCCAACATGGTGAAACCCTGTCTCTACTAAAAATACAAAAAATTAGCCGGGTGAGGTTGGGGGCACCTGTAATCCCAGCTACTTGGGTGGCTGAGGCATAAGAATCACTTGAACCTGGGAGGCAGAGGCTACAGTGAGCTGAAATCACGCCACTCCACTGCATTCCAGCCTGGGCAACAAGGTAGAAAGCCCGTCTAAAAAAAAAAAAAAAAAAATACAAACTGGATACTGTATAAAATATACACTGAAATGAAAAATAATTTCCAGAAAAGAAAAAAGAAATGAAACATTCGATAGAAGGACTGGAAGATAAAGTTGAAATCTCTCAGAAAGTAAAGTAAAAAGACAAAGGGGTGTAAAACAGAAGAAAGAAAATCAGGAATTATATTAAGAGGTTTAACATCCAAATAACAGATGTTCAAGTAAAAGAGACAAGGACAGAAGGTGGGGGCATTAAAGAAATAACTCAAGAAAATTTCCTAGAATTGAAAGACATGAATTTACAGATTGGAAGGGCCCATTAAGAACCAGGACTAGGCCTATTATCAGATGAAGAAAATCCTACAACCTGCAAAGCAAGATCAAATACAAAGAAACAAGAATCCCAATGGCTATGAAATCCCCACAGGCAGCAATGGGAGGTTTAGGACAGCAGAGCAATGCCTTGAGATATCAGTAGGAAAGTGAGAACCCGTCAAGAATCCTATAAGCAGTCAAACTATGACTTCAGTGTCAGAGCAGGTGAAAGATATCTTTCTGGCACACAAGGACTCAAGATAAGTTCCTCAGCTGCCGTGAGGGAGCAGCCACTGCAGATGCTCGTGGCCCTCCTTACAGCTACCAGGCGGCCTCCGTGAGGGCTCCTCGGGAGCCAGGCCACCTCTGGCTTGTCAAGAGGGTGTGTGTAGGTCACCCTCTCTTGTCCTGGGGATCACACCTAGTTTCCAGCAGTGAAGCATAGTGTTTGGTAACTTCCTTGCCACCTTTATTAGGAATGGTCTGAAAGCCTGGCCTTGTCAGTTCTTGGAACTTTAGGAATGCTTATACACTTACAGGTGAATGTGACATTATGCCGCTCGGGACACATTTTTTTCTCCTATGGGCAATACCCTAAGAGTGGGGTAAGATCCTTATCAACATGTGAGCAGCAGCACATCTGCTGGATGATCCTATGAAAGACACAAGTTACTCTTGTACAGTAATGAGGAGGGTGGAGAGGGCCACAGAACCAGGGAAAGCTCCCTGGGGCGCCCAAGAAAACACCAGAGCAGCTGAGACCCTGGTCTCTCTGAATTCCTGGATTTTGAATAAGCCTGAAACTGTGGCTTAGGACATCTTTGCTCCGGCAGCATCTTTTCCTCTTGAAGGACCCTGGGGCAGTTACCAGCGCACCTATGCATGCACACACGCACATGCACACACATGCACGCATGCACACGCATGCACAACTGTCTGAAAGCCGGGGTCTGCCAGGCAGAGCACTGACACGGGGTTGTGATGAGGCATGAGACTTTGAAGCAGGGCAGATCTGTGTTTCCCTCCACAAGGCAGGCAGGCGAGCCTACTTCCTCACATGAAACCCAATCGCCAGCACCTTCCCCTGCCCCATCAGAGCACTTGCGTGGGCTAGAGGCTTTTCCCATTTGTCATTTTATTTAAATCCTCCCACCAATCAAGTAAGATAGATATTACCATTGTCCCAATTTTACAGAGAACAAACGGAGGCTCAAGAAATCACTTGCCCAAGTTTCCATAGGGAGCAGGTGAGCTCAGAGGTGAACACAAGCTCCCAGGCTCCAGAGTCTCTGCTCTTAACACACACCACCCTGGCTTGGCTGTAAAATGTAAATATGTATTTATTACTTTCTTTGTAGACCATATACTCCTTGACAACAGGGACTACCACCTTCACCTTCATGCCCACCAGGTGTCACACTGCAAGGCCCAGCTGACCCTCACTTTCCTTTGGTCCACCTCCTGCTGTTATCTGGAAGAGGCATACAACATCCTTCACCCGGAAGCTAGCTGTCCTCACCTCACTGCAGAGGAACACTCCGGGGTTCTTCTGAGGGAGGCACCCTGAGTCTGAGCTCAGCTCGAGGCTTCTACCGTGCCGCAGAGGTTCCTCAGGCCTGACGTGATGCTGATTGAGGACAGGAGCCAGGGTGGTTTTTCATCATTCCACTCGCAGCACTCAGCACAATGCCTGGCACAGTGCTGATGCTCCGTAAGCATTTGCTGAGTGGAAGAAAATCGAGCCTCCCACCTCCAGACGAGAGAGGGAGCTGGGGACAGTGAGATTTGTGAAGCTGACTGATAGCCCCAGGCATCTGAGAGTCCCTGCGCCTTGGCCTGCAGGGAGCTGCAGTCTGGGTAAAACAGGATCATAAAGGAGCCCCGCCTCTGACAGGAGACAATGGATGGAATAGCCTTCCAGAAGCCCACCGGCCGGCTCACTCAGGGCTGCATGCTGTGCTGCGTGGACCACCACTTCCCATGCCCACAGCCGTGTACTGGGAAGCAGAGAAGAGGCTGACAGGCACCAGGGCCTTGGTCACGATGGACTTGACACTGATGTGGAAAAGTCAGGACCTGCTGGTGGCATCTTCCACCACAAGAGGGGTCTTCCTAAATGCGACGGCACCTCCTGATCCAATCCTGCGGCCATGTCCACCTCCCACAGCACCCCCGGCTCCATGCTTTGAAGCCCGGCTGGCCCACACACATTCTTTACCTCCCAACCTGACACTTCAACTTTTTCAGGTCACACAGCGCTTTGAAGCGCTAATGAAAACTGGGAACTGTCTCTCCAGGTCAGTAATCATGTGCACACAGAATTCTGCATGCAATGTAGTGGGCTTATGCCTCCTGAGGACCACCAGCGGTCCCATCTACATCACACATCCAGCCTGTCACCAAACTATGAGGCTCATGAAAGGTAGGGCCATAGAAGCCGCAGCACAGAGCCTGGGTGGGAGTGGAGATGGTTTGCAAAGATGTCTTAGGGAACCTGGACTTTAAACTTGGACTATTGTTTTTGTAAATTTAGCAAATGAAGTAACAGATGTGAAAACTGCCTAGTAATACTAAGTTAAAAAGCAGTTTCAATTCCGACAAATGGCTGTAGGGTCCCTCCCCACCTAGAAGGCCGCGGGGGAGTAGACATGACAGGGCCAGAAGCAGCAGCCCTCCATGGTCCGCCCTGCTTTTCTGTTCACTAGCCATGTGCTCACCGGCACGTCGCAGAGCCCTCCGGGGTTTCTGTGGCTTTCCTCCTGCATCAAGCACCCAGGGAAGAGGGAGTGGGCGCACCAAGAGCAGCACCTGGGTCTGACCCGACTGTCCCACGCATGGGCTGTGAGACGCTGGGCAAATCCAGCACTGTCTCAACTGTGAGAAAGTGATATTTACAACAGTCCCCCTTTCCAGAGCTGCTGTGAAAACAAAGGGCCCATCACAAGGAGGGAGCTCGATAGATGCAGCTCTTCTTACCTAGGGTTCCAAAGGTCTTGTTGGAATCACAAAGAATGCATGTATAGACACCTGCAACTAGGGTCGGGCACAGTTGCTGACACCTGTAATCCCAGCACTTTGGGAGGCTGAGGTCAGGAGTTTGAGGCCAGCCTGGCCGATATAGTGAAACCCCATCTCTACTAAAAATACAAAATTAGCCAGGCATGGTGGCTTGCACCTGTAATCCCAGCTACTCGGGAAGCTGAGGCAGGAGAATCGCTTGAACCTGGGAGGTGGAGGCTGCAGCGAGCCGAGATCGCACCATTGCACTCCAGCCTGGGCAACAAGAGCGAAACTCAGTCTCGAAAAAAGAAAGAAAAAGAGACCTGCAACTAGAACATCATAACGCAAGCAACTGCCTTTTGTTTTGTTTTGTTTTTGTTTTTTTTGAGATGGGAGTCTCATTCTGTCTCCAGGCTGGAGTGCAGTGGTGTGATCTCAGCTCAGTGCAACCTCCAACCTCCACCTCCTGGGTTCATGTGATTCTCCTGCCTCAGCGTCTCCAGTAGCTGAGACTACAGTGGCTGCCACCACACCCAGCTAATTTTTATATTTTTAGTAGAGACGGGTTTCACCATGTTGGCCAGGATGGTCTCGATCTCTTGACCTCGTGATCTGCCCACCTCGGCCTCCCAAAGTGCCGAGATTACAGACATGAGCAATCAGGCCCAGCCACAACTGTCACATTTTTAAGTGAAGAATCCAACCTTCGGAACAGTTGCCATTGCTCCTAACCAATGTCACTCTCAAACACGGAGAAATGAAAATGAATGATGATTCCAAAGGTCAACACCACAGAACTGGCTTTTACTAACAAAACCAAAGAACCTCAAACACTTTTTGTGGACATCAAATTCCTTCCTTCATATTTTAAAATGACATTATGCATGTACATATTTTTAAAATTTAGACACATTTTAGAGAACACAATTGTGAACACAAATCCAAGAAATGAATGAGATGTACTGAAGTCTGATTCAAAAACTTCCCTTAAACTGACTTCTGTCAATCCTCTGTCCTGTGAAGTAAGTCCCGTTTTTCCTTTGCCTGCAGGGACTGAGCTGGAATTACTGTCACACAGCAGTACATGTGACAGACATGAGGCAGGGGTTAATGCAGAGTCACAGAACAGCATCTCTGTTGACATCTAGTGGGTAAGCAGGAAGGTGTCAACCCAGGTGGCTTTTTAAAAAATCTGTAAATAAAATCTCCTCCTTTATTCCACAGATTTTTAAAAATCTTTCCCTCAGTGTGTTAGAAAGACTAACAGTATTTTTCAAACATGTGTGTGGATGGACCCACCTGGGGAGACACCTGGATCCTAGGCCACCTTTGTGGCTGCTCTGCAGATGCCTGGCTGCACCAGCTGCCTCCTCCTCTGAGAGGGGCCGCCCTGGAGAGCACCGTGCTGGCTGTGTTGCCTACTTGCTTCCCTTGGGAAACAGGGAGGCAGGACCTGTACCGAGTGCTGTGATGTGTTATGTTTTGATGAGGTGGGTGGGGAGGATGGGAACAATGCTATCTGGATGTGATTAGACATCGTGTGAGGTCTTCTGCAAAGCAGCTGCCCTCAGCTCGTTGATGACAGCATCCTACCTGCAGGTGTGGGCTGCTGGACTGCCTGCAAAGCCCATCAGCGGGTCCAGGAGGTCAGGTAAAATAGGATCAGGATCAGTTCTATTCACAGAAATCGTCAATCTAACATGAAAGAAAATAATCATGACTCAGGAGCAAGGGTGTCTGCAGCAAAGAGACTCTCCACGCATCGTTTAGAAGCTGAATGTCACACATTTAGGGTGCCAGCTCCACACATAATCACACAAGTAAAAAGGAGGCTTTTCTCCTAAACTGACATTCTTTTTTCTCCTTTCTGAGAGGTGTGGACACTGGGGCTGGGAAATGCTCAGGCTGCCCCCTGCAGACGAGGACTGGGCTGTTAAGAGAGTCCACTTATCTTTCACGACACAAGCCTTAGCTCACAAGACGAGAAGTCCTTAGTCCCAGACCACCTGTTCCATGATGACAGAAACCCTTCTAAAAACTGAAATGTATGTGACAGAATGAATGAAGGTAGGCTAACCCAAATTACTGCTCACATTTTTTTAAATAAAAGTCACACAAATACCATAATGATGTTGGTTAGAACATTATGTTTCTCATATCTATAAATGAGGGCTAGTACTTATCACCCAAAAGTAGACAAAAAATATGAAATGCATTCATTCCAAATTTAGACTTTGATAACTTTCCAAAAGGTTGAAATAAGTTTAATTGCAGGGACATGAGTCCAGCTGAGTGACTTTCTGTTCATCTGTAATAACCCATCTGGAACTGTATTTACTCTTCTTCGAACAGTAACTTATAATGTTGATAAACTGAGGTGGAGCCTGTTTTAGTAACATACACCTGGGTAAATGTTCTGGAACTGCCAGTGCTTAGTCACTGCTGCCTACAGTGTGGCCACCAAAGGCTTCTTGGGAAAGCTCCCTTTGGGTCCAGAAGTCTCACCCTCTATGCTCCTGCTGCCCTGGACCCTACACAAAGCACCTGAAGCCTCTGCTGGGAATGGGGCCCTGACAGAGCCGTAATGCACCCTGAGGCTTCTTTAAAACACGAAGGTGAGTGCAAAATCCAAACAGGAAGCATTCAGCTGTGCCCTCCCAAACACCCCAGCACGCCCCTGCGGAACTGCTGCTCCTGTCCGTCCTTGGAGTGGTGGTTCCCTCATGCTCATCTGGAAGGTGCTACGGAAAAGGCCGACAATGTATTATCACTAGGATGGACCCTAGATAATCTTTCTGATATACCAGATAGACATCAACTGTTCCCTCGTTTGTCAATATGGAAGAAACCCCACTTTATACATTTTATACAGAAAAGTGGACACTGCCATACATTCATGCGTGGTCAGCTCTGAGCCCCCAGGAATAGAAGGGCCTTCCATTTAAAACAACTTACACCTGGATACAACAAACACCAAGAAACATGCAAACACTACAGAGAATCTGTATGTGAAGAAGTCATATTTTATACTGATGAGGGTGCCGTTAACGTTGATGGATGGCTTCGATCACTCATGCTCTGACAGAGGGGCCTGTGACGGCGTCTGCTTCTCTTTCAGGATTCCCAGTTGTTTCTGTGTCAGGCACTAAGCAATCTGGTGGCTTTTGTTCCAAATGGGTATTTTAGTTGTCTTTTTGCACCTTTTAATCCCTCTTCGAAGAGTCAAGTTCAAATGCTGGAAACCGTGATGTCTCTGGTCCCAGGACATCGGAGAGAAAGTGAATAGCGCCAGCCATGCCTGCAACGTAAAATGAGCCGCCTCTTAGGAATGGCACAAGGGTAGTGTCTAAGACAGTGACTTTTAATCATTTCCCTTACCAGGGGCTGCAAGCATGTGGGAAAGGTGCTGAGGACTCTAAAGATGACTTCATTAAAAAACAAAGATATCCTTATATTTAGCACCCAGCAGGTAATATAATAATACCAGCTTTCCTCACGGTCTTATATTTTTAAAATTGGTTATTGGGCTTTAATCTTATATCTTAAAACTTTAAGGTGACATCACAGAATCGCTATGGAACTTATGGATGCTGCTAATTCGATATTCCTACACATGGAGCTTCCCCTCAAGAACCTGTATATGCTCAAAGTTGCTTTTACATCTTCTTGATATTTGAAGAATGTTATTTTTAACAAATCTCAATTTGGTCAAAATCCCCACCCCAAATCACTGCAGTAATTAAGCAGCGGGTTTTCAACTAGACTCATAGCAGCATAGGAAGGGTATGGGATGGGGAAGGCGCTAGTAGCCCACCAAGGCCTCCAGGTCTCCAGTCCCCACTCAAATCAGAACAATTCCTCCCTTATTAGGTTTTCGTTTACAGTTTTTCTTTTTTTTTTTTTTTTTTTTTTTTTTTTTTTTTTTTGAGACGGAGTCTCGCTCTGTCGCCCGGGCTGGAGTGCAGTGGCCGGATCTCAGCTCATTGCAAGCTCCACCTCCCGGGTTTACGCCATTCTCCTGCCTCAGCCTCCCGAGTAGCTGGGACTACAGGCGCCCGCCACCTCGCCCGGCTAGTTTTTTGTATTTTTTAGTAGAGACGGGGTTTCACAGTGTTAGCCAGGATGGTCTCGATCTCCTGACCTTGTGATCCGCCCGTCTCGGCCTCCCAAAGTGCTGGGATTACAGGCTTAAGCCCCTACAGTTTTTCTTTTGATATAAAATTCACGTACAATGAAACACACAAATCCAAAGTGTACTTCTCTGAGGGTTTGTCAAATGCATATATACCTGTGCAAAAGAAACCCGATCAAGACCTGGAATATTTCCATCACCCCAGAAGTTCCAAGTGCCCCTCTCCAGTCCCTCCCATCCCCGTGGTCCCCCCAGGGGTAACCGGCAGCCTGGTCTTGATCCACCAGGGATTACTTCTGCCTGCTTTGGCACTCTTAGGAGCATGGCCACAGTGTATAGCCCTTGCATCTGGTTCCTTTGTTAGGGTTCCCGCAGTTCATTCATGTTCTGTGCGTGTTCATAGTCGGCCCCGTCACACTGCTGAACAGTACATTGCAGACCGTTTCCTGATTTTTCCTACTGAAGGTCATCTGGGGTGTTCCCAGCCTTCTCTGTAAGTTTGTTTAAAGAAAGGGTTCCAGAAACCTATTTAAAAAATCAGAAAACCACTGACCTAGGAGTGCCCATGAAAAGTAAACAGGGACCCATAACGAGCACAGGAGGCCCCACAGCAGGCCCTGCAGGGACGAGCCTGGCTTTCCTGCTCAGGTGTGTGGGCAGCAGATCCACTGGGCGGCGCACTCCAGCAGGCGTGAGCTCCTCCAGAAGAGGTGCCAGGTGCCAGGAAGCCCTCCCAGTGGCTCTTCCAGCCAGCCAGTTTGCCACAATGGCCTGCGTTGCTAGGCACATGGGCTAATGATCCCTCCATCCCGACGGGAATTTGGTGAGAGTCCCCCACAGTTCTGTCTGCCAGGCACTGGCGAGGCACAGGGGAAGGAGGTGACCTATGAATTTCCCGCCTTTAGGGTCCAAAGCTTTTGACCCACTGGGGCTCTGGAGGTGCTATTATCGGCTAGATAAACTCCATTTAGAGTTCCGGCATTAACTCTGTTATATCTGATGCAAATGCATTGCACTTTTATGACATTGAGGACTAAAACTTTTATTCTAATAAATACTTTTTCCTTATGAGTTCTTTGAATATTAAAAAGATCATCTTCTGCAAAAGATGTGACACATGCTCTATTTTCTGCTCATATTTCTAAAAAGTGATTTAAAAATATTACCAGTATAAAAACTAAAACAGGACATACCACCAAAGACGATGCAGACAGAGGATGATAAGGGGATACTACCAATAGGGTACACATATGAATTTCACCACATGTACACAATTAACCGATTTCCCAAAATTACAAACTATGACAGCTCACCCAATATGAAATAGACAACTTGAACAGCCCTATAACTATTTTAAAAATTGAATTTCTTTTAAAAGTCTAGAAAAATAAATCTCCAGACCTAGAAGTTTGTACTAGAGAATTCTACTAAACATTTAAATTACATTAATACCAATTCTTCCACCAATTAACACACAGTCTGTCCCAGAAAACAGAAGAGGATACTTCTCAACACAGTTTATTATAGGTCAGTATGACCCTGATACCAACACCAGATAAAGACAGCACAAAACAGGAAAACTGTAGGCCAGTACCCTTCATGAATAGAGATGCAAAAGCCTTTACCAAAATATTAGCAAACAGAAAACACGCCCACACCCCCACATATAAACCTAATGAATATCCGGGCCTGTTTGTGGGGCTTCTCTGTTTATGCTCCAGTCTTCCCTCCCCTGCGCCCTCGGTGGACTCTGGAATCCTTGCTGCTTTCACTGACTGCCTATCAGCGCTCTTCTCTTCAGAACCTTCTTCAATATTCACTTTTGCTATTGTTTCTAATTGCCAATATTATTCCTACTTCTTTATATAATATTAAATATATATTAAGTAATTAGTAAAGCTTCCCATGAATACACCGATATTAAGTACGCAACATTACAGATGAAACACAGAGGAGTAAACGATTTCTTCCATTGCTAACAGCAAGCCTTCGGTTCTGTCTGCAGAGACACCTCACAAAAAACCTAAGAGCACTTGGAAGACATTCACAGGAGCAAAAAATATAGGTAAGGTGAAGAAATTCAACATAATTTTCAGCAATAAGCTAATTTGCTGACTTATTTTACAGTTTGGAAGTATTACTTGAGCCAGGTCAAATGTGAACAGTGCCAGTCCACAGGGGCCGGAGAACCAATTTCACCCAAACATTTAAACCATAGCATTTTTCTCACTCTTACCTTCAAAGAGTGAATAGGGTCTGTCAGGAATGCGGCACCCGTGTGCTCCGTAATCTAGACACCACTCTGCAAACTGAAAAGAAAGGGATTTCTTTTAAGACTGGAGTTTCTACTTGATGAAAAGGCAATAAATGAGAATGCAATGTCTTCACAGGAATTAGGGAAGTGGACCCCCAGCTGTAGGGCATTCAGTGTGGGCTCCATGGGCTCCTGTGCCCCCTCGTCCAGGGGCAAGGCCTAGCAAGTCTTGTCACCTCTGTTTGTGGCTGCCTCAGCTGTAGAGTGGGGTCTGCCTTACGGCTGCTGGGAAATCCGAGGTGAAAACTGAACAGCTCAATGACACTCTGTTCTCCCTGGCACCTTCCTCCTGCCACTTCAGCTGACGATTCTAGAAGCAACTCGAAACGCCTGCTCTATCCTGAACAAAAAACCCTGGCTCTAAAACGGCCCTCAGCAGCAGCTGCCAGCTCCCCCGGCCCCAGCTGGGAAACAGCTTCAGCCCTGCCCGGGGCGCCACCTCTCACCTCAGCCACTCCACAGCTGCTGCTTGGCAGCCTCTCCACCTTCACAGCCCCCGGCTCTCAGCCCTTCCTGTGCTCTCCTCTGGGCTCCTTGACCCTTTTTTCTCAGACCTCTTCAATGGGTATTTCCATATCGTTTTAATAAACTTCCCTTCTGTGCCTAAGCTAATATAATTTGAAAGGTCATTTGTACACTTGAGTAATAAACATGAGGAGTATCAAGTTCAGCACACGTAAAAAGAAACTCACTCTGCTTTTACCCTCCCAATCTGCTCACTCTTAGCTTGTTTGATGGCCCATCTACCCAGTTTTCTGAGTCAGACAACAGAAAGACATTCAGATACTTCCATCTTCTCCACATTCAAAAAGATGCATTAAATTCTGTGGGCTTTACATCATAGGTGTTTCTAAATGTCTCATTTTTTATCCCAACCTACGCTTTGGTTTATAACTCAACATTTCTTGTATTAATTACTAAACCGCTATTTAGGGAAACTCAAGCTCGCCTCATTCTTCCTACTGGGACCACAGCGATCTTTCTAAAAGAGGAGTCTGAACATGGATTCCAAACCCTTCCATGAGCCCCCATCTTCCAACCCGGTATCCAATGCTAGCTGATTACTAAAATTACTGGGGGAGCTTGAAAAATATTAGTGCTGGGGGTTCCTCATTTAACTGGTCTACAGTGAGGTCCAGTCATTATTTGAAAGCTTCCCAGTGGTACAAGGTTGAGAACTACTGGCTACAGGGAAGGACTAACTTTCTCCGGCCTCTACCCACCTGTCTGACTTCACTTTTCCCTCCTCACACCTTTCCTCACACATTTCCTTCCCTTTGCACCCCAAAGGCTGAAGTGCTTATGGAGTCAGGAACACACTGAGCTGGTTCCTGCTCTGCAGCTCTGCCCAGGCTATTCTCCTTATAAGAACTGCATTCCACCTCTGCAGGCCACCCCTGCCTGGCCCACCTGAAAAACCCCTCATCTTTAAAAAACCTCTGGCGGCATCTCAACCCTCCTGCATTGCCCATATTTGCATAATCATCTACCATCATCCCATCATCAAGGCTGGCCCAGGCCTGAGGAATCTGGCTGCTCCCCGCTTGCTGGCTCCTGTTCTGCCCCATCCCCCGTGCTCCAGCTATAGTGTCTGGGCGCTCACACCTCCGGGACTTCGGAACAGCAGTTTCTTCTGCTGACCTGCCATGCCAAATTGGGCCCTGCCCTCTTCGCTTCCACAGCCTCCTGCATGCTTCCGTCAGTGGGGGAGCCACAGATGTGTGTGCATTTTCCGGCGCACCAACAAGGTGGGGCCCATTCCATTTGGGTTGAGAAAAGGCTTCATAAAGTAACAGATATTCAAAAAGTATAAAGAACACGTCAGCCACAATGCCTCCATCTAACAAGGGTCACTGTACACACTTCAGTGTATTTTCTTCCAATCTTTTTTCTGTGTGCACACAACTACATTTTGTGAAATGTGTACATAATAAGAATACTAGCAAACATTTACTGAGTCTTGCTCTGTGCCATTCATCTTCACGTGTCCAGTGCATGTTTACTGAGTTTCTACTCGGAGATATACACTGCTCCAAGTACTAGTGTAGAATAGTGACCCAGACAAACAAGATCAAGAAGCTTATGTTCTACCAGCCTACATACTCAAGAAACATGCAAAAACATACAATGAGCAACTGAGTGATCATCCACTTGGGGGTCTCAAAGGTCCTACTTAGAATGTCACAGTTCAGATCAGCATGGCAAGGAGCCACCATCCACATGCTGAAGGAAGAGTGCTCCTGAAGGGAAGAGTTAACGACAGGTCCAGCGGAAACAAGAGTGACACACTCCGTTCTTAGGGCGGCATGGCTGTATTACGGCAGGCTAGAGGGCAGGGTACGGTGAGGAGACTAGGCAGAGACACAGAGGGGGCCAAGGTGCGCAGGGCTCTGTCAACCTGGCGGAGAAGCGCAGGCTCCATCTAGAGTCGATGGGAAGCCGCTGGAGGGTCTGGCAGGATGATTACAGACGATCTGCACATTAGCTCAGTTCTGCTTGCAACATCCTTAGGAGGTGGTTAGTATTATTTTTTCTATCTGTACAAATGAGGAAACTGAGGCTTGAAGAAGAGACACATTCAAACTCATAAAGCCAATTAATGGCACAGGTGGTAATTCTCATCAGGTAGTGACTCCAGGATACATATTCTTCAGAAGCCATTGACATTTGTGCTCCCCATTCTATAGACAGGGACACTGTGGCCCAGAGAAGCCACGAACAAAGCTGTGTCAGAAGAAAAAGAGGAAGCTACAGAGTTGGGAGAAACAGATTAAAAGAAGGAACAAGAGTTGCACTTCTGGACTCTGTGCACACTCGGGGTTGTTCGGAAGCAGTTCCAACAGAGCCACCCTCACCTTGCAGGCTCGGTAGAGGTACTTCTTATCCTGCGTGAGACGGTAAAGGGACAGGAAGGAGTAGCCGTTGCCAGCAGTCCCATGGCAGATCCCGTAGCCCTTCCGCAGCAAACCTCGCTGCCAAATCACATCACTACACTCCATGGCCTCTTTCAAGTACTTCTCCTCCTTAAAGACCTTGGCAAATTAAAAACAAAGCAGTGTTAAAAAGACGGTTTCAATGACAAGCTGGCAAAATACTTTTCCTTTCTGGTTAGGACATGGCATGATATTACGAAAACTGAAATGGTACTAGGGGTGAAAAACAGACAAACAAACAAACAAAAAAAAAAAACCAGCAGCAACAGCGTACATAGAATCTTGCAATCTCAATCCATTAGCCCAGTGGTCTCCAACCTTTCTGGCACCAGGAACTGGTTTTGTGGAACCATTTTTCCACGGCCAGGAAAGGGAGTTGGGGATGGTTTTGGGATGAAACTGTTCCACCTCAGATCATCAGGCATTAGTGAGATTCTCATAAGGAGCACGCAACCTAGATCCCTCGCATAAGCAGTTCACGATACGGTTCGCTCTCCTACGAGAATCTAACGTGGCCGCTGATCTGACAGGTGGCAGAGCTCAGACAGTAATGTGAGTGATAGGCAGCGACTACACAGTTGAAGCTTCGCTTGCTCGCTGCCGCTCACCTCCTGCTGTGCAGACCGGTCCCTAACAGGCCACAGACCAGTACCAATTCACAGCCTGGGGGCTGGGCTGGGGACCCCCGCATTAGCCTATTCCCTTCGTCCTCCTTCTGTTTCACAGTTTTACTAAAATAATTCTAAAATTTACTCTTTAAAATTAAAATTAAAGCTGCCATATCTTTTTGGTAAGATGTTTTTCTTGTTTCTTGGCACGTACATCCCATAGCTCTAAAATTTCTGCTCTTGTAGAAGAAAATCGAGTGAGTGAGGCCCTGTTAGCAGGGCAAGAACGTCCAACACACTGGTCAGCACACATCAACAGCACCCGAGGACCCTGCCCCACCAGGCTGGCAAGATCCATCTTCACCCATCCCAAGGAAGCTGGCACACAGCTTTCTGGGGTCCAGGAGCAAGCATCACCTCCCTGAGTTGTTTATATGGTGAGCTGCAGAGACAGGCAGGCTCAGTGAAGGCAAGAGACGGCAAGAAGAAGCTGTGGGTTTTCACCTCCTGAGATTCCCTTGTACATTTTCTTCTTTCTTCTCACATGCCATATACTGTTTTCCTGATCCTTTCCTCAGAGTCTGTTCTTAGTTATCCCTACCTGCTGACTCATCCCACTCCAGTGCAAATGGGTTTTGGACAATGGATCAGAGGCACAAAGGTCATCACTACTTGGGTGGCAGGTCAGGTCCCTCTACTTGTGACTGATTAGCTGGGCACTCAGCCGAGAAGGGCTCTGAGGTCGCAGGAAAAAGGTGGAGGTGGGGGGGGCTGGGCACGAACTGCGACCAGTGTCTACAGAGGGCAGAGCGGGAAACAGAGGCACAGCAAATCACCAGGGAGATTAAATGTTCCCAAAGTTAGGCTGTTAGGGAATCAGAAGCAGGACCCCCTCTATCAGTGACAAAGGCAGCTAAGATGTGGGCTCTGGGGTCAGACAGTCTGAGCTGAGTCCCTACTGTCACCCTTTAACTGTGTGACCTTGGCTAAGTCACTGAAAGTCTATGTCTTAGTTTTCTCAACTATGAAAGGATGACCGTCCTTCACCTCAGTGGCTTGCTATGAAGATTAAGATGTGATCACATCCTTGGAGCTCCTGGAACAGTGCCTGGCACATGGGAAGTGCTAGCTATTTCTTGGCTATGATTAACCATTACTCTTTCTATGGTATCCTGCCAGCACACATACTTCATCCTGTCACTTGCATCTTAAGCCTCTGAAAATGAACTGTAAAGGAAAACATGTTTTCCCATCCTAAGGAAATATTTGGTCAAAGCTAATGGGTGAGAAGATATTGTTTGAGAGGTTGTGTCCTGAAATCACACAGAGTGAGGACAGTCCTAAATTAGTGAGCCAGAGCTGCCCCTGCTGGTGGGAGCCCGGGTGACTGAGGGTCCACAGGAAAACCGAACAGGGTTCCTTCATGCTGTCCCTGTGCCTGCGAGGCTGAGGCTGCTAGAGCCATGCCCACAATGCAGCCCACACTGCTGCTTCTCAGCACCAGCAGCCTACCATGTCTGCTCCTGCCACCACATACACTCATGCTCTAAGCAAACAGCTACTTCTAACAGCAAGACATCCGAGAATTCAGAACTACAGAAAAGAGCTCCTGGACTTAATCACAGATTCATCTTCTCCACATTGTATTATAGCAATCATACATGGGCTACAAAATGCATGTACTTATCCACATTACCTCCCCGAAATGGTAAGTTTCCCTGGGCAGTACAGGACAGAAAGTGCAGAAAGACAGCACAATGCAAAGGAAAACCCGAGGGCTCTGGAGTCAGTCAGACGCAGGGCTAGAGTCCCTGTTCCACCACGGCAGGCTGTGACTTCAGGCCAGCTGCCACACCCAACCTGGGCCTGTGCGCCCACGCTACAAAACGGATGGATCCCAAGACAACTCAAACGTCAGAAATAGAGACAAGGGTTTTAGGCAGTTACTAGAAATATCTTCAAAGATGAAAAGGGAACTATACTCATCATCAGTGAACCCTCAGAAGAGAAAGGCAGAATAAGACAGAAACAAAGGGATATTCTGGACCTAGAAAAACATCAATAGGTAAAATTACAAAACTCGCTGGGTGGGTTTACGAGCAGGCTGGACACAACAGAAGAAATCATGAGTGAATACAAAAACAGGGAAATAGCAATCATCTAATCCTAATTACAGAGAAGAACAAGAAATCTAGAAAACAAAAGCCTCAGGAACCTGTAGGAAAAGAGGGGCCAGTCACCCAGTGTACTAAAAGATACACGTTTACAAGTTCAAGTTCAAAGGATCTTAAGCACAATAAATACAAATACATCTAGGCACGTGACAGTTAAACTATTAAAAACCAAAAATTAAGAGGAAACCGTGAAAGCCTGTAGAGAAAAAGCACACGTTCCATACAAGAGAACAGTGCAGAGAATGACTTGGAAACGACAGAGGTGGACGATGACGGAACAATGCCCTTAAAGCACCGAAAAGAAAAAAAGTCAACCTAGAATTCCCCATCCAGCAAAGATGTATTTAAGAATAAAGATGAAATAAAAACAAATTTAAGACAAATGAAAATCAATTTGTTGTCACCAAACCTATGCTAAGTAAAATTCTACAGGATGAAAGAAATAATACCGGATAGAAATCAGGATCTTCAGGAAGAAACAAAGACCACTAAAAATGGGCAATACATAAATAAATAACAAAACTATCGTTTTTGCTTGTATCAATTAAAATAAAATATGCAGGGCTATTTAAAGCAAAATTTCTGGCCAGCCATGGTAGTTCACACCTGTAATCCCAGCACTTTAGGAGGCTGAAACAGAAGGATCACTTGAGCCCAGGAGTTCGAGACTAGCCTGGGCAACACAGTGAGGACCCTGTCTCTTCAAAAATAATTTTTTAAATTAAAAATAAAGCAAAAATTCTAACATTATATCAGTGGTTTACAACATTCGTAGATTTTATAAATATGGCAGATAGAGTGCAAAGCTCTGGAGTAAGCAGAACCACCTGCCTATGAGTTTCTTACAGTTTATGTGAAGTGGCTCAGTGTTAACTCTAAGGACATTATGAAAAGTTTATATTGCAACCCCTGTAGCATTAGTAAAAAAAATATGCAAATAGATACGGTTAAAGAGTTAACAGAGGCCCAGGCACGGTGGCGCTCACACCTGTAATCCCAGCAATTAGGAAGGCCGAGGCGGGCGGATTACCTGAGGTCAGGAGTTTGAGACCAGCCTGGCCAACACGGTAAAATCCCATCTCTACCAAAAATACAAAAATTAGCCAGCTGGGCATGGTGGCACGTGCCTGTAGTCCCAGCTACTCAGGAGGCTGAGGCAGGAGAATCGCTTGAACCTGGGAGGCAGAGGTTGCGGTGAGCTGAGACCTCACCACTGCACTTCAACCTGGGTGACAAAGCGAGACTCCATCTCAAAAAAAAAAGAGTCAACAGAAAAATTAAAAGAGAATCCTAAAAAATTTCCAACTAATCTCTCTACCTCCCTAAAAACAAAAAAGAAAAAAGAAAAAAAGAAACAAGCAGGAAAGAAAAAACAGAGGGAGGAAAAACACAAAATGTAATTAAAAAAAATTTTTAATGGCAGAGCTGAATCCAACCGCATCAATAATTATATTAAATATATATGAACTAATTCCAATTAAAACACTGGGATTATTAGACTAGCTATAAAACAAGTCCCATACAGGCTGAAAGCAAAAAGATGTGTCATGCAAACAGTAATTATAAAATGCTGGAGCAGCTGCATTAATATCAGACAAAGTAGATTTCAAGACAAAGAATATTACCAGAGATAAAAGGAACACTCCATGATGATAAGAGAGTCAATTCATTAGGAAAACATAACCATCATAAACATGTATTAGGACAGAGCCTCAAAACGCATGAAGCAAACAGTAAAAAAATTAAAGAGAAGAAAATAAACAGCTGGGAGACTGTAAAACTCCTCCTCCCATGACTGAGTAAACAAACAGCTGAAACAAATATGGAAGACAAATCTGTGAGGGTCAGCACACTACAAGCCCACACAGTCTGATCTGTAAACGAAGTTCCCTGGAGTGTGGTCATGATGGTTCATTCACACACTGGCTGTGGCTGCTTTTGTGCTACAATGATAGAACTGAGTGGCTGCAGAGATTACATGGACCGCAAGCCTAAAATATTTACTGTCCGGGTCATTACAGGAAGTTCGCTGACCTCTGTAATTGAAGATCTGAACAATACATCCAACCATTGGCCTAACTGACATTTCTAGCACACTATGCCTGACAACTAGAGAATACACATTCCATGCAAATGCACGTGGGACATTCATCAAGACAGACTAAATACTGAGCCATAAAATACATCTAAGTAAATTTTAAAATGTTAAATCGTACATAATATGTTTTGTAACAATGGAATTAAATCAGAAATCAATGAAAATATCTATACAATTCTCAAATATCTGAAAAATATATAACCCACTTCTAAATAACCCATGAATCAAAAGAGAAATCATAAGGGTAATTAGGGAATATCTAAAACTAAATGAAAATGAAAACAAGACATAAAATATTTGGGAATGGAGCTAAAATAGTGCTTAGAGGAAAATGTAAAGCTTTAAATGCTTGTATTAGAAAAAAAGAAAGGTACAAAATCTAAGATTCCACTTTAAAAAGTTAGAAAACAGCAAACTAAATCTAAAGTCCATAGAAATAAATTTTATTTATTTTTATTTTTTATGTTTTTAAAGACAGGGTCTTACTCTGTCACCTAGGCTAGAGTGCAGTGGCACCACCATGGCCAGATAATTTTGGATTTTTTGTAGAGATGAGGTCTATGTTGCCCAGGTTGGTCTTGAACTTGTGGCCTCAAGCTATCCTCCACCTTGGCCTCCAAAATTGCTGAAATTATAGGAGTGAGCCACTGGGCCCAGACCCATAGAAGGAAGTTTTAAAAAGAAAAGAAGAAAAATCAATGAAATAGAAGATAGATAAAGCTAAAATTTATAAGTTTATTTCTTTAAAAGATCAATAAAACTTTGAAAAAGCTGCTATCTAGACTGAGGAAAGAGAGAGAGAAAAAACATAAATTACTAATATCAAGAATAAAAGAAAGGCCAGCGTGGTGGCTCACACCTGTAATCCCAGCACTGGGGGAGGGCAAAGCAGGTGGATCACCTCAGGTCAGGAGTTGCAGACCAGCCTGGCCTACATGGTGAAACCCTGTCTCTACTAAAAACACAAAAATTAGTCAAGCGTGGTAGCTCATGTCTAGAATCGCAACTACATGGAAGGCTGCAGCAAGAGAATTGCTTGAACCTGGGAGGCGGAGTTTCAGTGAGCTAAGATCATGCCACTGCACTCCAGCCTGGGAGGAATAGCGAGACTCTACCTCAAAAAAAAAAAAAGGAAAAGAAAAAAGAATAAAAGACTTCGGACCTTATTAAACATTAAAAAAATGAGATATGAGTAACATGCCAATACATTTGACAACTTAGATAAAATGAGAAAACATATTGAAAAACACAGTTAATCAAAGTTGATGCAAAATGATTCTACTAATGAAATTGATTTCATAATAAAAAATTTTCCCACACACATTTAAGCAAGTAATAACACCAACTGTACACAAAATCTTTCTGAAAATAAGAGAAAACACTTTCCAACTCATGTATGTGACCAGCATAATCCTGATACCCTATTCCTAATAAAAACAAAGATTTTATAGAAAAAGAAAATATGCACTAATAGAGACATAAAAATCTTTAAATATTAGCAAACCAAATCTACGAATATTAATAAAAAGAAAAGGATAAAAATCATGTCCAAGTGAGGTTTATACTAGGAATGCAAGGTCGACTCAACTTTCAAAAACCAATCAATGTAAAATCACCATATTAATAAAACAAAAGAGGAAAACCATAGGAGCATTTGAATAAATCCAGGGAAAAAAATGACAAAATTCAACACCCCTTCATGATACCCAGTAATAAAAGGAAACTTCTTCAATCTGATAAAAGGCATCTAAGAATTAGTTAAACAGTTAGTTTAGCATTAGTTTAGAATTAGTTAAACAGTTAAAAGTACACTTGATAGGGAAATATTTAAAGTTTTTTTCTATCACTGTGAATAAAGCAAAGATGTCCACTCTGACCACTTCTGTTCAATATTATACTATAGATCCTAACCAATGTAATAAGAGAGGTAAAGGAAATAAAAGGCACAGAGGTTGAAAAGAATGAAAACTCACAGATACAATATGTGTACACAGAAAATCCCAAGTAAGCTATAAAAATGCTACTAGAACTGATACATGAATCTAGCACAGAATATAAAGTCAATATACAAAAAGCAGCTGTGGCCAGTTACAGTGGCTCAAGCCTATAATCCCAGCACTTTGGGAGACTGAGGTGGGCAGATCCCTTGAGCTTGGGAGTTTGAGACCAGCCTGGGCAATATGACAAAATCCCATCTCTACAAAAAATACAAAAATTAGCCAGGCATGGTGGTGCATGCCTGTAGTCCCAGCTACTTGGCTAAGGCAGGAGGATATCTTGAGCCTGGGAGGTAGAGGCTGCAGTGAGCCGTGATCACGCCACTGCACTTCAGCCTGGATAACAGAGTGAGACTCTGTCTCCAAAAAAACCACAATTGTATTTCTATATACTGGCAATAAATAATTGGAAAATGTAAATAAATTACATATCTAGGAATAAATTTAACAAAAGATGTGTAAGACCTGTGCAGCAAAAACTATAAGGCATTACTAACAGAAATTAAAGAAAATATAAATGGAGAGATAAACCACATTTGTGAGCAGAAGGACTCAACATTATTAAAATGTCAGTTCTAGCCAAGCACAGTGGCTCATGCCTGTAATCCTAGCACTTTGGGAGGCCAAGGTGGGCAGATCACTTGAGTTCAGGAGTTCAAGACTTGCCTGGCCAACATGGTAAAACCCCCGTCTCTACTAAAAATACAAAAACTAGCTGGGTGTGGTGGTGGACACTTGTAATCCCAGCTACTCAGGAAGCTGAGGCAGGAGAGTTGCTTGAACCTGGGAGGTGGAGATTGCAGTGAGCTCAGATTACGCCACTGTGCTCCAGCCTGGGCGACGGAGCAAGACTCCATCTCAAAAAAATAGATGTCAGTTAGTTCCACCCAAATGGATCTAGAGATTCAATGATTCAGTGCACTCTGACTCATAACTCCCATCTCTACAAAAAATGCACTCTGACGAAATCCCATCTCTACAAAAAATACAAAAATTAGCCAGGCATGGTGGTGCATGACTGTAGTCCCAGCTCCAATAGGCTCCATTTTTAGAAGCTGACCAATGGACTCTAAAACTTATATGAAAATACAAAGGACCTGGAACATTCAAAGTGATTCTGAAAAAGAATAAAGTTAGAGGTCTTAAGTTACCTGATCTCAAAACTTACAACAAATGCAGAATAAGAAAAATAACATGGTAATATCATGTAGGTAAACAGGCCAAAGTAACTGAATAGAGTCCAGAAACAGACCCAGGCTTATTAGGTCATTTGATTTTTGACAGAGGAACCAAAATCAATCAAATGGGAAAAATAAATGTCTTTTCCACAAAAGGTATCAGAACAATCAGATATCCCTATGATTAAAAGAAAAAACCACCTCATTTGTTACCTCATGTAATATCCAAAACTTAATTTGAGATAGATCACAGGCCTAAAGGTAAAATCTAAAACAATAAAAATTAAAGGAGAGTATTATCTATAGAACCTGAGGGTAGGTAAGGTTCCTTAGACAAAACACAGAAAGTAATTATCATAAAAGAAAACACTGAAAAATAGAATTTATCAAAATTTAAAACTCTATTAAAAGATACCATAAAGAATATGATTAGGCAAACTACAGACAGGGAGAAATTATTTGTAAGATATATATCTGACAGAGGAGACTTTAACCAGAACATATACAGAATTCTTAACAAAAATAGCAAAAAGACAAAAATAAAATAAAACAATGTAGGTAAAATACATGAAGAGACAGGCTGGGCACAGTGGCTCACACCTATAATTCCAGCACTTTGGGAGGCCAAGGCAGGAAGACTGCTTGAGTCCAGGAGTTCAAAACCAGCCCGGGCAACAAAGCAAGACTCCTACAAAAAATAAAAAGATTTAGCCAGGTGTGGTGGCACGTGCCTGTAGTCCCAGCTACTTGGGAGGCTGAAGTGGGAGGATCACCTGAGCCCCAAAGGTCGAGGCTGCAGTGAGCCAAGATCCACGACTGCACTCCAGCCTGGGTGACAGTGCAAAGGCCCTGCCTCAAAAAAGAAGAAGAAGAAGAAGAAGAAGATATGAAGAGACACTCAACAAAAGAAGATACACAATTGACCCATGAGCACATGCAAAAATTAATCAACCCTGGTCAATCAGGAAGATACAAATAAACCACAATGAAAACCTACCAAAATAATTAAAATTAAAAAGACTTTCAACACCAAGTGCTGGCAGATGCAGAACAACCAGAACTTGTGGGAAAAGTCTGGCAATTTCTAAAACTAAACATACACCTACCCTCCGATCCAGTGATTCTACTCCTAGATATTAACCCAGATGAAGACATGTGTCTTCAGACAGACCTGTGCAAGAACGTTCATAGCAGCTTGTTCCTAACAGCCAAAACCTGGAAACCAATGAAAAACAATGATAAACTGGCCGGACGCAGTGGCTCATACCTGTAATCCCAGAAGTTTGGGAGGCCAAGGCAAGCAGATCACCTAAGGTCAGGAGTTCAAGACTAGCCTGGGCAACATGGTGAAACCCTGTCTCTACTAAAAGTACGAAAAATTAGCCGGGCATGGTGACGTGTACCTCTAATCCCAGCTACTCGGGAGGCTGATGCACGAGAACCGCTTGAACCCAGAAGGCAAAGGTTGCAGTGAGCCAACCCAGAAGGCAAAGATTGCACTCCAACCTGGGGGAAAGAGTGAGACTGTGTCTCAAATAAAAAAAAAAGAAAGAAAAACAATGATAAACTATGGTACATTTATTTAAGTGATGCTTAAAATTAGGAAGGTATCAGAATCTTGAGTAAGGGGGAAAAAAGTATAGTTCAGAAAAATATTTTCAAGTAATTCTGATACCTGTTGAAAAACTTTCCATGTTTCAAATAACCAACTTGCAAACAAGCTTCGAGAACAGAATTTGTATGAAAGCATTTTCTGACATATATACAATAGTTGGTCACCAGGGGGCACTCTCAATGCAGTTCTATCTGGGGCTTCCCAGGGTAGGTGTGTGGGCATAAGTAGTGATGCTGTGGCTGCTGCCAAATTCAGTTCAGCATCTAAGGACTGCACTGGTGTCACTCTGGTGGGGGTGTTACATGCTTTTTTTGGACATCACATTTACCTTTCCAAATACAATCTCATTTAACAAACGTGTTTGTTTACAGCGGCTAAACCCACACAAATTGCTGATGCCCTAGGGCTCAAAACGTGAACAGAAGGAAGAATTGCCACCGTTACCCATGATTTTTTGTCAGATAATCAAGAGTTGGCTGTAACTACTCATCAAAATAGCTTCCAGTTGTAACTGGATGTACACAGATGTAATTTGTTAGAAAATCATTCACAACTAATACAATTCCTAATACAATGTAGAATATTGTTAAAATCTTGCCCTTTTCTTTTTCTTTTCTTTATTTCTTTCTTTTCCTTCTTTTTTTTTTTTTTTTGAGGCAGGATCTTGCTGTGTCACCCAGGCTAGAGTGCAGTGGCATGATCATAGCTCACTGCAACCTCCGCCTCCCAGGCTCAAGCCATCCTTCCACCTCAGTCTCCCAGGTACCTGGGACTACAGGTACGTGCCACCGCACACAGGTAAGTTTTGTATTTTTTTTCTTAGTAGACACATGGTTTTGCCATGTTGCCAGGCTGGTCTCCAACTCCTGGGCTCAAGCAACCCTGCCTTGGCCTCCCAAAGTGCTGGGATGGCAGGTGTGAGTCATGGCGCCTGGCCAAACCTTTACATTTTAAGGTCATCTAAAATATCATATAACTTTAAATTAACAAGTAATACACGTTCCTACACAGAAGAGTATACCCTACTAAATACTAACACATGATGAGCATCTACAGGGAGGGAAAATAAATTCTGTGAGTCTGGACTGAACTTACTGTTTTCTTTGTAAAGGATAATTAATAATATTTTTTCAAGTACTTGAACGCTTTACACCTTCATCAGCACACCTGAACAACTCAGGACTTCATATGCCAGGAGAAGAAAATGTTAGCACTTGTTATTACAAAAAACCTGAACATTTCCTACCTAATTTTAAGAGACGGCTTTAATAAATGGAGGCCCTCTCAATTTAACTGTAACTTGAGAGAAAACAGTGTGGAGCTATGCTTCCCCAGCTTTGCCTCCCCCACCGCACCCGCCCTGCCTTGGTCAAACACAAACCCCACCCTCCACTCAGGGATGCAAACAGATGTGCGGACTCCGCAGCACATGGTCTGTTTCCCCGCTGGCAGAGACCTTCAGTCTACACTTATTTTCTGTAGTTTATACTATGAAGAGGATGTATTTTTACCCCCAATTGTAAGACCATATTACATATGCTTTTTCCTTTTTAAATTTTTCGTTGATATATAATAATTGTACATATTTATGGGTGCATGTGATATACATGCACATAATGTGTAACGATCAAGTCAGGGTATTCAGGATGTCCATTAGCTTGAGTATTTATCATTTATTTATGCTGGGAACATTTCAAATCTTCTAGCCATTTTGAAATATAAAATATATATGCTTTTTCAAATTACCACTGATGCCTTCCTACCCCAGAAGATTCTGATATTCCTCCTTGTTCCTCATGTTCAAGAATCTTAATGTAGAGGACACAATTACGTTTTAAAGACTAAGTATGGGATCTTGACATCTTTGGCTCTATGCTTTCTGGAGGAGAGAAATTTGTTTTGGAACCAACAGGGCAAGGCAAGGTGTTTGAATGGTATTCTGTGCAGAAGCCCTGCCAGGAGGAGCTGGCCGCAGCCACCTGCAGCCTGTCAGTGGCAGAGCCATGCTGGCTTGCTCCCAAGTGGCCAGCAGTGGTGAAAACAGATGGTGGCCACTGTCAGCAGAACTCATGAAAATGAAACGGCCCAGGAGGAAGGGTCCCCACAGGATAGCCTGGTTCCTGGCACCTGCTTGCTCTCCACAGGGCTCTGCTGAAACAGACTGGAAAAGTACACCCGGCAGCAGAGATCAGCCACCAAGAACAACCAGCTGTGTCGGCTGAGCCTCTTTCACATGAAGGGAAAAGGAGTTTGACAAAAAGGAGCTTCCACGTTTTAGCAGTTATACATCTGTTTTAAGTATCAGAGGGCCCCCGTCTGTACAGTCAATATTGTGCTCACACGTTATTGTTGGACATTTATATTACAGACGTCTCTCTATGACACTGAAGTTATAACTGCTCCAAAACTCTAAAAAAGGGAGGCAGTGATTTGAACAGAACTATGTTTTAATGTAAAAGTGAGGGTACTGTTAGGAAGATACATGTTATTTTCAAAAAATACATTTCATCGTGTTTCACTCTGACCAAACGTCATAACTTTCTGAGTTGTTTTCTTGAATGATCATATCTTAGATATGATTTGAATATTTTTGGTGTTGTTGTAGGAGGACTAAAAATTTCTGACAAATTAGCCTAAATCATGAGAGATAATTCTCCATAATTTTTCTGAGTAATTTATTATGGTGGCCGTAAAGAAAAAATAAAAATGACTCAGGTATCAATTCTTATTATTTCCGGGTAGAGATATGAGTTCTGCTCCATTAATTCCATCTATCTATCCTAAACAAAGAGAACTGGCCAAAATACTGTGTTGAACAGAGCAATCATTGTGTTACAGTTGTATACGCTGATGTATGAGCAACAATCTCCAACATCAATTATTACAAATACAGATGTATTAAATAAAAATAAAATTACAAAAGAAGCATTACTGGTTTTCAACTTATATGATAAATCTTAGTCCAGGAAGAAATCAATAGCGTTCTTAATATCGTGCCCAAACATATTTAAAGCCTACTAGAATTAATCAGTGAAGGTTCAGCCTATTTTCCTATAGTACCCCAGATGTATACAAATTTGAGTACCACCTATGTCTTGAGAATAATATAACAATTTTAAACTCAAAAGCTCTTGTACAATCATTATTATTATTCATAATCCAGCAATAAAGGCTTATTCAAGCAAGAAAATAAATTGATGTGAAAATGAACAAAAAAGCACTTTGGTTATAATCCTATCCACTACTTTACTGGATACCCATACTCATTAGAACAAAAATCATCTCATCACTGCTGTCATCTACGTTTTCTTTTACACATGAATATAAACCCTGTTAACACACACAATCACATACACACACACAGACTTGCAGCACTAATGGCAGTGGTGATGAGTGGTAAAATACAAAGACTTTATTTTGTAAAAACATTCAAAAAGGTTTTTAGTGTACAGTCAAATGGCCTTACCAAAGCAAGACCAAAAACCTGACAGGGAAACCTGGCTCCCCACACAGGGCATGGCCGTGACAGTGGAAGCACTGACCTTGTACGCCTGCATAAGCATGTGGATGACCCCCGGGGCACCATGGCACCAGTGCACCAGCCGGTCTGTTTCATTGCTTAATGATGATGGGTAATTCCCAGATCGGAATTTTTTGTGGCGCACGTAATCAATACTGGGTTTCACCATTTCTGTCAAAGTTTCTTGGTCCACTTTTGCTGCTGGCTTTAAACAAACAAAAATAAAACACAAATTATTTTTCTGAAGTTATTTCTTTTACATTGTATCATGGCTAACAAAATAAAACATCAATTACATGGAAAACAAAAGAGCACATAAAATTAGAATTAATTCAACTATCTGGTTATTTAAGACTTAGGCAGAACTTGTATCAACTTTTTGAAATCTCAGTGTTATAATGTATTGTGTCTGCTCTTTGGTGGATGAGTAGTAAAGGAAATGATTAAATGGCAAGTGAACCTAGGAGTAGGTAGGTCTTGTTTTGTTGCTTTGCTTTGTTAAAATATGAATACTTGATATCCTTCCACGGGGCTCACCCCTTCTAGAAAGGCCAGGTACCCCTCTTCTCCCAAATCTACATACTGGCTTTGTTACTCAACCAAATTATTTAACTTCAGTATAGAAAAATCATAGTACTCAACTCCTAAGGCGTTTGTAAGGAAAAAAGGAGAAAAAAATGCATGCCTCACTCCTTCATCCAACAATTTGTGGCGATACTGGCTTTTACTAACTGAAGGTACTCAAATGTTACCTACTAGAACTCATTATTGAGTTTGTGTTTAAGTTTTACTACAGGGACTAAGACTAAAAATGTATTTGGAAAATATTTGCAAATTTTGAGGCATTGGTTTTTTAAAAGGACTTAAAACATTGAAATAGTCTCAAGTTACTGTACAGATTCCCATGAAAAAACCTGGTGAGAAGAGTCAGATGGCAAGGCTGAGCTAAGTGAGCGTCTTAGGGTGGCATGCCAGCCCACACAGCATCTTAGGGTGACATGTTAGTGCCACACAATGTCTTTAGGGTGACATGTTAATGCCACAAAATGACTTTAGGGTGACACGTTAATGCCACACAATGCCTTCAGACTGACATGTTAATATCACACAATGTCTCAGGGTGACATGTCACCACCACATGACATCCTTAGAATGACAGCGTACACACAAAATCTTAGGGTGACATGTTAACACCTCACGTCTTTAGGGTGACATGTTAGCACCACATGACATCCTTAGAGTGACATGTTAATGCCACACAATCTCTTTAGCGTGACACATTAGCAACACATGACATCTTTAGAGTGACGGGTTCGCACCACACAAACACCTTAGGGTGACGTATGAGCACTACAGAACGTCTTAGGGTGACGTATTAACACCACACAATATCTTTAAAGTGACATGTTAGTACCACATAAATCTACATATTGGTGAAGTCTGAGATAGAGAACCTGTCTCTGGCCACTGATTTTTCATTTGGCTTTGGTGGCAAATGTCAGGGGTGATGTAAAGTACTCTCAAAACTGAAATAAAATATTGCATTGCTTTAAATTCTCATCATTCCATAACCACCAAAGTTTACAACATGACATCTTCTCCTACAGAATAAAAAACCTCATTTCTTCAACAAAAAGTTAATTTTATTAAAAATAAAGGAAAGATAATTTAAGGAATATCAATACTTCTAAATTTCATTGAAATAAAACTATATTTAGTAGAAAATCTTTAGGTGTTTTTCCTGATACACACTTAGAGAATGTATAAGCTTTTTAAAAACTATAGGTCATGAAGTTTATTTCCAAAAGGCTACACGGTACTTTTAAAATTACTTTCTTACAGGTAATAAATATAGAACCACTTTAAAAAGTCAAAAAATGTTGAGGAGCTTAATTCAAAGACCAACAGAGCATGTCCTTCCTAGGACACAACTGAGTTCCTTTTTGTTGTGGTGGTTGTTAGCTGCTTATTCATATTACCACGGTATTTCTAAACAATCCATGCACGGCTGTGCCCTGAGTCACTGATTCTACGCTCCCCCTTGTGGCAGATGAGGGACACTTTCCTTCCTCTAATCTTCCCAGGAGAATTTCACTCTGCTCACCATCCATAATCCTGTGTTCTTTACAGACTATACTATGCAAATATTATTTGCTCCTGAAACAGTAAATATACTGAATTAGATATTCTTTTACACCTTTTAGTTTTTCTTGGAGTAACTTTCTAACATTTTATTTGCTTAGTTTTCTTTAAACCAGTACCTAAGCTCTTTCACACCCACCAACAGCTCCGTAAAAAGTCTCTCGGTAAGATTTTCCACATGGTCAAATCTACTATGACTTTGTTTTCCCTGGAGGCAACTCTCCATTATCGGCTGCTTTCCAGGTCTTCTGTGCCACTGCTGTCCTGGGACTTGCACCTGTCAACTTCCGGGGGATTCTGCTCCCTCTCTTGTTTGGGTAGCCCCTCTTCCCTGGATCTGATCCTCTTTCTTAGAGCACTCCCTTGTTGTGGTAGACACCACACTCCAGTAGCTTCCTGAGCTTCCTGAGACGGGATGTTTTAAACAGTCTTTGCTCTACTCCACGTTTAATTGGTAACTTTCTGGGCAGAATGCAATGTTGGAAATCATTTTTACTCAAAACTTGGAAGTCATTTCCATTTATCTTTTAGCTTCAGTGAAACTGTTGCAAAGTCCAATGCCATTTTTGGACTTTGTACATAACCTTTTTCTCTCTAAAATTTTTTTTTCTTCTTTCTTTTTTTGAGAAGGAGTCTCACTGTCACCCAGGCTGGAGTGCAGTGGCATGATCTCAGCTCACTGCAACCTCTGCCTCCCAGGTTCAAGCAATTCTCCTGCCTCAGCCTCCCGAGTAGCTGGGACTACAGGTGCACGCCGCTACACGTGGCTATTTCTTGTCTAATGTTTTAAGCACTGTCTCTTTATTCCTTTATCTTAAGCTTTCACAATGACGGGCATGATGTGGATTTGTCTGTCTCCACTCATTGTGTAGGAACCTGGTAGGTCTTTCCAGTATGCAACTATGTCCCTCATTTCTTTCTTTTTTTTGGAGACGGGGTCTGGCACTGTTGCCCAGGCTGGAGTGCAGTGGTGTGATCTCGGCTCACTGCAACCTCTGCCTCCTGGGTTTGAGCGATTCTCCTGCCTCAGCCTCCCAAGTAGCTGGGATTATGGGTGCCCACTACCACGCCCAGCTAATTTTTTATATGTTTTTAGTAGAGATGGGGTTTCACTGTATTGGCCAGGCTGGTCTCAAACTCCTGACCTCAGTGATCTGCCCATCTTGGCCTCCCAAAGTGCTGGGATTATAGGCACGAGCCACAGCACCCAGCCTATGTCCCTCATTTCTAGAGCATATTCTTGTGTTATTTTCCTCCCTCCTATTGTGTGTTCTCCCTCACTAGGTCTCCCATTATTCACATGCTGAACCTCCTGGATTAATCCTCTTACTTTCTTACATTTTCCTCTCCCATTGTCTATTTCTGCCCGCTTTCTAAGATATTTGACTTTGATTCCAAAACATTTTCATGAATTTATTAAAAATTCAGCTATTATACTTTTTATTTTCAAGAGCTCTCTTTTTCCATCAAATGTTTCCTGTTTCTTGGATGCAACAGCATCTCTTATTTCCCTGAGGATATTAATTATGAATTATTATTTCTTCAAAGCTTTCTTCCACTTCCTGCTTTCTCTTTGTTTTTATTTCTACTTGTTCAGGTCTCCACCTTTCAAGTTGGGGCTTTTCTGCCGTGTCTGCTCATCAGCTACTGGTCTGTGCTCATGCATAAGGCACAGCTCCTGGCTGCCCTCAGTGCACAGGAGGGGCTGCAGAATGGTGGGAATCACTGTGGAGTGGCTGGATGGGGGATTGCCGGGGTCTCCAAAGAAGTAGACCAACAGGATGAATAAAAGTAGAGAAAGAGATTCACTCCAAGGAACTAGCTGCAGAGGCTTCATGAGTCCACAAACTGCCTGGGGTGGCCAGCAAGTTGGAGACTCAGGAAGGAGCTGCAGCTGGAGTCTGAAAGCAGAGTGCTGGAGAATCCTCTCTTGCCTGGGTGTCCAGCATTTTGTTCTAGTCAGACCTTCAACTGTCTGGACAAGGCCCACTCACATCCTATGGGGCAGCTGGCTTCACTCAAAGTCCACCAACTTAAATGTAAATCTCATTCAAAAACGCCCTCAAAGAAACATCCAGAATAATGTCTGACCACATGTCTGGGCACCAGGGATCAGCCAAGTTGACACATAAAATTAACCATCACGGATGGCAGACTAACGTTTTAATGGGGGCTTTCAAATACCTGTACTTATGAAACTTTTATCTGAGCTACTTGTTTCTCCAGAAGTGACTTCAAGTCCCGAGTGGGGTGGAGGTGGTGCTGCCCCTTGGGGTGAAGGAGAGGTGACGGTGCCTGAGGCTGGAGGTGACAGAGAGGCAGTCTCACCCTGGACCATGGACACTCATTCTCTCCCCCTATTTTGAGTTCTGTGCTTCACTCCAGCTCTCTTCTACATCTGGCTTTCCCGAATCGAAAAGAGCCTAGTCAGTTTTTCCAGACCTAGCCCCTGTTGTCTCCAGCACGAGTTGAAGGATAGGCAGTTCCGTCCCTGTGCTGGGTGTAGGTTCTCACAGAGGTCCAACCACTGCACATGCTCAAAGAAGCCTCCTGTGCCAGAGCGCCACCTAAGCCCATGTGTGGCACTGCCTACTGGGGACATGGCGCTTTCTGCTCCTGAGTTCTGGGGTTCTGTGGAACAAACTGACTTGCTTCTTGTGGGCACCCTCCCCCTCGGCACTGACACCATCTTTCATCCCAGCAGGTCAGCTGTCATTCTTTCACCTGCTTCAGTTCACAGGTTTGCAGCTGGAGCTCCAGATGTCCCCTAGCTTCATCAAATAACTTTGGTTTCTCTTTTGTTGTTTTTCTGGCTGTTTGGAGATGATTTTCAAGAGAACTGTTTTTATTCTATCATGAAAGTGGAGTTCTTTTTAAGCGATATTTTAAGAGTTTTTGCATATATTGTTCTGATAGCCTTCCAACGACACCCTCCAGTTGAAACTACTACTTTTACATGACTAAACTACCAGACAATGAGAAATAAGAACCAAATTCTAAGCCCCCAACTCACTGAGCAGACCCTTTCTTGGCCGAGGAAGCCTGAGGCAACCTTGAAACTAAGCTACCAGTCACGACAGGCTAAGAGGTGGGGCTCACCCTGCTCTGCCCCTCCCGTGCTGACTGCATGAGACTTTCTGCCCTAAGGACTAAGCGGAAACCAGCCCTTTCAGCAGACTGCACTGGCAGTGACAACCACCTGACTGCTCCCCCATCTTCTGCGGCTTCAACAACCCAAGCAGCGAGCACTTGCCCCTAAGAAGGCGCTAGGGAGGCTCTGGCCAGCCTATGGAGGACACGCAGGGAGGGGTTTTGTTCCTCTGCTTCACCTTTTGACTCAGAGGGCCGAAAACGCTACCCTCAGATCCCGCTCATGCCACCATTTTCTGAACATGGGTCTCAAGGAGCATGAAGCCCAACCGTGCAGGCACACATTTCTCTAGCAAATATTCCACTCCTCCTGCAGCTCACCGAATACATACATTCGGCCACCTGGCTTGGCATATGTTCCTGCTCCCTTTCCATTCCCTCAGAATATCTGTTTCTGGCTTCTAGCCCAAGGCTACGATTAGCCATCAGAATGGCCACCCTGCAGGCTGCAACCCAGTATGAGAAACAAAGCCCTCCTTTCCACATTTCTGAACCGTCATTCTGCACTGACAACAGCCACGAATCATGCATCAGGGAAGAGATGCAGGCAGCTCCCCTGCAGGCTCCACCACACCACTGCCTAAGAATCTTGAAGAAAAATCTGGCTCAATCTCTAAGTCAAGTACTTACTATATAGTGTTCCACGTTCTTCACTTTAAAAACAGATCAAGGGAAAATTTTATGATTTATATTCCTCCCAAGGAAGTCCCTAATATACAGCAAAATCGGCCTAAACACATGAACGACACTGGCATGGTTCTTACATTACTATGTTCCCCTAAGGGAATTAGCATTAAAAAAAAAGTTGCGGCCGGGCGTGATGGCGGACACCTGTAATCCCAGTTACTTGGGGGACTGAGGCAGGAGAATTGCTTAAACCTGGGAGATGCAGTTTGCAGTGAGCCGAGATTGTGCCACTGCAATCAGAGACCCTGTCTCACACACACACACACAAAAAATTCCTGAACCACTGTTACAACATTTTTTCTGGGAAAATACAGAATACAGTATGCTAGTTAATTTTATGTGTCAAATTAAACACGGTGTCTGGGTGTGTCTCAAAGGGTGTTTCCAGATGAGATTAGCATTGAACAGCAGACTCAGTCAGGCAGATGGCCGTCCCCAAAGTGGGTGCACCTCATCCAGTCCATCCAAGGCCTGAACAGGACCAAAGACAGAGAAAGAAAACATCTGCTCCTTCCTGCCTGCCGGCTTCAACCAGGGCAACAGTCTCCTCCTCCCTTGGACTGGGATTTGGCTCCCCTGGGTCTCGGTCTTCTGACTCGGAGTGGAGTTACAGCCCCAGTATCCCCGGGTCTCAAGCCTGTAGATGACAGATCATGGGGCTTCTGGGCCTCCACAGTTGCATAAGCCAATTCCTATAAGAAATCCCATCTCAAATATAGTATTTATCTCCTATTGGTTGTTTCTCTGGAGAACCCTAACACATATACAAAATCTAACTGTTCAAAATAACAGTGCCATTTTTAAATGAGATACGGAATTCTGGTTACTTTGAAAGCGTGTACCTGCATCATGAAGAAAATTCACATGCCTGTAATGCCAGCACTTCAGGAGGCTGAGGCGGATGGATCACTAGAGGCCAGGAGTTCAAGACCGCCTGGCTAATATGCCAAAATCCCATCTCTACTAAAAACACAAAAATTAGCCAAGTGTGGTATTGCATGCCTGTAATCCCAGCTACTCAGGAGGCTAAGGCAGGAGAATGGCTTGAACCCGGGAGGCAGAGGTTGCAGTGAGCTGAGATGGCGCCACTGCACTCCACCCCGGGCAACAAAGCAAGACTCCGTCTCAAAAAAAAAAAAG
>NW_012120866.1:157364-168220 GCF_000951035.1 Colobus angolensis palliatus
CGTCTCTACTAAAAATACAAAAAAAAAAAAAGTGAGCCGGGCTTGGTGGCGGGTGCCTGTAGTCCCAGTTACACTGGAGGCTGAGGCAGGAGAACGGTGTGAACCCGAGGGCGGCGGAGCTTGCAGTGAGCTGAGATCACGCCACTGCACTCCAGCCTGGGTAACAGAGCGAGACTTTGTCTCAAAACAAAAAAAAAAAGAAAGTAAATTCAGAAAATGAACTATATGCATATATGCATGTTTTACTTTCTACAACAATAAAGAAAGACAAATAATACCTAGAAAAAGTTTTAATCCTGTGTAGACATGAATTTCCTAGTTTCCTTTAGTGAGTGAGAACATGATATGGTAGATTAGACATAAAAAGAATCTGAAGTAAAATTTTAAAAAGTAATATATAGGTTTTCCAGTCTAAGATATCTAAATTCTGATTCACATCCTTTGACTTACTAGTTTTGTAGAATAAAGAAAGCTTAATTTAAAAGAAGAAAGAAGGAGAAGGAGGGGAGGTGGAGGGAGAAGGTGGGGAGGGAACAGTGGGCAGGACAGACGTAGAGGAGGTAGGGGGAGAAGGAGGAGGAGGTGATGGCAGAGGCGGTTTTACGCCTTGTAGGGAAGAGAACATAGGCCACAGGCTAGGCTGAAGCCCTAGGCTTATGCTCAAGCCAAGCATAGCCTGAAGCAATGTTTAGTGTGGGGTCTCTACTGGCCTGATAGAAGAGTCAGTACTTAATAGGTGTCAGGGATGATTGAGGACAAAATCATAACCACAGCAATAAACTCATCAAAAATACAGAAGACAACTGACAGCAAGTGAGGTTATCAGGACACGACAAAGTCACTGTCTCAGTTGGGTTCTGCAGGCCCTGTTGCTCCCTGAAGATTTTTCCCCATTAAGAGTTCCTACTGCAATCAGCAGGAGGACAAGCACAGAAGAAAAGGGTGGGCAAGCCAGGCACGGTGGCTCACGCTTGTAATCCTAGCACTTTGGGAGGCCGAGGTGGGTGGATCATGAGATCAGGAGTTCGAGACCAGCCTGGCCAATATGGTAAAATCCCGTCTCTACTAAAAATACAAAAATTAGCTGGAGGTGGTGATGTGCGCTTCTAGTCCCAGCTGCTTGGGAGGCTGAGGCAGGAGAATCGCTTGAATCCAGGAGATGGAGGTTGCAGTGAGCCGAGATCGTGCCTCTGAACTCCAGCCTGGGTGAGAGAGTGAGACTCCGTCTCAAAAAAAAAAAAACAAAGTGTGGTGAAGAGATAACTAATCTGCTATAAGACTCCATACCAAATGTACTCAGGAACTCACTGGACTCTTAGAAATCCACTGCCTGTGGTTTATGAGGCAGAGTTACGCATCTGCGATTCAAAGTAGGGTATTTCAATCCAGTCTGCAGGATTGTTTGTATGCAGGATTCATTTCCCATTTCACATTTGATCAAATACACTGTAGTGTGTAAGAGAATTCTTACCTACCTGCATTAACATGTAGTAGATTCCAGCCATGCCATGGGCTGCTCCAACATACTGCTTCCGGTGCCACTGATACAGCAGTGGGCAGCGCTCCATTTTTCTTTCTTCCCTTGACAAAGTCTTACCCGACTCAATAATAGCATTGACTACCTACAGAGATAACAAGACAGCATAAATCTAAAACCGTATATGGACCCTGTTGTAGTTCAATTAACAGTATGTCATATATATATATGACATATATAGAGAGAGAGAGAGGCAGAAAACTTAATCTAAAAGTCTTTAAGCAGTTAGCAGCTAACATACTTATATTTCTTTTATAAATTAATAAATGCGGGCAGAAAGAAATCAGGAGCCAATGTCAGAGTAGGAAGAGATAGTAAGTCTAAGAAATAAAAAATTCTTCGTATAAAAAGTCAACCCAAAATCTAGAAAAACTTCTTATAAAAACTGTTTTGGATTTCTTAGTTGCTCCGTAGCTGCAGTGTTTTTCCCAAAAGAGCAGCACGTACACCTATCAGAAAAGGCTGGAGGAACTGGCTTTATTTATGAAAGACTAATGGTATGAGGTCTGCTCTGGCATGAAGGATTTCAGCTAGATCAAAAGCATATCATGTCTGGAATGATGGTTTCCTCACGTCTATCTCCTCTCATCCTTTTTGGGAAAGTTTTCCAAGTTTTAGCTGGGCATCTGGCCCCCTAGTTACAGACAGCTGAACACAGACACTTGATGAAGTTCTGGCACTGGGATGGGAGCAGAAGTAAAGTGGGCAACTTGGAAACCGAGTCCCTAACAAGGAAGCTATGTGGCCTCCACCTCCTCTTTTCCCTTCATAGGTTGAGGGGCTAAACTAGCTTTGGTCCTGCAAATAAGGGTATGCCCCTAGGATAAGGCAGAATGAGACATAAGAAGTTGGTCCCCACTCGTTAACAGCCTGAAATGCTTACCAGCTCAGACATCTCATGAAAGATAAATAAACATTCTAACTCTCTAAAGCTGCTGTTGTTTAGCTTCACTAAAAACAGATGAATTAATAAAAGATGAAAGAGAGTACAGGTTTTTCTTGTTAATGTTCCTAGAAAAATATAGGGGCTATTTCTTACTTTTGATGAGTACTTAAAAAAGTACTTCTTAAGAAATACTTCAGTATTTCTTACTTAAAAAAGTAATGCTACCTAGAAACAGAGTCCAGCTATTAATACAACTCAACGCTAGCAAACAGGTTTGAATGGTAGAGATGCCCATAGTTGCCCATATCCCACAGTACCTCTTTAATAGCTGACTCACACACGGTGCCTGGACCTATCTCCGTGTTCAGGTACAGTAAAGCATACAGATAACCTGCCCGTCCATAAAGCAGCTCATCAGGAAGGTCTGATTCTTGGCAGACAACCGCTCTCTGGAGTTGCAAAAGTCTAACCAATAAGAAAAATTAATTTTTTCCCAGAGGAATTCTAAAGTACTTCTTCCTGAAACACTAAACCTGTTGCTTTAGGAATTACCTGTTATTTATTTTAAATTTAAAACTATGATTTTTAAAAATACTCCCAAATCCAGAACACAACAAAAATGTCTCCAGTTCACCAGTCCCCTTTTGAATGTCAAAATTAAAAATAAAACATCTTTCTGTTAATTTCTACCTTTACATCTATTTTAAACTATAAAATTTTATTTTGAAATCCAGAAGTAAAAGAAAGTGATTTAAAATTTAAATAAAAATGGTACTGCAGGCCAGGCACGGTGGCTCATGCCTAAAATCCCAGCACTTTGGGAGGCTGAGGCAGGTGGATCACCTGAGGTCAGGAGTTTAAGACCAGCCTGACTAACACAGTGAAACCCCATCTCTACTAAAAATACAAAATTAGCTGGGTGTGGTGGCACATGCCTGTAATCCCAGCTACTTTGGTGGCTGAGGCAGGAGAATCCCTTGAACCCAGAAGGCAGAGGTTGCAGTGAGCTGAGATCGCACCACTGCACTCTAGCCTGGGCAACAAGATCGAAATTCCATCTCAAAAAAAAAAAAAAATGGTACTGTAATGTCACCAATGCTTGGGAATTAGATTGTCGTTCTCTCTTTTTTTTCTTTCTTTTTCTTTAGAGACAGGGTCTTGCTCTGTTGCCCAGGCTGGTGTACAGTGACAGGATGGTGGCTCACCGCAGCCTTGAACTTCTGAGCTCCAGTGATCCTCCTACCTCAGCCTCCCAAGTTAATGGAACTACAAGTGCATGCCGCCATACCCAGCATTACCCTGTCTTTCAACAAACATTAACTGACTAGCACGTGCCAGATACTCTACCAGACCCTAGGAATGAGCCGTGATTTCTGCTTCTTCAAGAAAGAATATAAAGCAATAGGTGCAATAAAAGCTTACATTCCCTAATTGTTCCATCATTAGCATATCTAATCAGTTACTTAAGGGCTGAACCTAAGATTGGTTTAGTTATTATGGTGAATCTAAAGCATGTAAGCTAATTTTCATGCATTGAAGAAAACTAAAAATTGCTTAGGAAAGATGCTTAAAATCAAGAAATATATTTATTTCTCCCAAAATTTAGGCACACACATGCTTGCATAAAAAGAGGGCATATGATCCCACCACTATGCTCAAGATTAACAGTTTGGCGCGATGTGTTTACAGCAATGGATGAAATTAAAAACAGTTTCCTTTTTGAATCTTTCTACAGCAAGAGCTTTCACTGGGAATTGGGAGAAAATGTTTCCAGTTCTAAAACTCACTTTGTGATGCATTCCTGGGACTCACAGTCACTTCTAAGTTTGTGATAAATCACAGCTCCAACAGCCAGGGGCCCGGCATCCCCACAGAGGAAGGTGATCCTCCGGCCATTCAGATTCCGAAGTGTTCTTTTTACGTAATCCAGGGATCGGAGCAGGTAGGTTTGGTCACATGTGACTCGGTACAACTGCAGGTACAAAAGGGCTATGCCTGGAATAATTTCCCACCCCAAAAGAAAAGCATTATTATCTTTTCCTTTTATCTTCAGGACATTATTTGTAATTATATGAAATACCTTCTACATAAATCTATGTTTCCAAAGGGGTGACACCAAAACAATACATATCATACGTTTCTTTTGTTTGTTTTTTGTTTTTTTGAGACGGAGTCTTGCTCTTGTCACCCAGGCTGGAGTGCAGCGGTGCAATCTTGGCTCACTGCAAGCTCTGCCTTCCGGGTTAATGCCATTCTCCTGACTCAGCCTCCCGAGTAGCCAGGACTACAGGTGCCCGCCACCACGTCTGGCCAATTTTTTTGTATTTTTAGTAGAGACGGGGTTTCACTGTGTTAGCCAGGATGGTCTCAATCTCTTGACCTCATGATCTGCCCGCCTTGGCCTCCCAAAGTGCTGGGATTACAGGCGTGAGCCACTGCACCCAGCCCCCATATCATACATTTCTGAAAGACGAATAAACAAAACAAAACCAAGACAGAGAAATTAGGGAGGAAAGAACAGAAACCAAGTTCGTACGTTAGCCTGGTGCTTGCCCTGGCACAGTGATGTAATATACCTCTTATTCACAGACAAGAGAAGATACATCACTTCCTACTCATCCTCAGTTAATTTTCATTTATTCCAAAGTTGTATTCATTCTCCCTTGTAGATCCTAACTTGGGTCCTCTTCTTTTTACTTCTCATAAAATCATTTCTCCTATGTTATCCCAAATGATTGCTTTTCTGAACTTTATACTCTCTTCTTCCTTTTTTTTTTTCCCTATTGTTCCCAATTTTTCTTTTTTCTTTTTTTTTGTCTGAGACGGAGTCTCATTCCATGTCGCCCAGGCTGGAGTACAGTGGCCTGATCTCAGCTCACTGCAAGCTCCGCCTCCCAGGTTCACTCCATTCTCCCGCCTCAGCCTCCCAAATAGCTGGGACTACAGGCGCCCACCACCACGCCCGGCTAATTTTTTGTATTTTTAGTAGAGATGGGGTTTTATTGTATTAGCCAGGATGGTCTCAATCTTCTGACTTCGTGATCCACTACCCTCAGCCTCCCAAAGTGCTGGGATTACAGGCGCAAGCCACTGTGCCTGGCCTATTTTTCCCAGTTTTTCAATGTTCTTTAGTGAACAACCCTACAACTGACCAACCAACTGGTGAGTGAACTCGCCATTTCTGGAGCAGTCACACAGTACAGAGTAAGGTGACCAGTACAAATGGAGTGTGTGTTCATCACCCACCAACCTTTCCATTCCGGATAAAGAACAGACTCAGATCTTCAAATGAATCCGAGAATCTCCAGAGAAGGGCCTATATGGCTTCTTAAAGAAGCATGTTCGTATATCTGGGTTTGAGAAGACAATATGACAGCTAAGTTAAAAAAAAAAAAAAGAATCAGCATAAATATGTATTTACTAAAGTCTTTTATAGGAACAAGTATTGGCAGACATGACATGCTAGTGAAAAGGCCAAATGAAACATTTCTTTCATGTTTAAGTTGCGGTTCTTCAATATTCTAGTCTTTGTCTAATACCCTACTCTGATTTTTATTATTTTTCATTTTGCTTTTTTTTTTTTTTTTGAGACAGAGTCTCACTCTGTTGACCAGGCTGGAGTGCAGTGGCGCAATCTTGGCTCAATGCAACCTCTGCCTCCCGGGTTCAAGTGATTCTCCTCCCTCAGCCTCCTGAGTAGCTGGGATTACAGGCGTGTGCCACCATACCCGGCTAATTTTTGTATTTTCAGTAGAGACAGGTTTTCACCAGGTTGGTCAGGCTGGTCTCGAACTTCTGACCTCGTGCTCCACCCACTCGGCCTCCCAAAGTGCTGGGATTAACAGGTATGAGCCACTGTGCCCGGCTTCATTTTGCTTTTTAAACTTCTCCATATATCTAGCTGCTTCTTTCTTCTTCTATTCAGGGTATATTACTTCTCTTTCAAGTTAATCCTTAACACTTTTTGAAGTCTTTCATCGTTATCCATTTCTTTAAAGATGTTGAGTCAAACAGATAAGAAAGTCGCATATTTTGAAGCTCTGAAAAAAATTCTTCTGCATGAGTTGCTTATCATCGCCCTGAGAGCATGTTTTCTATATTCAAAAAATACAAGCATACAGGAAACAGACAGTAAAAGTTAAATACCTACAAATTTCAAACATAATAATCACTATAAAGGCTTACAAATGAGTATTCCCTGATTGACTCAGAAATCTCTAAAAATAGGACGCTGATCTGATTAACCTATGAACCTAAAAACCTACAGTTACAGATACTTAATGCTTCAGTATTTTAAAGTAAATGGTAACAGGTAAAGTAAAAAAAAAAAAAGGTCATCATGTTTTGTCATTTTTTTGTTGGCAGGCGCACATGTTGCACTAGGTAAAAGGAGCTAGAATGAACAGGCCTTAGGGGTGTGGTGGGAGGTGCTGGGGAGCACGCGCCTGTGAACAGGCTCAACCTTCTAGACAGCCTGTGTCTTTGGACTGTGAACTGCACCAGTGCCTCCCATCCCCACACCTTCAGTTCGCCAGGATGGCCAGCAGAAGCTACAGCTGATTATCTCCCTTCCCCAGTGCTGAAAGCTGGAGTCAGCTGGAGCTAGGCATCTCCTTTGCTACGGGGAGGCGGGGCTGCGATAAACCCCTTGCAGGAGAGGCTCCAGCAAAGCAATTTCTCCAGAGGGCAGGCCTTGTCAAGAATAGAAGGCTCTGATGGAATTCAGTATGGTTCCTTCCCCTGAACCCACAAGAAGCATGAGGGGAGTTTTCCCTGATGTTCACCATGAAGATCTAGTGGAGCTCCTAGTGGAGCTCTAGTGGAGCTCCTAGAGGTAAAGTTCACAAAAGTGTGAGAGCCCGCTATGACTGGGTCCCCATCGAGTTTTTAAGTCTCTCTGGCTGGTCCACACTTAGCCCCCGTAATTCACCATTAAAGTTTCGGTCAACAACAAACTGTATACGCACAGTCCCAAAAGATCATAATCATAATACCATATTTTTACAGTACCTTTTCTATATCTAGCTATGTTAGATACAAAAACATGATTGTGTTACAATTGCTACAGTATTCAGTGCAGTAATGCTGTACAGCTTTGCGGCCTAGGAGCAACAGGCTATATCATAGAGCATAGAGGTGTAGTTGGCTACACAGTCTAGGTATGTGTGAGCACCTCTATGATGTCTGCACAATGAAACTGCCCAATGATGTGTTTCTCAGAACTCATCCATGATGTGAAGCGATGCACGACTGTAATTCTCGGCATTCACCTGTTTCGCCAGTTTTGGTGCAGCTGTTTGCCCCTGTGACCTCACTTCTCTGATGGAGCTAAGAAGAGCTGCTGAGTTTTCACTTTGTTAAGCTTTTTACTTGCTAGGATGCAATGGTGACTTGTAAACTCCTTAAACGCTAGACTGGAAAACTGAAGTGTCTCTTTAATTTATCTTGCTTTTCCTTTGCATTTTTTCCGTGATAGTTTCATTTAGTCACTTATTTATTAAGCAAACATTACACCCTTCCTAGACACGAGGACACTTTGCCCCCATGCTCTCTGTGGGGTCAGCTCTTTCTTTGGCTCCTTGCGCTTTGATCTCATTTCTGAAATGATTTTTTATCTTTTCCTTAAATTTCTTTTCTTGGTCTGTCAATTCTTGTTTCACATGCTCTTACTGTCTAGCCATCTCTGCTCTGAGTGTCTTTACCTCTGCAGTGTGAACTCACTGCTTAACTAAGTTACAAAATGAATGCTGAAAGTGCTACCAATTTTTCTCCACTTTGTAGTGACATTGTCCTGGTGCGGTTTTCTCCCTCCATTGAGAAATTTTTATTTTTATTTTTCTTCCTTATATTATGGATAAAATAATTATATTTTTTCTTAAAATTGAATTTTTCTATATCAACTATTTTTTTTGTTTTTTTTTTTTGAGACAGAGTCTTGCTCTGTCGCCCAGACTGGAGTGCAGTGGCTGGATCTCAGCTCACTGCAAACTCCGCCTCCCAGTTTTACGCCATTCTCCTGCCTCAGCCTCCTGAGTAGCTGGGACTACAGACGCCCGCTACCTTGCCCAGCTAGTTTTTTGTATTTTTAGTAGAGAAGGGGTTTCACCGTGTTAGCCAGGATGGTCTCGATCTCCTGACCTCGTGATCTGCCTGTCTCGGCCTCCCAAAGTGCTGGGATTACAGGCTTGAGCCATCGCACCTGGCCTATATCAACTATTAATAGGACAAATCCCTGGAAGGAGAAAATGGTTAGGGTAGCTTTCCCAACTTTTATCCCAACGGTGCCCTCTTGCTAAGTGATGAACAGTATATGTAATACACGAGGAGTCTGGTGGCCAGATCTCCTGACTCTCAAACCCTTCCTTGTATCAGGAGTGCCCACTGCTGCTGCTTCCTTCCTTCTCTACACCATCAGCGGGGGCCAGCAAGAATGCCGCTCCACCTTGCAAGCTAAACCTGCTTCTCTACAAGCCATGCCTGTTCTATAGCTCTCCAAACCCATTCCCTGTGCACTTTCCACACCTTTATTCCCAGCTACTCCTGGCACTGCCTTCCCATTTTGCACTCAGATGTGCCCACAGAAGTTCCCACTGAGGCTGTGGCCCACCCTACCTGGAATAGCTATTTGTTGATTCTGGGAGGGTGGGTGGGGTCGGGGTGATTCGGCCATGCCTGGACCCTAGGCTTTCTCGCCTGCACACCATGGCTCTCCACACTCGTTCTGGATGCTGCTTGTTTTTACCCAACATGACTTGTGTGTTTTCCGTCTCAAAGTTTTGCTAAAGGGATAAGTTGTGGGTGCTTCCTTCATTATTCTTCTTTTGTTGAGACAGGGTCTCACTGTCATCCAGGCTGGAGTGCAGCAATGCACTCATGGCTCACTGCAGCCTCGACCTCCTGGGATTGAGCCATCCTCCTGCCTCAGCCTCCTGAGTAGTTGGGACTACAGGTGTTTACCACTGTGCCCAGCTAATTTTAGAGATGGGGTCTTGTTATGTTGCCCAGGCTAGTCTCAAACTCCTGGCCTCAAACCATCCTCCCACCTCCATCACCCAAAGTGCTGGGATTACAGGAGTTAGTCACTGTGCCCAGCCTTCTTCTTATATTGTACACACAATTTAGGGAGGTATGGGTCTAGGTGGATTCCATACATCTACCTGAACCTCTAAACCCTATTAATTTAAATCACTGAAACAAAATACTTCCATGATGATTCCCAAAGACAGCAACAGCTAGGGATTTTTAAGCAATACTGATTTCTGGAACCCACCTCTAGAGTTCCTAATGTAACTATTCTGGGCTGGAGGCTGAGAACTGTAGTTTCTTACAAAGCTCTCTTGGTAATTGTGATGCACGGCCAGTTTAGAACCTAACAATCAAGGGTTTAGAAACCCTTTTTCAAAAAAAGTTGTAAGTAAAAGATTTTTAGGGGAAACCTGTGCGACTAATAGCTATGCTATTTTCCTCCCAAAATATCCTTATTCTTTGTATTTTACTTCAGGTTAACCACAATTATCTAGTTTTATTACATTTAAGACATCTTTGGCCCTGTAAGTGAACTGGCTCCATGTCTGTCTGGGTTTATAAGTTTGAAGTCTTATTCATTATAAGAATGAATGTAAATACAAATACAAAACAATGTTCACAAAAATGAATGTAAATATAAATACAAATACAATATTATCAGGGCCCCATGTTTGGTTCATGGTGGCTCTAATATGTATCTGTCTATGCTGGTTTTTTTTTTTTTTTTGGTTTTTTGTTTGTTTGTTTGTTTCTTTTTGAGACAAGGTCTCACTCCTGTTGCCCAGATTGGAGTGTAATGATGAGATCTCAGCTCACTACAACCTCCACCTCTGGGCTCAAACAATTCTCCTGCTTCAGCCTTCCCAATAGCTGGGACTATAGGCACATGCCCACCACGCCCAGCTGATTTTTGTATTTTTAGTAGAGACAGCTTTTGCCATGTTGCCCAGGCTAGTCTCAAACTCCTGAGCTCAAGTGATCTGCCATCTTTGGTCTCCCAAAGTGCTTTGGATTACAGGCTTGAGCCACCATAGCTGGCTTATGCTGTTTAATTAAACTATAAGAATTCAGCAAGAAATCACTCTAAATGTGTATATAAATTGTCATTAGGAATTTAGTCAGACTTCAGTCTAATCCCTGAGAACAAGGTCATCTTCTATATCCTTTATATTCCCTAAATAATTATTAGAATGTTCTGAATACCAGGTAAAATAACAAGAATGCAAAGATTAGTTAAGGCAAGTTAATTTTTCTTTTTTTTTTTTGAGATGGAGTCTCGCTCTGTCGCCCAGGCTGGAGTGCAGTGGCCGGATCTCAGCTCACTGCAAGCTCGGTCTCCCGGGTTTACGCCATTCTCCTGCCTCAGCCTCCCGAGTAGCTGGGACTACAGGCGCCCGCCACCTCGCC
>NW_012120866.1:169085-195221 GCF_000951035.1 Colobus angolensis palliatus
ATTCTCCTGCCTCAGCCTCCCAAGTAGCTGGGATTACAGGCGCCCGACATCACAGCCGGCTAATTTTTGTATTTTTAGTAGAGATGGGGTTTCACCATGTTGGTCAAGCTAGTCTCGAACGCCTGACCTGAGGTGATCCACCTGCCTCGGCTTCCCGAAGTTCTGGGATTACAGGCACCAGCCACCGTGCCTGGCCAAATCTTTACCATTTTAAAAGAGAATTTCAAAGTCAAGTCTTACATCTCATAATCTAAGAATAAAATGTATCAGTCTCACCTGTCCAGCCAGTATAAGCAGAGCAGTCATGGGGATCAGCTGTCTTCAGCCCTTCTTCCATTTGCTGCAGAAGATCTTTAATTTTGGTCTGGATCCGTCTTATTAAATTATGAATGATCTGAGATCCAAAAGAAGAGATAACTTTAACTGCACAAGAATGGGACAATGTTGTAATAAACACTTTAAAGTCTAAATTGTACAAATATAACAGACAGCAGTTACTTTCCTTGGACCATCTCAGTGCATCGTTGGTTGGAGTCTATCTTGGTTTTTATAAGGTTACTTTTTTTTAATGTGATAATACCCTATTTAGACTATGACTCATATGTAGAATCACAAAAAAGCAACTAGCAGAAATCAAAGAATTTAAAAAAAACAGAGAAGAAAAAAAATGGATGGATTTAACTACACAAACATTTCAACTTCTGTAAGATAAAGAACAAAAGAAAGATGGTTTAAAAGTTAATGACAAAGGGGAAATACATGGAATATAAGATATAAATCAACAATAAATATAATATACAACTAGACCCCAAATTATTAACATCCTCATACAAAAGAAAAAACAAATGATAAGCATACATAAAACAAGTTCAATCACTCAGTGATTAATGAAATGCATATAAAAACATGTACTATGGATTTACCAGATTAAAAAATAGTATTATATAGAAAAAATTAAGTCCCAAGACTAAGAGCAAACAAAACAGGTATTCTTATTCATTGTTGGCAGTCTTTCCCAAGAGAAATATGCAATATTCTTCAATAATGTAGCTGACAGTGTTGTTAAGATCTTTCCTACCTTTGCTGATTTTTTTTTTTTTTTTGCACAACAGTTTCGCTCTGTCACTCAGGCTGGAGTGCAGTGGTGTGATCTCAGCTCACTGCAACCTCCTCCTCCTGGGTTCAAGCGTTTCTTCTGCCTCAGCCTCTTGAGTAGCTGGGACTATAGGTGCTTGCCACCACACCTGGCTAATTTCTGTATTTTTAGTAGAGATGGGGTGAGACAGAGTTTCGCTCGTTGCTCAGACTAGAGTGCAATGGTGCGATCTTGGCTCACTGTAATCTCTGCCTCCTGGGTTCAAGTGATTCTCCTGCCTCGGCCTCCCGAGTAGCTGGGATTACAAGCACCCGTCACCACACTCAACTAATTTTTGTATTTTTGGTAGAGATGGGGTTTCACCATGTTGGCCAGGCTGGTCTTAAACACCTGACCTCAAGTGATCCACCCACCTCCCAAAGTGCTGGGATTATAGGAATGAGCCACCGTGCCTGGTCCACCTCTGCTGATTTTTAAAAATCTACTTGCTCTATCAATTAGTCAGAAACCTCCCATTATGACTATCGAATTGTTTATTTCTCCCTTTAACTCTCTCTCTCTTTTTGCTTTCATCTATTTTGAAGTTCTGTTATTAGGCATAGACAAATTAATGACTAGTATGTCTTCCTGACAAACTGACTCATTTTCATAATGAAATGTCCTTCTGTGAGATTGTAAAGAAAATACTTTTAGGTTCTGCACAATTAGGGCTTTGAGGGCAAATTCTACTGAAATTTGGGATTCTGGACTAAAAGTAAACCTTAGGAATTAAGGTGTGCAGAGTGTGGACCCGAGAGAGGTTTCCTCAACCCTAGATGTGCATGTTTACATTTCAAAGTGCATGAGGCCCCAGAACCAGGAGACATTTCTGACTTGTAAAACTGAAGACAATGGGCTCATCTTTTCCATATAGATATTTATGTACATTCTGAAAAGATTAAAGAAAGATGCTGCTAATGAGACTCTCAGAAAGGGAAGGGGAGACAATTGCCTTTTCCCCTTTTATAAAAAGCACAGAAAATTTACTTTCCTTCTTTCCTTATCTACAATACTGGCTTTGCCAATGAAGGCCATCATACCCTACCTGCACTGCATTGTACCACAGATAAGAACTGGGACCTGGGAACTGCCCACTGGTTATTTGTGGTCAGGTAAATAGGAAGAAATTCCTGATTCAAAAACCATTTGCTATATTCAGGACAAAATTAATTAACATAAGTATCAAAACCCTCTTTACCTGCTCAACCTAAGAGCTATTTTATGGGACATTTTACACACTAAGTTTTCAGATGCCCACTGCTTGCTTACTTGGCTATCCATTCACTTTCAACCTTTGTCTTGATATTTAAAGTTGATCTCTTGTGTAGCACACAGTTAGGTTTTTGTTAATTTATTCTGATAGAGTCCCTCAGCGGACATGAGCAGAACCCCCTTCATTGGCAGGATGCCCTAAGAGAAAGTGTGGTTCAGTCAGCCCTGAGTGGCACCTTTTCCAGTCCCACTGTGGGAAAAACCCCATCTGTTCCTGCAGACTCACCTCTAGGCTGTACTTTTTAAAAACTGGAATGAATTCAACCCCCAGATCCTCAAAAACAAACATCTAACTTTCTTGTGTAACACAGCATGGCTCCTGTGCAGAAAAACATCAAATTTGCTTCCTTAGTCTTTTATAAGCAAAAGCAGAATAAGGAGGACAGGGTAAAAAAACAAAAAAAAAAAGAAAGAGAGAAAGAAAAGAATAGAAAAGACAGACAAAGAAACACAGAAACAAGAGGCAGAGGCAGAGGCAGGCTCAACTGTTGGCTGTTGTAAAGCCCCCAGCCCCCTCCAGGTTTCCCTAAGGATACTCCTCCAAATGACTGCTACCAGTGGAGACGGCCAGGCCACTCAAAGGCAAACTGCCCCCAGTGAGATAAATGGGAAAAGCCTCACCCAACTTGTGCCCTCTGCTATCAGGGGAACCTGCCCCCAATATTTCAATGTAGGTTCTATTTTCCCTAAGTGTTGGCCAGTCTGAGAAATAAAGAGAAAGAGCACAAAGAGAGGAATTTTACAGCTGGGCCTCCGGGGGTGACGTCACATATCGGTAGGACCGTGATGCCCACCTGAGCTGCAAAAACAGCAGGTTTTTATTAAGGACTTCAAAAGGGAGGGGGTGGAGGAACAGGGAGTAGGTAACAAAGATCACATGCTTCAAAGGGCAAAAAAGGAGAACAAAGATCACATGATTCTGAGGCCAATAAAGATCACAAGGCAAAGGGCAAAGCAAAGATCACAAGGCAAAGGGCGAAATCAAAAACTCCTGAGAAGGGTCTATGTTCAGTTTTGCACATATTGTCTTGATAAACATCTTAACAAAAACAGGATTTGAGAGCAGAGTACTGGTCTGACCTCAAATTCACCAGGGTGAGGTTTCTTCCCCCATCCTGATAAGCCTGAGGGTACTGCAGGAGACCAGGGCGTATTTCAGTCCTTATCTCAACCATATAAGACAGACACTCCCAGAGTGGCCATTTGTAGACAAAGGTCTTAATTATGAAAATTCCTTGCTAGGAAAAGAACTCAGCGATATCTTCCCTACTTGCATGTCCGTTTGTAGGCTCTCAGCAAGAGGAAAAATAAGGCTCTATTCTGCCCGACCCCGCAGGCAGTCAGACCTTATGGTTGTCTTCCCTTGTTCCCTGAAAATCGCTATTATTCTGTTCTTTTTCAAGGTGCACTGATTTCATATTGTTCAACTACACATTTTACAATCAATTTGTACAATAGTGGTCCTGAGGTGACGTACATTCTCAGCTTATGAAGATAACAGTATTAAGAGATTAAAGTAAAGACAGGCATAAGAAATTATAAGAGTATTATTTGGGAACTGACAAATGTCCATGAAATCTTCACAGTTTATGTTCAGAGATTGCAGTAAAGACAGGCATAAGAAATTATAAGAGTATTATTTGGGAACTGATAAATATCCATGAAATCTTCACAGTTTATGTTCTTCTGCCACAGCTCCAGCTGGCCCCTCTGTTTGGGGTCCCTGACTTCCCACAACACTCTGTCATAAGCTCAGCCACTGGAAACAAGGCCTGAGGACCAAAGGGCTCCCAGGACAGAATTCCAGCCCCTGAAAGTCTTGAGCTGAAGGGGCTCTCTGCTCCAGTTGAAAACAGCTCACCTTCAGTGGTGACTTGAGAAGGTGGGAAAAATTCGTCTCACACCGTGTAGGTCCAGAGTGTCAAGGCTCTCCCTGACTGATGGAGATAAAGGATAAAGGAAAGTAGTAAAGGGGCTGGCCCCACACCTTGCAATAACTGGCTGACTCACAAGCCCTCCTGTAAAGCTTAACTCCTCTCCATTCTTTTTTTTTTTTTTTTTTTTTTAAACACAGTCTCTCTCTCTCTTGCCCAGGCTGGAATGCAGTGGCACCACCTTGGCTCACTGCAGCCTCTGCCTTCAGGGTTCAAGCCATTCTCGTGCCTCAGCATCCCTAGTAGCTGGGATTACAGGCATGTACCACCACACCTAGCTAATTTTTGTATTTTTAGTAGAGACAGGGTTTTACCATGTTTGCCAGCCTGGTGTCAAAGTCATGGCCTCAAGTGATCTACCTGCCTCTGCCTCCCAAAGTGCTAGGATTACAGATATGAACCACAGTGCCCAGCCCATTCCTTTCTTCTCTTTTCCTCTTTTTCTGTTCAATCCAGGGGTCCAGGCTTAAAATGGAAAAAGTCTCTAACATCCTAAGCCCTGATTTTGTCATTTTCTTTAAAACTCCAGCTGATTACATATTATGGCCCATTTTTGTGAACATTTTAAACTAATGGGCAAGCTACAAGAGAAATTCCGAGCTCAAATGGTTAACCTGTAATGTAGAGTTATGTAGAGTCTTCTAAAGCTCTGTTCCCCTCTTTTTTCCTAACTACTTTAAATCTGCTGTTACTAAGTTGCTGGTGCTAAGACAAGACTCATTATTTATGGTGTAACTAACATGTAAACATTGAAAACTAATTTAAAGTTAAAGAAAAGGAAAAGAGGTATTTTTAGTAAGGAAGGGTATAAAAGGAAATTTTATAGAAGAAAAAATCTTGTATGATAAATTATTATCTTAAAGTAAGGTTATAAAAAGGATGTTCGGAACAAGGCAAAGTCCAGTATGTCGTAAATGGTCTATGTAAATCATGAAAAGGTTCATGAAGGAGAATTTATGAAAGGAATTTTGTATGTAATTAAGTTGGTATACTTCGAAAAAATTATTTAGTATAGTCTTTCTAACATTCTCTATGTTAAAACAAGGTTTTCTTAAGGTATTACTCTGCTCTTAATAAAACTGCACAAAGTTTTACTCAGAATTTTATAAAAGTTTCTTAAAAAAAAAAAATCCTCATAAGCATATCTCAGAGGTTCAACGTTTGCTGCATCCCAGTTTGCTGTGTCCCACTGCATTCAGCTTTTTCTCCCCTGGAGGAGGCCTAGGATAGTAATTCTCTTCTGCAGTCTTTGTCAGCTCCTGTAACTTTTTCTTCCAGTTCTGTTATTGTGGCCTAATGCTAAAATGTTTCATCTTGAAGGTCAACATTAACCAATGTTTTCCTCTAACATAATTTAATTCTATACTCCTGGATTTTCTTGATATTTATCTAAATTCTCAAAGTAATCAAAAATGTCTCACACTGTTCCTATGAGTCATGTGTCCCCAGGCTATACTCATAGCCTCCTAACCCTAAACACACTCTTTCTGTGTCTAATTAAATTCAAACACGTTTTCATCAAGGTTAACTTCCAGGTTAACTAAATGGACACCCATCAGAAAAGTCACACTGTAAAAGGTTTTTCTTTGCCTTTTTGGTAACTGGCTTTTAAAAGAACCCAAACTTTTATCTTCTAGAGTTCATGAGTTTCACCTTCAAATGATGCTGCAAATGGCATAGCAATCTCTCCCCAATAATGCCTGCTACCTTTACGAATTTCCCTGGGATTCAGATGAACACCAGTTTCACCCTAACATAATCCCCCTCTCTAACAAGTCCCTTCCTCCAGCAAGGTCCAATATCCCACGTTCCACAATCCAAAACAATAACCCGCATAACTTCTCGATCAACTAACAATCCTAGGTAGGGCCAGCTCTATGACCTGGTCAGCAGGAAGCAGTTGGAAGATGATACCTTCACCCACATGCCAAAGACCTGTCATTGTTGCTCTGTCACGGGGGAAATGTGGAGTCCTAGTTGGGGAAAAGAAATCAGACACTGGTGGGAGCAGTGGGAAGCAAAAAGAACCAGATAAGCTAAAGTCTGTTTTTCTTCAGGGTCCAGAACACATAGCCCTCCTGTGCCCAACTTATGACCAGACACCTACAAGTTAGCTCACTGCAGCCTTGGTGTTACTGGTACTGCACAAAGCTCTCCAGCACATATCACAGCACCATTCTATAAATTCAATCTCCAGCAAGTCTTTGTTTCCTTACAGTCAGCTTCTCTTCCACTGGCCTGACTGTTGCCTCCTTGCAACATCTTTTCCTTCTTTCTCTAATAAATCTGCCTTTCTGTACTCATAACTGTCTTGGTAAATTCTTGCACCCCCATGCCATCAGCCCAGACAGTCACCACTCACCCACAACAGTTTCCATCAGGTATCACCTCTGTTGCTTTTTCTTCAGATGGGGTTTCACTCCTGTTACCCAGGCTGGAGTGCAATGGCATGATCTTGGCTCACTGCAACCTCTGCCTCACAGGGTCAAGCGATTCTCCTGCCTCAGCCTCCCAAGTAACTGGGACTACAGGTGTGCACCATTACGCCTGGCTAAGTTTTGTATTTTTTGTAGAGACAGGGTTTTGCCATGGTGCCCAGGCTGGTCTCAAACTCCTGGGTTCAAGAAATCCTCCCACCTCTGCCCCACAAAGTGCTGGGATTACAGGCGTGAGTCATTGTGCCCAGTCTGCCGTAACAAATTATTTTACGTGGTGGTGGTGATGGTGGTAGTATTTTAATCTTAAAATGTCTTAATTTGCCTTCATTCTTGAAGGATATTTTCACTGAAAAAAAAAAATTCTGGATAATGGTTTCTTTCAGGACTTTCATGTTATTTCATTCTCCTCTGTCTCCATGATTTCTAATGAGAAATCAGTGGTCAGTGAAATTCCCTGTATATAATGTGTTGTTTTCCTCTGCTCCTATCAAGATGTGCTCTTTACCTTTGTCTTGATTTGGGCTTCTTTGTGTTTATTCCTCTCGGTGTTTTGAGGCGCATCCTGCATCTATAAATTTCTACCTTTCATTGAATGTGTAAAATCCTAAACCATTATTTCTTCAAATACTTTTTCTGTCCCATTCATCCTCTGCTTCCCTTCTACGATTCCAATTACCAACAGCTGGATGGTTTGATGTAATTTAACAGGTCCCTAAAACTCTGCCTTTCTTTTTCCCTTCATTCTTTTTTTCTATTTTGCACACTGGATAATTTCTATTGATCTATTTTCAAGTTTACAAATTACTAATTCTCTTTCCTCTGTCTTGAAACCACCCCCTGCAAAAATTATAACAGTGAGAATATCATGACAGGGAAAGAGATCTGACCTAAGAGACTCTTATCTTGCTTCTAACCTCCAAGCTGTCCTTGTTCATTCCTGGGTGTTGGCTGAACTAACTTTGAGAGGAATTTATTTTATTTTATATATGTGTATATATATATACACACACACATATATATAGAGAGAGAGAGAGAGAGAGATGGAGTCTCACTCTCTTGCCCAGGATGGAGTGCAGTGGCACTATCTGGGCTCACTGCAAACTCTGCCTCCCAGGTTCAAGTGATTCTCCTGCCTCAGCCTCCCCAGTAGCTGGAATTACAGGCGTGTGCCATTATTATAGGAGTTATTAAGAAATTATTAGGCCGGGAGCAGTGGCTCATGCCTGTAATCCCAGCACTTTGGGAGGCCGAGGTGGGCGGAACAGGAGGTCAAGAGATCGAGACCACTCTGGCCAACATGGTGAAACCCCATCTCTACTACAAATACAAAAAGTAGCTGGGCACAGTGGCAGGTGCCTGTAGTCCCAGCTACTCAGGAGGCTGAGGCAGGAGAATGGTGGGAACCCAGGAGGCAGAGGTTGCAGTGAGCCGTGATTGCGCCACTGCACTCCAGCCTGGGTGACAGAGTAAGACTCCGTCTCAAAAAAAAAAAAAGAAAGAAATTATTTTAGCCAGATAGAGAGCATAAAAGGTCCTTGGTAAGGGTTTTTTTTTTTTTTTCTTGTAATAAAAGCAACTCCAGAAATGTTTCTTTTCTAGCAGAAAAACAGCTTGAAGGGCCAGGCTGGCAAGTATTGATATGGTAATGTGGATTAAAAACTAGGTCTGCCCAACATGGCCACCCCCAGGTATCTCCACCTGTGCAGGACATCATACTGGCCCACATTGCATATTAAAAGGCTAGGATGGGAGGGTCAATTATTTTGAGGGCTATGTGAATGACATACCTAGTCAAATCAATCCCCTGGGCCCTATGTAAATCAGACACTGCCTCCTCTAGCCTCCCAATATAACTGACCATTCCTCCTCACCCACCACACAAGGGGTTTCCTCTCTCTGCTTGGAGCCCCCCTCCCTCTGTCTCTGTAAGGAGGAATTTCTTCCTTCTTTCTTGCCTATTAAACTCTCCACTCCTTAAAACCACTCCATATGTGTCCGTGTCATTTTATCTAAATCAGCAAGAGATAAAGGACCCTGGTGTTCCTCCAGTCACCAGAGCTGTATCACCACCACGTCCCACTAATTTTTTGTATTTTTAGTAGAGACAGGGTTTTGCCATATTGCCCAGGCTGGTCTGGAACTCCAGACCTCAAGTGATCCGCCCACCTCGGCCTCCCAAAGTGCTGGGATTACAGGCATCAGCCACCGTGCTGGCCAAGAGGAACTTAATTCACGGTTTAATTTTGAAACAAAGATAACAGCCCCTTCCCAAAACAAACTCCCTTCTTACCTGGGGACCAGAATGCCTTTGTAAAACTAACAAATTAGCCACAAGATTAGAAATTATGGTGTCGGAGTCATGAACCAGAGGCCACAAGATTCCCAACCTCCCCAACTGCTCCTAAGGATAACATCACTACTGTAAAACCTAAGAATGGTGCTCAAGATATATTTTCAGACCCTGCATTCTGATGCACCAGCTGGTGCCATCCAGACTGGTAATCGGGCTCAACCGGTTTTGTGATCCCACCCAGGAACAGAAGACAAGAAGAAGAACCCACTGTGACCCCCTAAGATTTCATCTAGGATCCGACCAATCAGCACTCCCACTCCCTTGCCCCCACCCACCAAATTATCCTTTAAAAACCCCAGTCCAGGTTTTCAGGGAGACTGACTTCAGTAAAAACTCCGGTCACCAGTTCAGCTGGCTTTGTGTGAATTACACTGTGTGTTGTGATTCCCGTCTTGATAAGGCAACTCTGTGTGGGCAGCGGGCAAGCAGAACTCACAGGGCACTGACAGTCTTCTCCATTCCCCTGCTAAGGCCATGCAGTAACTTCTAACTGTCATACACTGTATTTATCAGTTCTAAAATATCCATGAGACTCTTTTTTAATGGTTTTTACTTCCCTACTGAGACTTCATTTTTCATGAATTGAAAGCATATTTTGTTTTATTTCATGGTGAAGAGTTACAGTAGTTAGTTTAAAATCGTTGCATACTAGTTTCACTATCTGGTTCTTTTCAGGATTGGACCCAGTTGATGTTCTTTTCTTTTGAAAATGTGTCTTTTATGTAGAAAAGCAGAATATGCCACCTCAAAATCATGCATTTTTGACATACGGATGAATTTGAGTTGAAGACAACTGAGAAGCAGATGCCAGAATAGCTCTCTCCCCTCCCCTACCTGCGTAAAAGCAGGACTTAAAAACTGTGTCCCTCCTTCGCTCCCAATCAGGGAAGAAATCTTCGGAAGGCATCAGCCTGAAGAACGCACCACAGAATTCTACATTACAAACCCCATTTGTTTGCCATTCTATGAGTTGCATCCCAGACACTAAAAGCCCCCTTTGCTGAAGATGAGATATAAGCTGGGTTTCTAAGCCATCTCTGTGAGATACACTCATTCCCTGGGTACGTCCTACGTGCATATGAAATACACACATTAAAACACTCATTTGTTTTTCTCTTCTTAATTTGTCTTTTATTACAGGGGTCTGTCTCAGCTAAGAACTCCAAGGGGTAAGAGGAAAAACAATTTTTCTCTCTTACACTATGATCCTGGTTCTACAGATAGCAGGTAACTTTGCCCTGCATCTGGAATATTAATTTGTACACTGTCTTCTTGCTTGTATTTTATTGCAAATTATGTTTCCGGGGCAGCAGCTCTCCTCTCAATTCTTATCTTTAGTCTTTAGCTAAGCTTCTTTGTGTGTGTTCCAGACACGGGTTGTTCAGAATTTGATTGGATATATACACAGACAAGATTTTGGGATCCCTCCTCTGGCTCATTCCCTTTCCCCATTATCTTATCAGCCAGTTATCCCATCTTAGATTTCTGGTTCCCTGAAAATGTGTTTTTCCCACAGGCACACCCTGCCACCACTGAGTGTACCATGTAAATGAAACTTAGCTCCAGGATAAAAGACATGGACACAGAAACTTCTTTCACAGGGAATGCACTATAATAGAACCTATATAGGTCAGGCATGGTGGCTCACACCTGTAATCCCAGCACTTTGGGAGGCCGAGGCGGACGGATCACGAGGTCAGGAGATCGAGACCATCCTGGCTAACACGGTAAAACCCCGTTTCTACTAAATATACAAAAACAAAATTAGCCGGGCGTGGTGGAGGGCGCCTGTAGTCCCAGCTACTCAGGAGGCTGAGGCAGGAGAATGGCGTGAACCCGGGAGGCGGAGCTTGCAGTCAGCCGAGATCCAGCCACTGCACTCCAGCCTGGGAGACAGAGTAAGACTCCGTCTCAAAAACAAAAAACAAAAATCAAAACAAAACAAAACAAAAACATACCCTATAGAAATTCACTCTTCCGCCAGGGCGTGGTGGCTCATGCCTGTAATCTCAGCACTTTGGGAGTCCGAGGTGGGTGGATCACCTGAGGTCAGGAGTTCAGGAACCATCTGGCCAACATGGTGAAACCCCATCTCTACTAAAAATACAAAATTAGCAGGGCGTGGTGGCACACGCCTGTAATCCCAGCTACTCAGGAAGCTAAGGCAGAAGAATCACTTGCACCCGGAAGGCAGAGGTTGCAGTGAGCCAAGATGGCGCCACTGCACTCCAGCCTGGGCAAAAAAGAGTGAAACACCATCTCAAAAAAAAAACAAAAAAAGAAATTCACTCCTCCAATCATGCATTATAACATACTCTATAGAACCTCCTTCCTCCTCCAATCATGCACTGTAACATATTCTATAGAACCTGGACATAATACAAAAAGGCAATTACACTGTGGTCTGTTTATTCTCCAGTGCCTTCGAGCAGCTGCTTTTTATATTATATCCAAGTCTTACACTTGTTTTATACAGGGCGTCCTCCAGCAGGGTCTTAGCCCATCATTAAAGTATAAATCCCCTAAAACACTTTTTAAGTTAAAAAAAAAACCCAGTATACATACTTTCTTTTGTTGCACTCCAGCTGCATATTATATACGATAAAACCCCCATCCGTGTCCACATTTTTAAGTCACTGAAACTAATAGCTGAGCATTCAGAGATGGGCAAATCTATTTTGAGACTAACCAGTTGTGCCCAAGAGGATTTAAACATGCATATTTACAAGTATATATTTTTGCTATAATATAGGTACTGAATATGACTTTCCCCTTTGACATTATATTTATTAGTTGCCAAAGACTAAAATAGGTAGGCAAGACAACAAATTCTATTAAGTGACTAAAATATAGCATTAGCTTTCAAAATTGTATCTTTTCATTAAATGTTATTCAAAGTAATAAGTAAATTACAATAATTTCTACTCAACCATGATGGTAAAATACCTTCCCTTATAGTGAAAGCTGAGTTAGAAATCTAAGGTCAAGGAGAGCTTCATGAAAATCTTTATAATTATGCTCACTTAAAACGATAAAGATGGCACACCAAAAAACACAGTATCAATATTTCACCCACCTTAAAGGTGATATTATGAGTTAACTAGACAAACACATGCACTTAACGATCTTTACTTACTAGCAATGCTTTCTGGATTTGCCATTCCCTATGGTTTTGGTGATGTTTTTGTAAATGTATTTAACTTTGCTTCTGTTAATGAATGCACCAAAAAGAGTAACCGTATGGTTCTCCATCCAACTTCTTAAAAACTTTTTGACTCCAGGTTAGTAACTTACACCTCCTGTGTCTTGACCTTTGGTTTCTACAGTAATCAAAGAGATGCAGAATCATTTGCATGAGAAGGAATAAATGGGGGATACCTCTTTAATACCTGCGGTGGCAGAACCCATAAGATAGTTCCTGGCCCATATCTAGTCCCCGTACCCTTCCTGCTTGTTAACAGAAATCTGATTATATTCAGAATAGCAGGGCATCCAGCCCCACAAGAGACGCTTGATTTTCCAGGCCCGTTATGCACAAGGGTGGCCACATGACACAGTTCTGACCAATGAGACCTAAATGAAAGTCTTCTAGGAGGTCCTGGGAGGTTCTTATTTTTCATGATAAAAAAGAAAGAACTTCCCTAACTTTTCTCCCCTTCTGCCTGCTGATTAAAGTACCTCTAAGTTGAGTTTTCTAGGCCTAATGCACACTCATATGCAGTCTTAGCTCTATCACGATAACCTAATTCCAAAGCATATACTACTAACCCTTCACTCCTCATAAATGCTACTGGAGTATATTTTTAAGACTTATGATTGCTTTCTCCAATTCCCTTTAATATTTGCCAAAATTTCATTGCAAAAACCATTAATTTCTCTGCCCTTTGCCATAAGGTACTTTTTCTGGTTCCCCTTTTCCTATTTCTCATAAAAGAGGCTTCTAATTTGTTTATACTGGAACAAAATTCTCATGTACAAAAAACATTTATTATGCTCTAATTCTATTCACATTTGATGGAGATTACTGTACCAGGAGAAATTTTAACTGGATTGTCTCATTTAATAATGGTATTTTATTTATACATACACACACACACACATATATACACATGTGAATATAGATATATGCACACACACAATTTTTTCCTTTTTTTTTTTGAGGCTGAGTCTCAACTCTGTCGCCCAGGCTAGAGTGCAGTGGCGCAATCTCAGCTCACTGCAACCTCCTACCTCCTGGGTTCAAGTGATTCTCGTGCCTCAGCCTCCTGGTAGCTAGGATTATAGGCATGCGCCACCACATCCGGCCAATTTTTGTATTTTCAGTAGGGACAGGGTTTCCCCATGTTGGGCAGGATGGTCTTGAACTCCTGGCCTCAAGTGATCCACCCACCTTAGCCTCTCAAAGTGCTAGGATTACAGAAGTGAGCCACTGCACCTGGCAATAATGGTATTATAAAGATAACTAACAATTATTGAGCACTTACTATGTATTTGGCACTAAGTGCTTTATATATTTCAAATAATCTTCACATCATTCCATTTTTTAGGTAAGAAAACCGAGGCTTACTTGAGGTCTCATGACAATGAGAGACAAAGCTCTTGAAACTCTGACTAGACTGTCTACTTCTAAAGTTCCCGGGCTGCGCATTCTCTGCTTATTGTGAAATTTTTTGCTTGATTCTATATTTACATTTTACCTTTGGATATGCAGGACTTACAGCCTTCACTCATTCATACTAGATGAACAGAAATACGTACCTGCCGCATAGCCCAGAAACAGCAGGAGCAGTTAAAGAACTTTGGAGGTTTTATCTCTTAACTCTGAAATTGATTTTTAGCAATTACACTGCAATTGGGAAGAAAATGTTCTTTTCCTACACGGTGGGTAGACAGTTTTCCCAAACAAGAATGCCCAAGTGTATTATAAAGCAGAAATATATTGGAGTAGATATTAATCACTGGTTGTAAAACCCCTTGTGAGGTGTCACTGCATCTATTATTCCAAATGATGCACAAGGCACATTTATGGCAAGATTTACTTCTCTTCCTCACATGTTTTCATGGTAATAAATCTTAGAATCAAATAAAAAAGCTTTTTTCCTGGGGGGGTTAGGGTGGGAAGAAGAGACAGAAGAGGAGGGGGAAGGGGGAATAGGGAAAGGAGAGAGAAAGAGGAAGGGAAAGATAAACAGATGGCAGACAGACACTGGGTGATACTGAAGCATACAAATTACACCAGTTATATTCTTGAAAAACGTTTCAAGAAATTAACTTTCTTTGTATTCGCGATGTTTTTTCCATGTACATCACAGGAATAATTGATGTCATTTGCTAGAACATATTCACATATTCTGTACCTCTCTCCCTCAACTCTAGATTTTAGAGAAGGTAAGGGCTCAGATCAGTATATTCATAAGCTACATTTTATATTGCATATGAAAAAAAGGTAGATTTTACACATTTTTACAATTTTACAAATATTTTAGATAATATCAACACTCTAACAATTGTTACTGAAGATAAAGGATGAAATTTTCTTTATCTCGGCATAAAGCAGAGCAAACAGAATTGGCATATTAACAAATTCATATATGATAAAATACCCAGTACTATATATATTTTTCTAACTTTCAGATACCTTTGAAATAGGTGAGGAAGAAATAAAATGTAGATGATTAGCAAATCTGGAGTATAATATTAGTTATTCTTTTCAAAAACAAATAGTTAATGCTTTTCATGTACCAGGCACTGTTATTGGGACACAAAGCTGAATAAGACTGGGTACTCCCCAAAATGTCCCTCGTCTAATGAGCCAAATGTAAAAATAATTATGATTCCATATAATAAATGCCTGACTAGCAATATGCAATATGGTATATTCAAGAAAATATATAAATGTATGCAGACTGATATCTGAAAACAATCTTACTTCACCCTTGTGTAAGGCATTCGGGAGTTTACTGGGATTGTTACCAGATGCCCGCTCACAAGTAGCAGGCAAGTGTGTAGCTGGGGCATTCAGGAGGGTGGAGACGGGATGGAAAGGCATCGACAATCACTGTGAGTCCGTTAGGGGGCTTCCTGGTGGACCCAGGAGACCCATTCTTTGATTAGGGAGTATCATCAGTGGGGCACTGTGTGGACTAGAAGGCCCTGAAAGCTTGCTCCGCAATGGGCTAAAAGCTGAGGAGCTTGCTTTGCAGGGCTGTCCATGTGGAGTCTGGTGGATCCTGAGCCCCATGAAAGGAATGTATTGACTCTAAGACTGTTGTTGCCCTTCACTGCTATCATAAAAACTCTATGGTGAAGCTACAACTATTAACCCCATTTACAAATGAGAACTATGAGAACTATGAAGCACAGGAGAGAGGTAAAGTAACTTACCAAAAGTGATATCAATAGTAAGGGGCAGACTGGAGTTTGGACCCAGGCAGCCACTCCAGACTACAAGCCCTAGAAACCTTTATGGTAGGCAGGATGGCCCCCAAAGATGTCCTGGAACCTGAAACAGGTCACAGACTACAAAACAGGGAGAGGATGCTGGATTATCCAAGCAGGGCTCATCTAATCCCACGAGCCCATAAAAGCAGAGAACCTTCTCCTACTGAAGTCAGAAATATAGGGCAGAAGGTGAAATCAGAGAGATGTGAAGTGTGAGAGAGACTTGAACTGCGGGTGCTGGAAGGACCATGTGGAAAGCATGGGCAGGGCTCAGGCGGCACCAAGGAGCAAAGGCCAGCCAGCAGGGAAGTGGGGAACACTCGTGCAGCCACAATGAATTGGATTTGGCCAACAGCCTCAACGAGCCGGGAAGCAGATACACCCTCAGGGACTCCAGGAGAGAAGGCAGCCTTGAAGACACCTTTTTTTTTTTTTTTTTTTTTGAGACGGAGTCTCACTCTGTCGCCCCGGCTGGAGTGCAGTAGCTGGATCTCAGCTCACTGCAAGCTCCGCTTCCCAGGTTTAGGCCATTCTCCTGCCTCAGCCTCTCAAGTAGCTGGGACTACAGGCACCCGCCACCGCCCGGCTAGTTTTTTGTATTTTTTAGTAGAGACGGGGTTTCACCAGGTTAGCCAGGATGGTCTCGATCTCCTGACCTCGTGATCTGCCCGTCTCGGCCTCCCAAAGTGCTGGGATTACAGGCTTGAGCCACCGCGCCCGGCTGAAGACACCTTGACTTTGGCCTTATGAAATTCTAAGCAGAGGAGCCAGTAGAGCCAGACTGTACCTGGACTTCTGACTTCATTTTAAAGATGATAAATAAATAGGTGCTGATTTAAACTGCAAAATTGGTGGTATTCATGGCAACAATGGAAAAAGAACACAACTTTCTTAGCTAATCCTTTGAGTGGCTTTGGAATGGCCAAGCAACAGAGTCTGCCTGGGCAACTCTGAGAAAGACCCTGGAGGAAGAAGCCTCCCACAGGTATGTCACAGAAAGACAGGAGCTCGCTGTGTGAAAAGCAGGGGGGCATTCTGTGCTGAGGGACAGAGATGATATTTAAAATGCATTTAGGAGAAAGCCATGGGCATTTCTGAAGAAACAAGTCATTCCATCTGAAAAATACAGAATATGCAATCATTCTCTTTCTAAAATACTTGTGCTCTTCTGTATTTTTTATGATAAATTTAGTGCTAGTTTGAGGAAATAAAACTGCCATACATAAAAATACAGGAAACTTTAAAAAGATTGACAATTAACTTGTAAAAAATTATGATCTTAACTATAAATAGAGGAGAGTGAAAAGTCTAAAAACAAGAGTTCAACATGCACATAATAACTAACTCCTAAAAAGAAAAAGGTATGTTTTGAATAGTTATGCATAAATTGAACATTTAGGCATGAGTAATACTTGAAATGCACCAGGAGAGCTTAATTAAAAAAAAAAAAAGATGGTTTTATTATTACTACACTCCTAATAAATGGGGTATTTGAGACACTTAATCTAATTTAATCCTCTTGATAATCCTAATTTAATGCTCTTGATAATCTAAAACAACATTATCATCATGGTATGCATGCAGAAACTGAAGCTAAGAGAAAATAACTTGCCTACATTTTAAAGATGATAAAAATAGTTTTTTGACTCACATTTTACATATGTGATGATGTGCAAACTTTGCAAACTGTATACCATAAAGTAATTCTTTTCTTAGGAAAGATTTTAATAAACCTTTCTGCTGAGGGGTATGGGTGGGGGAAGTGCATTTCCTAATTCAGCTCTCCTAGGCTAATGATCACTTGTAATGTTAGATATATGAAGATATGATGAGATGTTATACCTAGCAAGAGTGTGGGCTTGCTTTGTAACACTCCATTTTGCAAACAAAATGAATAAAACAAAAGTCCCCCAATCCCTACCTCAAAGCTAATTACTACATGGGAAAAGTAGGCAGGAGTGGAGAAGCTGTATCTTTTGACAGTAAAGAATTAGATGGTAGTGAAAACATCTACCTTTAATAGTGGTATTTTCAATAACAGGTCCTTACCTAAACTGAATCTATCAAGATAATGCTATTTTACAGAATTGTTTGAAAATAGTTCATTCTGCTAAAAATAGTCATAGATTTAAATAATCTGGTCTGCTTCTGTTTTCTTATTTCAAACTCAGTAATATAACAGAAAATATTCTAGATTACATATCCTAAGCACACACACCTCAATCCAATTTTGATGTGTATCATAAAAATTCATCTGCTGTCTATGCTCTGTAGGGGATATATGGCATAACCAAAAGGAAGTTTACAATTGCAATAAAGAACCAAGGACAAACTGCTAAGTGACAATATATTAATAAACTGCACACAAGGGCTCAAAACATACATAATTACAGTTCAAGGGACAAGGAACCCATGGAGATAGTGGGACTTTGTGGTCAGATTATATTTAATTATGGAAAGCTCTCAGTGAAAAGTTAGGTTTCATTTTGATTAAACAATTGCTGCATGGTACTAACTAAAATCTATAAAAGACAGGAACGTTTTCGGAAAAACTCAGTTTGTTACATTCAATTCTGTTCACGCAAAATTTGCTCAAAACCTAGCCTGGCCCTAGTCAACTGCTAGTTGCCCTTACAGAGCACACTCCTCACCCAGAACTCCCAAAGCATATTACACAGTTCTTGACTTATAGTAGCCTGGAATGTCATCCAGGAGTCCAAGATGTAACATTCTAGATACAGAATAGTTTTTAAAATACAAAAGTATATCATTAATATGCAAAAAATGATTCTCATAAAAAATAACAATTTTTAAAATTTCAATAGATTTATTCATTCAACATTTACTACCTACTGCATTCCTATTTCAGTATCAAGCAGTGAGGATGTTTAAAAATAACTCCCTGGGTGTGATGGCTTACACCTGTAATCCCAACACTTCGGGAAGTTGAGGCCGGAGAGAATTGCTTGGGCCCAGGAGTTCAGGACTATCCTGGGCAACATGGCAGGACACCATCTCTACAAAAACAATTCTAAAAATTAGCTGGGTGTGGTGGAATACACCTGCAGTCCCAGCTACTTGGGAGGCTGAGGTGGGAGGAGCTCTTGAACCTAGCAGGTCAAGGCTGCAGTGAGCTATGATTGTGCCACTGCACTCCAGTGTGGGAAACAGAATAAGACCCTGTCTCAAATTATTGAGACATGTCTCAAATAAATAAATAAATATTTTAAAAATTAAAAAATGATAACTCAAGTACACTCAAGAAAAAAATCCTGTTCTCAGAAAGGAATAAAGTGGGAAAAAGAAATAGAAATGTATTATAGTAAGCCCTTGGTAATCATGAATTAAGTGTCCAGAGCTTCTGTTTGAAGTTTCAAGCATAACCTTATGAATCTGGAGACCCAGGCTATGATAGATGACAATTTTCAATCTTGCTGAGGCCCAAAGGTGCACAGCATGAGCTGGTAGGTTCTACTGTGGGTAGAATTCCCAACCTCCACATTTCCAAATGGTTTGGTTATTCCTTATCATCTCACCACCAACAGGAGTTCCCACTCCCTTTCAGAGATGACGAGAGTGAAGAAAGTATGTGTATGGAATTCAGAAATCTGGAAACTGTTTGCAGTCTGAGGATATATCCATATGAATATTGTACACCTAACCATATTTTCCTTAGAAAGAAAAGGAGACAAGAATAAGCATTTATTTAAAGAGCAAAAACAGGTATGTATTTTTTTTCTGCATTCCACTGAAAATATAAAATGTAAAGAAATTTTTCATTATCACATTTTATACTCTAATACAAATAAGCTACGTCTATAATAATGTTAATACCTATCATTAACTGAACTCTTACTACTCACCTATGTATCAGTAACTATGTGTACCTAGGTACTAACTGTACTCAGCACCGTTCTGAATGTTTTAAATGTATTAACCTAATTAGCCATTACAACAACCCAGTGAGGAGGGGGTGGTTATATTACATCTACATTATTAAAAGTTTTAGCAAATATGTTATATTACAACTATGTTATATTAAGAACCTCAGTTAGCCTTTCAATTTAACCATTTACATCAAGTTGACGAGGTAAGAAAAGCAAGGTTCAGCGTGTGATTAAATAACTTGCTCAAAGTCTACAAGTCATAAATGGCAGAAAAGTAGGAGTCAAACACAAGACTATTAAAGCTCTTACCTGCTCTATACTACAATTTATTTCCCAAAGATGGAAAATGTTCATGTATAATATCTTCTTAGTCTCCTCTCCATAATCTTGCCATTACCCTTCTATGTCAATATCTTTCCACATCAGGAATTGAAAACTGGCTGGAGGTTAAGCTCATATTAAAAGAAAATTTAATAAAGCTATATGTAGAACAGTTTTCCTCAACGCTTCTCAAATGTATGAGTACTCTGGCATGAGGATCTTGTTAAAATGCAGACTGCGGTTCCTTGGGTCTGGAGTGGGATCTGCATTTCTAACAATCTTTGAGGAATGGCCGATGATTTTGATCCACAAACCTCACTTTGAGAAGTTGTAGAGTATATGCCCCCACCTTCCACCTGACACACACACACACACACACACACACACACACACACAATTTAGTTCATTTTGAATAAAGAGAAAAAAATTACATTTCTCTGGGTATTAGGGTAGTACTGATTTCCTTATGCTTCTATTATATATTATGATGTTAAACAAATTTTAAAGTTTCAAAACAAAAATGTGGAAAATTAAATAATCATAAACTAAAGCATTTCCAACAGCTCAAGATTGTGTAAAATTATAGACAAGTTTTCCTGATTTTTTTTCTGTGGAAAAAGTTGTAAAGTCCTTTGGATTGACCAGAAACTATAAAACTCCTAGAAGAGAACATGGGGAAAAGCTCCTGGACACTGGCCATAGCAATAATTTTTTGGTATCACACCAAAAGCTCATGGCACAAAAGTAGAAATAAACAAATATTACCTATATCAAATTTAAAAGCTTCTGCACAGCAAAGAAAACAATTCTTAAAATGAAGCAGCAGCGTATGAGCTGAGAAAAATTCCTTGAGCCCAAGAGTTTGAGACCAGTCTGGGCAACATGGCAAAACCCTGTTTCTACAAAAAATACAAAAATTAGCTGGGCATGGTGGTACTCGCCTGTGGTCCCAGCAACTCAGGCAGCTGTGGTGGGAGGATAACTTGAGCTTGGGAGGGAGCCACAATCATGCCACTACATTCCAGCCTGCAAACACCCAAAACTATACATAGAGAACAAAAGAGCCGTTACCAGAGGCAGTGAGTTGGAGGAAGGAGAGGAAATAGTCAAAGGATACAAAATGGCAGATATGTAGGACAAACAAGTCTAGAGTTCTAATGTACAACATGAGGACTACAGGTAATAAAAATGCACTGGATGTGGGATTCATGCTAAGTGAATAGACTTCAGCTGCTCTGGCCACAGAAACAAAAAACAGTGGGTAATTATGTGACACTGGGAATATATTAATTTGCCTCTCTATAGAAACCATTTTACTACCTATATATATCACATAACATCATGTGGTATACCTTAAATACACAATTTTAAATTTCATTTTAAAAGAATCCTATCAATCCATCAAGTCCTTCAGCATCAACTCCAATCACCCTCTTCAGCCTTATTACCCCCAGTGCCATTCACGTTCCCACTTCTCCAGTCATGCTGTACTCCTCGATATTCTCATAATGTGGTATCCCTTAAGTCCTTGCTCACGGAGTTCCCTACCTGAGCCTGGAAAACCCCCACTTAATCTTTCAAGGACCATACAAGTATCATTTTAATGTAAAACGCCTTCCCTGATGCGAACGGGCAGAATTAACATGTCTTCTTTCTTCTCGTGTGCCCCCAAGATATTCTTTACATATGGTCACTTACTGTAACACTCATTGCAGGAGGCTACACTTCTAGCAACGGTGCAGTATCACAGCAATTTCTCTGCCAACGAATGAGGTATGGCCATGCCCTCTCTAACGAGTTCAAGATTTCAGCCCTGGCTGAGCACTCTACAGTTCATGGTATTTATGCTCCTGTATAATCCCTCCACTTGAGCGTGGGCTGGATTTACTGTATTGCTTCTAATATGATACAATATGGCAGGCGTGATGGTATGTCACTTCTGAGATTACATAATAAATACAATGACTGCAGCTTCCATCTTGGGTGCTCTTGCACACTTTTCTCTTTGATCACTCAGTCTCGGGGAAGCCAGCCACTATGTCATGAGGCAGCCCTAAGGAGTGGCCCATGTGGTTAAACACTGAAGCCTCCAGAAAACATCTAGCAAGGCCGACTAACAACCATGTGAATGAGCTTTCAGCAGATTCTCCTGCCCCAGGTAAGCCTTAAAATGACAGCAGGCCTGGCTAAGCTTGAGTGCAGCTTCTCCAGAGACCATGAGCCAGAACCACCCAGCTAATCTGCAGCCGGATTCCTGACTCTCAGACACTACATGAGACCATAAGTGTTTATACAGATGCTAAGTGTTGGGATAATTATTACACAGCAACACAGCTAATCACAGGGGCCTTTACTGGAGTGCCCTCTCAGCCCTAGGGGTGGGGCTGCTCCTTCTGTCTACTATTCCTGTACTCTTCAGAGTTCTCTTTCCTTCTCATGAGACAATCTCGCATTACTCCAGTCTCACGGTTTATAACAATTATTTATGTTAAACTTTTCCTATTAAACTCTGCATGGTATCCATCTCCTGGATGGACTTGAACATCAGATATAAAGCTGCTGCTGCTCCTGGTCAAAGAATCACACTTTGAGAATCACTGGCAGAGATTAATCATGATTCAGCTCCTGGAGCTGGGCTCAATTCCCCTTAAGTCCACAGTCACAACAAAATCAAGTAAAAAGGAGGAAACGGCTGTTAGATGAGTAACTAAGAGTGTCTGCTTCAGAGGCCTTCCATAATTGAAAACAACTGCTACTATATTGGTTCACTGCTTTTCATAATATTTGGCCCAATAATGTAAAAAATGTTATAAATACCAATGTATGGAAATATGGCTCAGAGAAGCAGACTTGAGTGGTTTTAGAATCAAGAGGCTAATTTTATTGACTGATCACACCACACACCTAGGCAGCCAACCTAAAATGAGATAGAGTAAATGACTTAAAGAATACTTAGTAATAAAATGTTATTGTGTTGGTAAATTTTTGTAAACCTTACTGGGTAACATCATGGAGAGAAAATTATTCAATGCTTAACTTACATATTAACAAGTTACCCTAGGGGTACCACAAAGCTCAACAAACTGGGTGGCTTAAAACCACATAAATTTATTTTCTCATAGTTCTGGAGTCTACAATTCCAAAATCAGCGCATCAACAGGGCCATGCTCCTCACCAAACTTAGAGAGGAGAATCCTTCCTTGCCTCTTCTAGCTTCTGGTGTTGACTGGCAATTCCAATCTCTGCCTCCATCATCACATGGCCATCTTCTTTCTCCCTATGTCTCTTTCTTCTAAAATTGTTTTTTAAAAAAGAGACAGAGTCTCACTATGTTGCCCAGGTTAGTCTTGCACTCCTGCCCTCAAGTGATCCTCCTGCCTTGACCTCCCAAAGTGCTGGTATTACAGGCATGAGCCATCACACCCGGCTCTCTTCTCTTCGTATAACAACACCAGTCACATTGGATTAAGGGCCCATCATATTCCAGTATGACCTCATTTTAACTAATTGCATCTGCCATAACCTTATTTCCAAATGTCACATTCTAAGATTCCAATGGGTTAGGACTTCAACCTTCAATACCTCTTTTTCTGGTGGGGGACACAATTCAACCCATAACACCCTCATTTTCTTGAAATTTCATGTCTACAAAAACAAGGCATAGTTTGACATCCTCAAATTGCATTCTTATTTTTAAAATCAAAAATTTAATCTGTTAATCATAAAAATATTAATAGGGAGGACAGTGGCTCATATTCATTTTATCTGATGACTTTCCAATTATCAAGAGGCAGTCTTTCCACCTTTTAAGACCACTATCCCTCTCATTTTCACATTCAACAACAATATGATGTCCATTTCGTCCTTTCTTTAGCATATACTCATAACCACTGACATAGGTCCCCACCCCAACTTAACATTTCATTGCTGAGATATCACAAGCCCCATCAGTTACTTGTAGTCTAATTTTCTTTTCAACATAAATCAGGTATACAGCTGAGGTCAAAAATCACATTTATCCAGATATAAAGGGTAAAAAGAAAAATATGCAATTTCAGAACTTTGAGTTCAATTAGTGTTTATCTCCTGCGAAGTTGCTTGCAAATGAAACTCACCTGATTCCCATGTCTCTATCATTATTATCATTCTCATGTCAAGAGTTCATTTCATTCATCTTTCACTAAACATTTGCTGTAACCTACTTACTCCAAGGATAGTACTGAGATGGCAACTGGTAATAAGAATGAATGATGCAGTTTCTTCAATGTTTGCCAGATTTTTATTTTTGTTATTAAAAAATGAAACACTAAGTCACAAATGAAACACATATTTGTAGGTAAAAATAGAAGAAATCTAGAGAAAAACCAATATTGAATATGAATTGTAAGCTGTGTAACTTAAATCATCAGGGGGAAGAGGTTAACATTTATTGAGGCCCTCCTTAAGGTACTACATCAGGCAGTTTGCTAGGCAATTTATATGCTTCATCTAATTCAGACACATCCCCATGAGTTAGGACTTGTTCCCACAGGTTTGCTTGCTTTTGTTTTTGAGACTGCGTCTCGCTTCTGTCGCCCAGGCTGGAATGCAATGGCGAGATCTCGACTCACTGCAACCTCGACCTCCCAGGCTCAAGCAATTCTCATACCTCGGTCACCCGAGTAGCTGGAACAACAGGCGTCCACCACCACGCTCAACTAATTTTTGTATTTTTTTTTTTTTTTGTAGAGACAGGGTTTCGCCATGTTAGCCAGGCTGGTCTCCAACTGACGGGCTCAGACAACCAGCCCACTTCGACCTTCCAAAGTGCTGGGACTACCGGTGTGAGCCACTGCGCCCGGCCTGTTTCCAGTTTTTAACCACATTCAAGAAGAGAGAGGTTTACAGAAATCACTTGCCTTAGATTCCATATTCAGACCAATAGCTCTTTCAAAATTACCTTCTTAGTTTTAGCCAACTTGTCCCCTTTACAAATATGTAAATATGGGGATCCAGGGAGGTGAAGTGGGCACTGGAACACGTACCTCAGTGGAAAAAGAAAACCTGGTAAAGGTACAGTTTTACTAAGCATGAAAACAGTTGTGCTGATACTCAATCTTTGATACTCAATCTTTTATTTCATTTCCACTTTTTGCCTCCCACCTTAGATTTTGTTCAGACAGCCCGTGAAGGCTGACAGGGTATGCCACCCCAAAAATATGTCTCTGGCAAAAGCATTATTTTAAGCTAAAAGCACTTGAAAAACCAGAAGAGTGTTCTAAACTGCCCCCTTTTCTTCCTAAAAGGAGACAAAGTTGTAAAAGATGGCCTCCCTACGCCAGGGACAAAGAAACAGTCGGCACCGCAGCCGGGAAAAGCGGAGATTTCTACCCAGACGTGGTTCAAACAGTTCCATCTTCCGTTACCCTCTCCGCACACTTTACTCTCCCACAGCTGCTGCTCTTGGTTCTGCCTAGCATGAAAGTATTTGGGTTTTGCCACTTCTTTGTGTCTTTTTCACGTATAACATGTTCAAGAGATGTGTATGTTTTTCTCCTGTTAATCTGTTTTATGTCAATGTAACGCTGTGGCCCACCTCGCGAACCTAAGAAAGTGAAGTTTGGCCTCCCCTTACATCCACTTCCCATTCCTGGGCACACAGACAGTAATAAATCTACATGGACAATGCTTCTTTGTCAGCGGGAGCCCAGGGACCAGACACGGCCAAGGAAAGCCAGCTTCCAGGCCAGGTGGGAGGAACAGGTCGCCGGCAGGGCGCTCCGCCGAGTGGCGGGAGGTGTCCGCGGGCCTCACCGGTGCACAAGCCCGCACCGCGAACCGCCGCTCGGACCAAGAAGGAAAGCGCACTGTACGCGCATTTCAAAGGCGCGCGGGGCCAGGAGGGCCGAACTGCTGGAACGCGGCTCACGCAGCTGAAGCCCACGAACCCTACGCGCCGCTCAAGCGAAGGCCCGGAGCCAGGTGCCAGCGGCTACCATCCTACGCCCTCCCGCCCGAGGCCCTCCCAAGCGCGGCGCGCGCCTGTGACGTCACCCCTGGCGGAGGGTGGACGCTACCACCGCCGCGCTCCCCCTCCAGCACCAATGCGGCCAGGCCGCCGACTCACCTTCCCGTCCTGATGAAACGGGAGGCCGGGCTCATCCGTGGTGGCCGGGGGACGAACACAGCCTGTCTCTTCGGCCGCTCCGGCGGCGAGCAGCGCCCCGGTGGCGGCCTCGTAGTCCGGGAAGGGGTTGGCGAACGCCCGTTCCTCCATTTCTGCCTCCCCTCCCAGGTGGAGCTTCAGCCTCTTTGACATGGTCTCGCCCATCTCCGCCGCGGTACGGCGCGCGGGCGGGGACAAACCTCCTGCCTC
>NW_012120866.1:195521-204229 GCF_000951035.1 Colobus angolensis palliatus
GCACGGCCGGGGCTGGAGTCCCCGGGTCGGGATCGCTGCGCCCGGCTAGCCGTTTTGGCGATTTCCAGAGAAAACCGAACGCCCGCAAGGGCCACGCTCCCGCGGGGAAAACCTGTAGAGAAGAAGTCGCTGTCACTCAAGGTGTGTGCGCGTCGCCGACCGGGGCGAGCACAGCCCCTGGCGCGCGGTCGTCAGCCTGCATTTCACCGGCCCCTGCTGCGCCAGCCCAAAGGAATAGCAGCAGTTCTTTGATATTAAGAAGAAAAAAAAAATCTCTAAAGAACAGAATTTCAAAACAGCCTAAAACACTGCAAGGCTAGTCTCCGAGGGAGGGGGAGGGAGACAGTCCCTCCTATTCATCACTGTTGGAGGGGGGTGTCTGGGAGGAGGAGCCACAGGCCTTTTTTTTTTTTCTTTTTATGTTTTATGTTCAGTCCCTTTGTTTTGAATAAATGGACTTCTTTGGTACCGGGACATAAAATGAAAGCATACTTAATTATCCAAATATTTTATCGACCAGAAAAGAGTCCTCCAGTGTTAATTAGCAAAGAGCATAGTATGTATTATAAAAATGACACAACCAACCAGATCTTTGCGTTTGTATAATCGTGATGTGGTTTACTTCAGTCTTCATTGGTTCTCTTTATTTTTGTTGTTTGTTTAGAACTAAATACGTGTAATGATTTCTGCTCCTTGAGGAAAATGTCTTATTTCCGTTTTCTTCCGCTCAGTAAACATTGAACACCGAATGGTACTAGGTGATGGAAAAATAAGAGATTAAAAAGATAGTTTTGGCTCTCTGGGGATTCCCAGTTATTGGGTGAGAAAAGCAAGGATTACAGCATAGCTGATGTAGGTGCTTTTCTGGAAGCAAGCAGAGATACACATTAATGTAATGTAAAAAGTGACATGATGAAGAAAAACACAGTGCCGAGCACAGGGAAGGCTCGGTCCCTCCTGCCTAGGTGGCCTCAGTGGAGTGATGTGGGAAAGTCTGGCTTCCCACTACCTCTTCTAGTGCCCCCCCAACCCCACCGGGCTGGATATGTGAAACACACCGCACCAAGAACATGACCATGGGAAGGTACAGTGTAGAAGAAAATCATTTTAAAGGGGATGCTCAGCATAACTATCTTCAAAGTTCAGGGAAACAGAACGGATACAACAGGATGACTGTTATAGCGGCATCCCTTAGCACCACTTTCCTGCTTTCCCCTTTCCTGGGGTCTTTTCTCCCATCAAATTTTCATACCTACACGGTGTAGGAAAATCCACTCCAGAAACTACTGATGCCGACATGCTTTAGGAGCCATCCTTATCGCACCACAGGGATTCAACTAGACGAAATAACCCACAGTAGATGTTGCCCAAAGCCTGGGGAACTATCACGCCTTGGACAGGTACAGCAGAAACGTCCACTGCGGGCTTTGTTAGGTTAAGCCTAGTGAACTCTGAGCTCTCCCTACCCAGAAGGGAAGTGAAGATTGTCTCTTCTTCCTGCAGTCTGCTGGTGGATAACTGGTAACTGTTGGCAAGTACACAAACCGGTCCTAAAGACCAATATTTTCAAAAGCTGAAAAATAGAAACCCAATTTACGGCATATTTTCCTAAATGCTGTCTGATGGGCAGATCCTCTGCTCTCCTGGACAGCTCACTGACACTATTTTATGGAGAAGTGGCAGGTTCCCTTTCTTCAGCCTCCTGTCCCCTGGGGGCTTTTTAATGCAGAACACATGGGATCCCTTCTGCGGCCCTTTCACACCCAGGGCTATCTTCCCCCGTGGCCACTCTTGAGCTCTTCAGTAGTACAGAGACCTTGGTCAGTTCCTTGAAATTACAATTTTATTTTCCTTAGGACAAGCCAAATTCTTAAGACACCCTCCCACTCTTCTGTGTAAGAGAAGGGCGAGAGGACATACATTCCGGCTCAAAGCACACCCGAGGAGTTGTGAGGACCCCTGGCAACCGACGTTTCTCTCGAAGACAGAGTCAAAGGACACGATGTGGGACAGGGCGGCATTGTGGCACCACGCTGAGATCTGGGGCGCCGTTCAGGCTGCGGGCACTGGGCGGAGCAGCACCTGGGGAAGCCGCTGGGTGCAGTGCGTGGGTCACAGCCCTCCAGGGAGGCCGCCGGGCGCGGTGCGGGGCAAGGCCCTAAGGGGTGGCCGGCGGGTGCGGAAGTAGTTATCAGGGGGAGGGTATGTTCATCCTTGAAAATCTGAGTCAAAATAAGCAGTGTCATCCTCTTCCATTTCCCAGCACCTAACGTGGATGCGCCAAATGCCGCTGAGCTTGAGCTCCCTTCTAAAGCCACAGCAGGCAGCAAGGTGGAGAGGAACCCCAGAGGCGGGAGGTCACTGGGGGGCGGGGAGGGGGGTTTCGGGGCACAGAGCAGCGGTGACTGCTCGCAGGGGCAAGCCCCCGCCTGCGGCGCTCCCCACCAAGTGGGGCCTGAGACAGGAGGAGCTGAGGTGGGGGCGCCTCCGTCAGAAACGCCACCCCTCAGGACAGCTTCATCTGGAGCACTCCAAACGTGAGAGACAGGAAAGGGATGGAAAACCCGGGGCAGGAGGGCTCTCACTGTGGGATTCAGCCGTCACTGAGCCCTGGGGCCCCGCAGACAGCCCCGGCTCTCCTCTGGTCAGGTACCACCCCCTGGCCCGGGAACCAAGCCTCAGGTGCTTGCAGGGCTAGAATATATGGTTCTGAGAACTGCGTGGCGCTGGGTCAGAACCACGTGGGGCCTGTATTATGTATTTCAAAACTTCATGCTTCCCTGCAGCCTCAAAACCGAAAACAGGCAGTGAGCCCCCATCCCCCACCCCGCCCAGGTGGCCAGATGCCCGAGCCTGGTGAGCTGGCCCTGCCACAGTTCCCCTTCCTGCCCTCCCGGACTGTGACCTAGTGACAGAGATTCTTTGCTCTACCATACTAGTCAGGCTCCTGAATCTCCTCCAAGGCCCATCTGCACACTTCCTTATAAAATCCAGCTTTAGCAAAAGAGCCTTGCTAAGTCACTTTAGCAAGAACCACTCCCTAATATGTGATCACCCCCATTATTTGACCAGGTTCCCCGTCCCTCACCATCCCCTAGGTGATGTTGGATCATCCTGGCCTGTGTTCAGCAAGAAGCCTTTTAGGTAAGATTAGTCAGTACCCACCTTACCCCTCATGTTATCTCTTAGTAATTTTCCATCCAGTCACCCCCATCTTGCTTCTTGGCTATCCATTTCCAGTTGTATTGGGAATTAAGCTCAATCTTTCTCCCCTCACTGCAGAATCCCATCGTGGTAGTCCCCATACCATTAAGGTTCTCAATAAAGTCAGCCGTGTGCCGTGAATGGTGTGAATGTTTTTCCTCTCTCAAAGTCATGTTGAGACTTAATCCCCAGTGTGACAGTAATCCATTCATGGATGAATGGATTAGTGGGTTGTCTCGGAGGGGGACTGTAGCTCTATATGAAGAAGAGAGACCTAAGCTGGCACACTCAACCCCTTGCCATGGGGTGCTCTGTGCTGCCTCCAGACTCTGCAGAGACTCTCCACCAGCAAGAAGGCCCTGGCCAGGTGTGGCCCTTTGACCTTGGACTTTTCCAACTCCAAAACTGTAAAAAATAAATTCCCTTTCTTTATAAATTACCTAGTTTCAGGTATTATGTTATAAGCAACAGAAAACAAATTAAGACCCTGTGCTTTAACAGTTGACATTGAATAATTTTCCTGTAATATTAGAGACGCTCAACACACCGATGAAGCCCCACCTGCTTTTTCCTTGTGTCCACCCTGACCCCCCGTGATAGCACTGTCTCACAGGTCCCCACTCCCTCTGCCCCTCCCACGTGGTCGAGCCCCTCCCTTTGCGGGGTGGCTCCTTGGTAGTGCACAGTGACTGCCTTTCTAGGACCTAGAAGCACAGTCAACTGGTTTCTGTGCCTCCCCTGTGTCCCCGCTGTGGCCGCACCTGACTGATCATGAAAGAACAGAAAACAGGGTCTCTGTCCACAGTACCAGCTGTGGAAGGATGGTAGGAAAAGAGAAGGTAGTCATGCTGAGTGAAGGCACTGCTCTGCCAATAACGGTGCATTTTCCCCACCTCACAGCAGACCACCTCACAGCAGACCACATGGGGACTCTGAGGGGTCTGGTGCTGTGGCCATGATACCTGTCAGCATGACAGAGACAGTATGGCACCCTGAAGAACAGTGGCAGCACTCAGGGAGTAGACTTGTTCATGAACATAAGACACATAAGACACCAGGACGACTCTTGTTAAGATTTGGGAGGAGACTGGTTTGCAGGCAATGAGCCATTGAAATTCATAGGTTAGTGGGATCCGCTTTACCTGGCACAAAAAGCAGCTGCAGAGGTCAGATCTTTTCTCTAAAACATACAAAAGTATTTTCCTTAACAAGTGCTATAAGGTACCATCTCAGGTCTCAGGTTGCTGTTTCTGCCTTTATCTACATGATTATTTTCTTACTCTTCTCCATGCAAAGAAATAGGCTTCTTTCGACACAGCCTGGACTACATTTGATGCAGCTTCTCCTTTTATAAAGAATGTGCTGGCCAGCTACTTCACTAGTGTCCCAAACAGATAATTGCATGGAAACCACCCCGTCTCTGCCATGGGTCCATCTCTCTTGGGATGTCGGGCTTAGTGTGAGGCATTTTGACATTGTTGAGACTATGGGTAAGGCTGCCCTCTAAGAATGGGTGAGACTTCCTCTTAAGTGAGTGGATGTCAGTCTTGCTCATCTTCCAGCTGGACCATATAGACAGGAATCGGGACTCCTGCCCCACTCAGAGCTCCAACCTCTTGGTCCAGACATGGCGGGATCTAGTTGTGTCTGGGGGGACATCCAAGTGACGAGACCCCTGTTTAAGGGGAATACATTGTGCATTTTAAACCACATTATTACGTATGTGCTATCTTGATCTGTTCCCATTTTTCTTTGGAGCCTGATAGAGTTTGGATCCATGTCCCTGCCCAAATCTCATATTGAAATGTAATCCCCATTGTTGGAAGTGGGACCTGGTGGAAGGTGATTGGATCATGGGAATGGATTTCTCATGAACGGTTTAGCACCATTTCATTGGTGATGTCCTCATTATAGTGAGTGATTTCATGAGATATTTGGTTGTTCAGAAGTGTGCAGCACCCCACCCCCAACTTCACTATCTTCTCCTCTGGCCATATCTCATGCCTGCTCCCCCTTTGCCTTCTGCCATGGTTGTAAGCTTCCCAGGGCCTCCCCAGAAGCTGAGCAGATCATCATACTTCCTGTACAACCTGCAGAACTGAGAACCAATTAAAACCTCTTTTCTTCATAAATTACCCAATCTCAGGTATTTCTCTATAGCATATGAATACAGACTAATACAAGCCTTACTAAAGTCTTGTTTTAACAATTTCAGTTTGCGCTCACTCATATCACAGGAATGGAGCCCATTTGGGGTCAGAGCATCAAAGGGAGGGAGCTGTGCCCAGTCTGCCATCAGCAAGGGCAGCCGTGGAAGTTAAGAAAACCCAAGAGGGTGTAAATCTTGGGGAACAGGAGTTGGAGATACAAGATCCAGTTACCCTCCCCATATGGTGTTTCTCCATTTATTTTCATGTTTGGAGGATCTGTCCTGGTTATTTCAAGGATACAGTGAGTTCTTTAAACTTCCTAAGAAGCTGTCCTGTGAGTGTAGGTCCTAAATTGTTCCATTCTCATAAGGACCCACTAAGCCACCTAGGAGAATATAAAAGGTAGAGGCTCCATGTTTGGGTATATGCCCAAGATAAATTAAAACATAAGTCAATGGGAAGACTTGTACATGAATGTTCATGGCAGCATTAATAGCAGCCAAAAAGTGTAAACAATACACACATTCCTCAGTTGATGAATGGAAAAATAAAATGTGACACTGTGTGTTTCTACAAGAGAGTATTATTCAACACTGAAAAGGAATGAAGTATTGATACTTGCTACAACATGGATGAATGTTGAAAACATACTAGACAAGGAAGCTAGTCAGAAAATGGTAAATATCGTCTGATCCTATTTATATGAAATGTCCAGAATAAGCAAATTCATAGTGACAGAAAGCAGCTTAGGAGTTACCAGGGGCTGGGAGAGGGAAGAGATGGGGAGTGACTTATTAACGAGTCAGGATTTTCCTTTAGGAATGATAATGTTCTGGAACTAGGTAGTAGTGACTGCTGCACATCATTGTGAACAAAATGCTACTGAATTGTACACCATAAAATACTTAAAATGGTGAATTTTATGAGATGTTTATTTTACCACATAAAAGGGAATGCAGTATTGATACATATGATAACGTCGATGAACCTTGAAAACACTGTGTTAAGTGAAAGAAGCCAGTCACGGAAGATCACACATTGCATGATTCCATTTCTATGAAATGTCCAGAATAGGTTAATCTATTAAGACAGAAAAATTAGTCAATATCAGGAGCTGATGGGAGGAGGTTGGGAACCGAAGGCTAGGAGGTATGGGGTTTCTTTTTGTAGTGATGAAAATGATCTACAATGGATTATGGTGATAGTTGCACAACTCTGTGAATACACTGGAAGCCACTGAATTTGTACACTATAAAGGAATGAATTATATGGTATGTGAATTATATCTCATTAAAGCTGTTACACATACACACGAATCAAGGGACTGATGACCAGTACCTAGATAGCAGGGTGCCATGATCTGCCTATCAAACAATACAGGGAGAAGAAATGAATGATCTAGCTTGTATAATACCACGTGAGGTGGAGAGACTCAAAACACCTGGGCTCCACACTAGCACATACATTTTTTACTAATTAGAGGACACAAAAGAAGGCTTTGGATGTGAGCATTGGATGCTTCCCTCAAATGTGCTGTGACTTGTCCCCATGAGACTTAGTGTGCTGGGCAGAGGAAGAAAGAGAGAAGGATAAAGAGAAACAGACATGGATGGCATAATGTCACTCTAGGCTCTTCCTCAACAATGTCCAAGTTCTTCTCCCATCCCTGGAATTGGCCAAGTCTGGCAATGTCAACTGGATGGGGTGCCCCAAGCCCTGTGGGACATACAAGGGTTCATTCCCAATTCTTCCCTTTGGAGAACTCTCCAACCCTCTACATTCTAGCCTACAGATACCCCAGGAGCTCTAGGACTTGTATCTCTGGAGTTTTTCTGGGGTATCTGTGGCTGGAACTTGTGGGGTTTTCCAGGAAAGTGCCCCAGAGAGAGATTAAGCCACGAGAATGGTGCTGTCACAATGACTTGGGGTGATTCAAATTGTTTATGTAAATAGCCACCCTGCAAAACACTATTTGTCCCAGACCCTACACAGCCCAGGGTCTGCTTTCCCCGACTTCAGAAATAATGCCAGTGGGGAAGGAAGAAGAGCATGTTTACCCCAGTTGCTCTGTCACAGTCAAAGCCCTGCTGGTTCTAAACCTCTCAGCAACTGTTTCCCTCCCTCCTATGTGATGCCTGGAATTAGGAGTATCAAAGGCGCTTACTGTGTGGGAGTTCATGGGCCCCAGCAGTGATGAGGAGGCTTCATGGGGAAGCAGAAAGTGGGCAGCCACAGCCGTGATTTAAATCAGGTGGATTTAATTATTTTCAGCAAGTCAAATTAAACATTTGCTTGCTTGCCTACTGTTTGTTTATATTTTTCCTGATTATAAGTGTTTATGTGTTTATAAAGAAGTATTTGAAAAAGATAGAAAGGCACAAGAAGCAAATAGAAGACATCCGTAATTCTACCAATTTGACACAACCTCCTGTTGACATTGAATGTTCAGACAGTTCACAATATCAAGGAGAATTCCTACTGGAAAAAGGCCACTGAAAATAAATTCAGTTATATTGGGATGGAAATCTCATCATCAATTGTTTGATAGAGACTGTATCATAAAAAGTTAAACTAAAAATTGTGAAAAATATATTGTTTATGTTATATTTCACATAAAGTGGTAGTAAGTGCAGCTACATGCTAATTCCTAGAATGAATAAAGATGAGCTCAGTGTGTTCTTTGGCATAATCGTATGGCAGCATAAGATGTCTTTGACTTCACACTTGAGCTGCATATTTTAAGACTATTGTGCAAAGTATATGAGGCCTTTAAAAGTTTTTCTAAAGCCCTCTCAATTCTTCGATATTAATTTTTTTTTCTTTTGCTGCCTTTTTTGTTGTTGTTGTTGTTATCCTATTTAATTTATTTTCTCTTCTTCAGGCAAAGGCTTCAGTTTATGTCACTATTTGCATTTCCACCAGTGAGCACAATTTTTTTTAGGCAGTTCAAAACCAGGAGTAGACACCTGGGGGACTGTAGCAATTTCAGGAGTGAGGGTCAACATAAGGGCCCGGTGCAAGGCATGCAGTCATGATGGCTGGGTACCGTGACGATCCTGGGTTCTGAGGGATACTTGGACTGCACTTGACAGCACTGAAGCTGCTGGAAGCAAGCCTCCTTTATAAACTGCTTACCAGAGCTGCATGCTTTATCTCCTGGATAGAGTTTCCCTTTCAACTCTTCCCTCTCAGGCTTCCATTCCCATGTGGGCTGCTCCTTCCTGGCAGTTTGTCTGAGAATACAGATCAACCTGCAAAACAGCAGATTCCCAAGACATCTCTCCTGAGCAAGGCTTTGCTGATTTTTCTTTTTGCCAGCAACATTTTGCACCTTATGCATACGAAAAATCTTGG
>NW_012120866.1:204815-211337 GCF_000951035.1 Colobus angolensis palliatus
CTCAAATTACCAAAGCAAACCTGAGGGAGAAAAAAAGTCAAAAGCATCACACTACCTGACTTCAAAATGTACTACAAAGTGTAGTAACCAAAACAGCATGTTCTGGCATAAAAAGAGATACCTAGACCAACGGGATAGAATAAAGAAACTAGAAATAAATCCACGCATTTACAGCCAACTGATTTTTGACAAAGGCACGAAGAACACTCATTGGGGAAAGGACAGTCTCTCCGATAAATAATGCTGGAAAAAGTGAATAGCTACTGCAGAAGAATGAAACTAGACCCCTACCTCTTGACATATACAAAAATAAATTCAAAATAGATTAAAGACTTAAATATGAGACCTGAAACTGTGAAACTACCAGAAGAAAACATAGGGAAAACACTTCAGAACATTGGTCTTGGCAGAGATTTATGGAAAAGACCCCAAAAGCACAGGCAACAAAGAAAAAACGATCAACCAAGCAAAGAGACAACCAGCAGAGTAGGGGGAAATATTTGCAAACTATTCATCTGACAGGAGGTTTATATCCAGAATATATGTTGAACTCAACAGCCAAAGACAAAATAATCCAATTTTAAGATGGATAAAAGATCTGGATAGACATTTTTCAAAAGAAGACATGCAAATGGCCAACTGGTATATGAAAAAATGCTCAACATCACTAATCATCAGGGAAATGCAAATCAAAACCTCAGTGAGATACAATCTCACTCCAGTTAGAATAGCTATTACCAAAAAGTAAAAAAAAAAAAAACATGCTGGTGAGGATGCAGAGAAAAGGGAGCTCTTATAAGTGTATACATCGTTGGTGAGAATGTAAATTGGTACAGCCATTAGGGAAAACAGTATGGAGATTCCTCAAAAAACTAAAAATATACCTACCATGTGATCCAGCAATCCCACTACTGGGTATATATTTAAAGAAAATGAAATCAGAATGTCAGAGACATCTGCACTTCCGTGTTTGTTGGAGCACTATTTACAGTAGCCAAGATACGGCCCCACACTCCTATCAACAGTCAAATAGATAAAGAAAATATGATACATATACACAATGAAATACTATTCAGCCACCAAAAAAGATCAAAATCTTGTCATTCATGGCAACATGGAATGGTGGACGCTGTGTTAAGTAAACTATCCAGGCACAGAAAGACAAATACTGCATTTTCTCACTTCTATGTGGAAGCTAAAAAAGTTGATCTCAGGAGGATGGAGAGTAAAATAGTGGTTACCAGAGGCTGAGAAGTGTGGAGGAGATGGGAAGAAGTTTGTTAACAGATACAAAATTACAGCTAGACGGGAGAAATAAGTTCTAGTGGTCTATATAGAACTGTGGGATGACTCTACTTGACAACAATTTAGTGCACATTTGCAAACAGCTTGAAGAGCAGATTTTGAATGTTCCCAACACAAAGAAATGATAAATGTTTGAGGTGATGAATATGTGAATTACACTGATTTGATCATTATACATTGTATATACATGTGTCAAAATATAACACTGTACTTGTTAAGTATATGTTATTATGTGTCAATTTAAAAATTTTGAAAACTAAAAACAATAAACAAATCATAACTGAAACGAAAATAAAAGCAGGGTAGCTGTTTCTTCACTGGCGTATATGTTTCTTTAACTCCATGTCCTTCATGCTATTTTCTCCTGGTACAAGCAGGATTCATTCACATTAAATTTTTGTTTTGAATTAAGTCTACCATATTTTACTTGTATTTTGAATTCCATAGGAAATACTTCGGCCAGGCACAGTAGCTCACACCTGTAATCCCAGCACTTTGGGAGGCCAAGGTGGGCAGATCCTGAGGTTGGGAGATTGAGACCCTCCTGGCTAACACGGTGAAACCCTGTTTCTACTAAAAATACAAAAAATTAGCCAGGCATAGTGGCACATGCCTGTAGTCCCAGCTCCTCAGGAGGCTGAGGCAGGAGAATCGCTTGAATCCGGGGGGCAGAGGTCACAGTGAGCCGATATTGCACCACTGCACTCCAGCCTGGGCGACAGAGCGAGACTCCACCTCAAAAAAAAAAAAAAAAAAAAAAAAAATTTCAGCGACTTCTGCCGGTGGATCTCTAGACTGTGAAGATGTTGGGGACAGAAGATGGGGACAGAAGCTCAGGTGGGAGGGAAGAGTGAGTGCAAACCAATTTCAAATGTACTCAGTTTATTAATTTTTTCCCACATTGTGATTATCTTTACTTCCCTGCAAATATGGGGCTCTCAATAAATTTATGTACTTCTTTTTCAATATTTTTTCTGTTCATGTATATTTGCAAATTTGAGGTCATAGTATATACACATACACATAGTATATATGTATATACTATGACCTACACATAGTATAGATACACATATATAATACGACCCCAAATTTGCAAATATACATGTACAGGAAAAATATTGGAAAAGAAGTACATAATAAATAAATAAGAAGTACATACAATAGCATATGTATGCTATTAAACATTATATTTGTTATATCTTCCCAATGTACTGATGCTTGCATCATTGTGAAATGTCTCTAGAAACATTGCTTGACTCGAAGTCTATTTTGTCTGATATTGTGACTGCCACTTCAGCTTTCTCACGTTTTCTACATAGTCTGTCTTTTTTCACCTTTGACTTTCAACCATTGTGTCCTTTGCATTTAAAGTGTGTCTTGGCTGGGCGTGGTGGCTTATGCCTATAATCCCAGCACTTTGGAAGGCCGAGGTGGGCGGATCATGAGGTTAGGCATTTGAGACCAGCCTGACCAATGTGGTGAAACTCCATCTCTAAAAAAAATACAAAAATTAGCCGGGCGTGGTGATGTGTGCCTGTAATCCCAGCTACTCAGGAGGCTGAGGCAGGATAATCGCTTGAACCTGGGAGGCAGAGGTTGCAGTGAGCCAAGATGCACTGCCACTGCACTCTAGCCTGGGCGACAGAGCAAGACTCCATCTTAAATAAATAAATAAATAAAAATAAAGTGTGTCTCTTGTAAGACTTGAGTTCTAGTTCTGGTTTCTTTGCCTACTTTGGGACAATTCTTTGACTTCTCAATCTATTTGTATTGCCGTATATAAATAAAGGATATTGGACTAGATCAATTCAATCACATATTGTCAAACAACTACTCTGTCCTTGGTACTGTGCAAAATGTGCTAGGGGCTATCACAGTGAATATACTCAATATACATATAGTGTATACTCAGTATACATATAGCTCAATGCCTTTACCTAGTTGCAGTTAGAAAACAAACATTTAGTAGAGCTCTTTGCCAGACTTCTATTTAATTAAATTGCCAGATCCACTGTTGTTTCCCATTATCTTTGTAAACATACTGAAAATAAGTGGTGGGCAGATTATTAGGATCTAATTGGCATACCAAGAAGTTTGTACTTTATTATGTATTGTATGAAATAAACCACTGAAACTTATCAAAAAATAAAAGTGTGTCACTTATATGCCTTGCTGTTTTATCCATTCTCAACCATTTAATTGGAGCGTTTAGTCCATTTAGGTTTAGTATAATTATGGATATGAATGGATTTAGGTATAAAATTTTGTTGTTTTTGTCTTCTCTACTTTTTGTTATTCTGCTCCTCCTTTTCTGCCTTCTTTTGGGTTAACTGAATTTTTTTTTTTTTGGTATTCCATTTTAATTTCCCCCATAGGCTTTTTAGCTATGCCTCTATGTGTTTTTTGTTAGCTTGTTTTTTGACAGAGTTTCTCACCTTGGCATCATTGACATTTTAAACTAGATAATTCCTTACTGTGAGGAGCTGTCCCATGCCCTGTAGGATAGTTGGCAGCATTACTGGCTTTTACCCTCTAGATGCTGGTAACATGTCCTCCCCTCCCCTCTAAATCCCCCACCCAACAGTTGTGACAATTAAAAAAAAAAAAAGATCTTCGGATATTTTTTGCCACATGTTGCCCTGAAGAGAAAAATCACCATCAGATGAGAACCAATGCCTGAGGATTACAGCATGCATCTTTAGTTTAACATGGTCTACTCAAGTTAATGTTGTCCTCCTTCACATAAAATAAAGGCATATAGGCCAGGCACGGTGGCTCATGCCTGTAATCCCAGCACTTTGGGAGGTCGAGGCGGCTGGATCACAAGGTCAGGAGTTTGAGACCAGCCTGGTCGACATGGTGAAACCCTGTCTCTACTGAAAATATAAAAATTAGCTGGACGTGGTGGCGGGTGCCTGTAATCCCAGTTACTTGGGAGGCTGAGGCAGGATAATCACTTTAACCCAGGAGGTGGAGGTTGCAGTGAGCCAAGATTGCACCATTGCGCTCTAGCCTGGTTGACAGAGCAAGACTCCATCTCAAAAAAATAAATAAATAAATAAATAAATAAATAAATAAATAAAATAAAGGCATATAGGTCAATATACATCTCCTGTAAATTGCGTTATTGTTAGCATATACATAACATCTACCTGTTATAAACATCACAGTGCACTGTTATAATCTTTAAACATGTCTTTTTTTTTCTTTTTTTAAGACAGAGTTTCCCTCTTGTTGCCCAGACTGGAGTGCAATGGAGCGATCTTGGCTCACTGCAACCTCTCCCTCCCGGGTTCAAGGAATTCTGCTGCCTCAGTCTCCTGAGTAGCTGGGATTATAGGCATGCACCACCATGCCTGGCTAATTTTTTTATTTTTGGTAGGGACAGGGTTTCTCAGTATTGGTCAGGCTGGTCTCAAACTCCTGACCTCAGGTGATCCGCCTGCCTTGGCCTCCCAAAGTGCTGAGATTACAGGCATGCTGGGATTACCTCACCCAGCCTAAACATGTCTTCTAAAGAAATTAATAAAATAAAAAAGAATTTCAAACCTGGGTGTCTGCTTGACAGAGATCCTGTCTTTGACCAAACTCTAGATAGGCTCCTCTGAGTTATTTTTGGACTAAGACCTGTCATTGGGCCTTGTCCTCAAGACCTCAGGTGTAGCAAGAATCTCAAGTCAGTTTACTGTCACCTTCTATAGCTGATCAAATTCCTCATTCTCCACCAACTTCCTGGTGACCTCTGATCACCCTGGCCTGCCTTCAGCAGGAGTCGTTAGACCTCTGTAACCAGAACCCCCTTGCCCCTGATGTTTCTTCTTAATACTTTTCCACCCACTGACCTCCACCCTGCTCCTTGGCTCTGTAAACCAAAAAGTATCAGAGACAAGGCTCAATCATTTTAAAAGTTTATTCTGCTAAGTTTAAGGATATGCCTGTGACACAGCCTCAGGAGGTCCTGACAGTATGTGCCAAGGTGGTTTGGCTAATGCTTGGTTTGATACATTTTAGGGAGACATAAGACATCAGTCAATACATGGAAGATGTATACTTGTTCTGTCTGGAAATGCAGGACAACTCAAAGTAGAGAAGGGGGTTGCTTCTAGGTTATAAGTGGATTCAAAGAAGATTTCCTGATTGGCAATTTGTTGAAACAGTTTATCTAAAGACCTGGAGTGTCTGGGTTAAGAGAAAGGATGTGGAGACCAAGGTTCTTATGCAGATGAAGGATCCTGGTAGCAGGCTTCAGAGACTAGATTACAAATGTTTCTTATCAGACTAAAAAAGCTGCCAGACTCTTTGTTAATTCTCTCCTGGATCAGGACAAAGACCTGGAAAGGGAAGGGGATTCCCTACAGAATGTAGATTTTTCCCTACATGAGACAGCTTTGCAGGGCCATTTCAAGATATGTCGAATAAATATATTTTAGGGTAAAATACTTCAATTTCTTTCATGGCTTACTGTCGGTCAGCTGATGCTATACTAGAGTCAGGCTGGAATTTGGTATCTTATTGCTACAAAAAGTATTAAGATCTCTGTTAATGTTAATGCTGGTCAGTTGTGCCTGAATTCCAAAGGGAGGAAGGTAATAGGCACGTCAAACGCCCCCCTTCCCGTCATGGCCTGAACTGCATTTTCAGGTTAACTTTGGAATGCCCTTGGCTAAGAAGAGGGGTTCATTCAGATAGTTGGGGGGGGTTATAATTTTAATTTTTAGTTTACAGCTGTAAATTCACGCTTGTCTTTGCTGTATTCAGGCTTGAGCCCAGTTCTATTCTGAGGCTCCTTTCTCCTATTGCAGTAGTTCCTGAATAAAATCTTTACTGCTTTAACTACTGTCCAACTCTAGTTTTTCTTCAACAACCTGCAGTGGGAAGTAGATGAAATATATGTTCTTTTAGTTTTCATTTGTTACTTTACTGCTGGCCCTACGGGGATCTTCCCTGTGTTTATGCAGTGAGGACTAAGTTCTGAATTTTTATCTTGCCCAAATTCCTGCCTAAGGGGTCTAGGGAGTCATGCCCTATAAACTATAAATTCTCATCAGATGGGTTTTGACCCTATATATTGTGACTTACTTTTCAATCTGCCTCTGGCATAACATCATGAGACAAGAAAAAAATATTTAACCCCAAAGTATATTTTCTTGCCATACCTTAAAATTGCCCTGCAATGTCTCTTGTGGGAAAAATCCACATCCTATAGAGAATCCCTTT
>NW_012120866.1:212302-232291 GCF_000951035.1 Colobus angolensis palliatus
TGTCAGCTCACTGCAAGCTCTGCCTCCTGGGGTCATGCCATTCTCCTGCCTCAGCCTCCCGAGTAGCTAGGACTACAGGTGCCTGCCACCACACCCATCTAATTTTTTGTATTTTTAGTAGAGACAGGGTTTCACTGTGTTAGCCAGGATGGTCTCGATCTCTTGAACTCGTGATCTGCCCGCCTTGGCCTCCCAAAATGCTGGGATTACAGGCATGAGCCACCGTGCCTAGCCAGAACCAAACCAATGTATTTCTTAAATGTGTTTGATTGATGTCTCATGCCTCCCTAAAACTATTTACCCCGACCACCTTGGGCACATGATCTCAGGACCTCCTGAGGGCTGTGTCATGGGCCATGGTCACTCATATTTGGCTCAGAATAAATCTCTTCAAATATTTTACAGAGTTTGACTCTTTACGTTGACTGTAGTTTATCAAGTCAGCCCAGAATTTAGGCGGAGTTTATAATCAGATGTAAGCGTTTCTCCCCTCTGTGGTTTGCTCCTTTCCAGGATTTCTTCATAACTTTCCAGCTGTTCTGCCAGTCTAAATTTTGTCATCTGACACATCAAGCCAATAAGACTGAGGTTTCCGGCTGCACTGAGCTCTCTGTGAACTGGGGAGGACCTGCAGACCAAATGCTGCATATTGCAAATCTTACACACTGTGGTTCCTGATTCTCATGGCCTGATTTCACTCTAGTTACTGCCTGCTTTTGGTCATGCTCCAATACCTGTAATCAACCTAAAATAATAATAATAATGATAAAAGGTCAGACTCTAGTTTAAAGCGAGTTTATTCAAGTGCAAAGATTGAGGACAGGCCACACAGGAAGCCCAAATTTCAAAGAATGAAAGTCAGTGCTCCAGAGTGTAGAAGTTTGGGATTATTTACATGACAAAGCTTAGGGCGCTTTAACAGAATTTCAATATCTTTCTATGGACGACTTAATGTGTAGTTAAAGTACAATGATATGATTAGTGTAGGTAGTATGTTTCTTTCAGGGAAAGGTATATTTAACATTCCACCCTGAAGATGTGACTGTCCTGGGGTCTTGGGCGCCATCTGGTCTGAGTTAGGAAGTGGACAATAAAGATAGTTAATCTATAACAAAGATCAGTGATTGGAAGGGGGAAAGTCTGGTCTCTGGTCTCTCCTAGGCATTTACAGGGCAAGAGCATTGAGGAAGAGAGTTAAGCTATAATCTAAGAAGCAAAATTGCAAACATGCTACTGTCTCCAGAGCTTAATTTCCTTCCTTGGCAAAATACATTTAGAAGGTCCTGAAATTTTATTTCACACTACACAGTCTCACTCTGTCACCCAGGCTGGAGTGCAGTGGTGCGATCTCGGCTCACTACAACTGCCGCCTCCTGGGTTCAAGCAATTCTCCCGCCTCAGTCACCTGAGTAGCTGGGACTATAGGCACGTGCCACTATGCCCAGCTGGTTAATTTTGTATTTTTAGTAGAGAAAGAGTTTCACCATGTTGGCCAGGCTGGTCTCGAACTCCTGACCTCAGGTGATCTGCCTGCCTTGGACTCCTGAAATGCTGGGATTACAGGCGTTATCCACTGAGCCTGGCCTGAATGGCCATTTTTATGGTTACTTATTGGTTATATGCTAAACAAGGGGTGGATTATTCATGAGTTTTCCGGGAAAGGGGTGGGAAATTCCTGGAACTGAGGGCTCCTCCCCTTTTCAGACCATATAGGGTATCTTCCAGATGTTGCCATGGCATCTGTAAACTATCATGGCACCTGTTAACTTTCGTGGCACTGAAGAGAGTGTCTTGTAGCATGCTAATGCATTATCATTAGCATGTAATGAGCAGTGGGGAATGACCAGAAGTCACTCTTGGTTTTGGTGGGGTCTGGCTGGCTTCTTTACCACAACCTGTTTTATAAGCAAGGTCTTTGGGACCTGAATCTTGTGGCGACCTCCTGTCTCATCCTGTGACTTAGAATGCCTAACTTCCTGGGAATACAGACCAAAATGTCTCAGCCTTATTTTACCCAGCACTGTTCAAGATGGAGTCGCTGTGTTTCAAACGTCTCTGATACTTGTAGAATCCCAGTGAAAACATGAGTTGAAGACTCAGAACTAAATAATTTCTTGTTAATATGGAAATTATTAGTCATGCCCTAATTATTTGTCACAAATAGTCTATCTAAACCTGGTGTTGCTGAGGGAAGCATGGACTACACGCATTTCTTTTTCTATTCATTTCTGCTTTGTGCCTAGGTGCTGTTGATGAAGAGTCAAACTCTGTAAAATATTTTAAGAGATTTATTCTGAGACAAATATGAGGGACCATGGCCCACGACACAGCCCTCAGGAGGTCCTGAGAACAAGTGCCCAAGGTGGCCAGAGCACAGCTTGGTTTTATGTGTTTTAGGAAGGTGTGAGACATCAATCAAATACATTTAAGAAATACATTGGTTTGGTTTAGAAAGGTGGGACAAAAGTGAGGGCTCCCAGGCTATAGGTAAATTTAAACATTTTCTGGTTGACAATTGGTTGAGGTTGTCTGAAGACCTGGGATAGATAGAAAGGAATGTTCAGGTTAAAGACACAGGATTGTGAAGACCAAGTTTTATTGTGCAGAGGAGGCTCTTAGGTAGCTAACTTTAGAGACAGAGGGTTGTAAATTGTTTTTTATAGAACTTAAAAGGGTGCCTGGCTCTTAGTTGATTATCTCCTGGATCTGGAAAGGAAGGAAGAAAAACAAAGGGGGAAGGGGATTCTGTATAGAATGTGGATTCTTCCCACAAGATATTTTGCAGGGCAATTTTAAGGTATGGCAAGGAAATATATTTTGTGGTTAAATATTTTTTTCCTTGTCTCATAATGTTATGCCAGAGTCAGACTGAAAAGTAAATCACAATATATAGGGTCCAATAAAACCCATCTGATGAGAATTTATGGTTTGTAGGGCATGACTCCCTAGGCCCTTTAGGTAGGAATTTGGGCAAGATAAAAAAATCAGAGCTTAGTGCTCAGTGCTTTTGTCCCTTTGATCCCTTTCCCATGTCCGATCATACTGGCCCCTTCTTCCTCCACTGCTCTCAGTACTTGCTGCAGTCAGTTGGCAGACATTGTGTAAGCCTCCCTGCACAGAGACGACAGCTTGGCAACAGGGTGTTTGCAAAAACTTGCCTAGCGAAGAGGAGAACGTGCTTTACTGCTGATTTAAATTTAGGAAAACCCTCCTGCTGGGTAGAGGTTGTGTTAGAAGAGAAGGCATCTCTACAATAAATTACATAGTTACAGTTTCTTTGCTGACCTGGATATTTTAGAGATTCTTAGTTAGGTTGAAAACCCATTAGCTATAATGAGACAAAAAAATTATTTACACTCCTTTCTAGGATAACATTTTGACTGAAATTTTATACATAGGATTATAAAAATAAAAATAAAATCCTATCTGTTGGAAGGAAAGAAATAAAGAGAAAGAAAGAAAACAAAACAGAAAGAGAAATAGAAAAAAAAGAGAGAAGGGAGGAAGGAATGAGGGGAAAGGAGAGGAAGAAAAGAAGGCCTGAAAAGAAGGGAAGGAAAAAACGAAGGGAGGGAAGTAACTCCCATGGACTCCTGGAGTTACTGAGCCTTGTCTTCTGGGTGGGGCCAGCTGGGGTCCCATAAGAAAAACCCTCAATGTGCTGCTGTCTTTTCGAATGAGTGTTGATATTGCATTCTTATGAGCGACCACAGTTTTAGAACGTTAATCCCTCATAGACACAGTTTTAGATCTTTTATCTCTCCATCTGTCAGCGAAAGAACTGGCAAGGGTAGTGGTGAGTCATACAATGATAATTTCTTCTAGTGTTGTGTCATTTCCCTGGCAATATGAACACCACAGACATTCTATCTGCTTGGGCAAAAAGTTTCTCTTTATGGCATTTTATTATTATTTTTAGTAAATGTTACATACTCAGAATGAGTTTTTAGGAAGAACTAGGATTAACTGAGATTGACTTCATCTATACTGGGTCCTGTCAAATGTGGATTTACCCTCCTTCTAGTACCTGGGTAACAAAATCAAAGATAGTGAAATAGCTTGAAACAACCAATCAGATTAATAAAGTAACATGCAAAAGAAAAATGATAGGTTGGCCACCATGGGTCTCACATATGTAAAATTTATTGTGGCCGGGTGTGGTGGCTCACACCTGTAATCCCAATATTTTCGGAGGCTGAGGCGGGCAGATCACCTGTGATCAGGAGTTCGAGACCAGCCTGGCCAATGTGGTAAAACCCTGTCTCTACTAAACATACAAAAATTAGCTGGGCATGGTGGTGGGCACCTGTAATCCCAGCTACTTGGGAGGCTGAGGCAGAAGAATAGCTTGAACCTGGGAGGTGGAGGTTGCAGTGAGCTGAGATTGCACCACTGTACTCCAGCCTGGATGACAAAGTGAGACTCCATCTCAAAAAAATAAATAAATAAAATTTATTGTTACCACCACCAAGAGGGTACCCATGACTTTTTTGGGTTCACAGATTCTTCAGACATTTTACCATCTAACACCAACATAATACCTGCTGGTATCACTGAAGTGGGTAGCACAGAGGAGCAAGGCTAGCTAAGGTTGTACATCATGACAAGGCATTATTTAAATCTGAAAAAAATACTCCCATAAGTTTGCAAAACCTTTTCCCATCACCATAACAACCTACACCTTTGGACAAGCTGTGGGAACATAATTAAGAGACATGAAGATTGAGCCTACTAGTTTGATTTTGTCCTGATTCCTGAAATATTTATCCTTAGGAACTTCAGCCATAACTACTTCTTGCTATCTTTTGCATCTTGTGATACGTAGCACTGAGAAACATAGCAGTGGCTCCTGGTATGTTTTCAAAAAGGCATCCTACATGCCCTCTTCAGGTTTGGTATCAGTCTATAAGTTAAATGCCCTCATTATATAAAATCCAGTGCCTCCAATGGGGGTCAGGTGGAGTCATTAAGAGTGTTGGCTCTGCAGTCAGACTGCCTGGTCTGCAGAGAAGTTCTGTCACTTACTAGTGGTGTGAATAACCTTGGGCGAGTTACTTCAACAGTCCATACCTCAGTTTCCTTATCTGTAAAATAATAATATTAGTAATGGTTAAATGAGATAAGACATTTGAAACCCAGTAGGGTGCTCAGTATATCACAAATGCTCAATAAATTATAGTTAGTGATATTATTAGTATATTATGCAAACTGTTTCCCATAACTTTTTTTTTTGCCACTTTCAGACATTAAAGCAATCCAAATCTTTTTTTTTTTTTTTTTTTGAGGCAGAGTTTTGCTCTTGTTGCCTAGGCTGGAGTGCAATCATGCCATCTTGGATCACTGCAACCTCCACCACCCCCGTTCAAGCGATTCTCCTGCCTCAGCCTCCTGAGTAGCTGGGATTACAGGCACCCACCACCACGCTTGGCTAATTTTTGTATTTTTAGTAGAGTCGGGGTTTTGACATATTGGCCAGGCTGGTCTCGAACTCCTGACCGCAGGTGATCTGCCCACCTTGGCCTCCCAAAAAGCAATCCAAATCTTAATGTAGTCCTATTATGGTTAGTGCTATTTAACAATGAAGAATTGTTGCCTAGCTCAAAGCCATAAAAATATTTTCACATGCCATCCTCAGGAAGCTTTATTATTTTACCTTTCACATTTACATCTATAACCCACCAGGAATTATTTATGTGCACAGCATGAAAAGGGGATAATTTTCATTTTTTCCAGTTGCCTATCCAACTGGCCCAGCATTATTGCCTTTATTCATCATTCTGTACTGCCGACTTTGTCATAAGTCAAGTATGTGTACCCAGGGGAGTCTGTTTCTGTTCTGAATTGTTTCCTTTGGTCCATTTGTCTGTACTTACCCCCATACTGTTTCAACTGTTGTACTTTTACACTTAGTCTTGAAGTTGGATGGAAAATTCCCACAACTAGGTTCTTCTCCTTCAAGATTATCTTAGCTATACTAGGTCATTTGCAATTCCACATACATGTCCAAATCCACTTGTCAGTTTCCAAAAAAAAAGGAGAAAAAAAAAACCCTTCTGAAATTCTGATTGGGATTGTTTTGACTCTATAGATCATTTTGGGAAAACTGGCATTCTTATAATACTAAGTCTTCCAATTATATGTTTATTTAGGACTTTTAAGTTTTGTTTCAATACTGCTTTGTGGCTTTCTGTGTAGCAGTTTTGCATATCTTGCATTAAATTTACTCTCAGGCATTTGAATTTTTGAGGCTGTCTGTAATTGTTTGTTGCTAGTGAATAAAAATACAATTTGTTTATGGACTAAAAAAGACACCACTTCTGAGTGTAAAGGTGAGCCACAAGCTGGAAGGAGATATTGGCAGCACCTTATACTGACCAAGGCTTTTATCTAGAATGTATACAGCTCCTATTAAAGAGGAGAAAACAACACAGTGGAAAAAATGGGGAAGAGTCCTGAAGTGATTTTAAGGGAGAAGACCACCCCTCATATTGTCTTATGCCCAATTTCTGCCTCCAAAGAAAGAATAAGTAAAAACTAAAAGGCAGAAATGAAATCCACAAGCAGACAGCTCAGGGCCACACCCTGGGCCTGGTAGTTAGAGGTTGACCCCTGACTTAATCTGTTATTTGCATAAAAAAGGCACTGTGAAGACCCCTGTCTGTTGTGGGAGGACAGGGACCCCAGACAGAGGGACCAACTGCAGCTATGGCAGAAGAACATAATTTGTGAAGATTTCATGGATATTTATTAGTTCCCCAAATTAATACTTTTATAATTTGTTACACCTGTCTTTACTGCAATCTCTAAACATAAATTGTGAAGATTTCATGGACATTTATCACTTCCCCAATCAATACTCTTATAATTTCCTATGCCTGTCTTTAACCTCTTAATCCTGTCATCTTTGTAAGCTGAGGATGTATGTTGCCTCAGGACCCTGTGATGATTGCATTAACTGCACAAATTGTTTGTAAAGCATGTGTGTTTGAACAATATGAAATCTGGGCACCTTGAAAAAAGAACGGGATAACAGCGATGTTCAGGGAACAAGGGAGATAACCCTTAGGTCTGACTACCTGGGAGCTGGTCAGGACAGAGTTATATTTCTCTTATTGCCAAAAAGTGGTAAGAGAAATATTGCTGAATTCTTTCTCCAGGAAGGAATATTAATAATCAATAGCCCTGGGAAAAGAATACATTCCCAGGGGCAGGCCTCTAAAATGGCTGCTCTGGGAGTGTCTGCCTTATGTAGACGCTGCGTAAGTGTCTGAAGCGTCTTAGGCACTGGAGCAGAAGTGAGGGTCTGGTTGGAGCCTCGGGTGGGTGGAACGGTCTCCAGGCTGCTCTAAACAGCTGGTCCCAGAAGGCAGAGGGCTGCAGGTTGTGGGGCTGAGGGGCGGAGACGGCCTAGGGCTGTGGGGCTGGAGGCTGTGGAGCTGGGGGCGGGGACACGTGCCAGAGGCCAGGGCAGGGCGCAGGCTGGGCTGGGCTGGGCGGGTCTGCTGGGCCTCACGTTCTCAGCTGCTCTGGGCTGCCTGGCGCCCCAGCCTAGTGGAGATGTATGGCGCTGTTTTGGAAGAGGCCTAGGGTGGGAGGAGAGGTGGGCAGGCAGGTAGGCAGGTGGATGGGCGCCAGTGCTTGGTCTTCTGGGATCTTCCAGATTGCCTGATGCACGCAGGCGCCATGCCCCCATGGGAGCTGTGCTGTACATGCAGCTCTGGGTGATGTGTCCCAGGTGGTCGACTGTGAGGCTCCCCAGGGAGCACTTGTAGGGGAGGCCTAGGCACTGAGGAGAGCAGGGACTCATCCACCTGCCTGCTGCAGAAACCCTTTGAGGTCACAGATGGCTCTCCAGGTGGTGTGGGTGACGATGGTGTTGGTGCCGAGTGGAACACATTCAGTGGGTTGGCCTGCAGCTGACGCTAATGTCGGTGAGAAAGCCGTGGGTCTTGACAAAGGTGTCACGCACCACGTGCAACGCTGTATGGCCGTGGTTACCGGGCCAGCTCCAGGCCCTGGGTGGTGCAGGGCGTCCAACAGTCCAGGGCGTGGGTCCCAGTGGGGAGGTGTCCCCCAGAGCTTTCTCCAACCTCCTTATGAAGCCCTCGAGGCACTCTTCCCGCCGGCAGATGAGCTCAGCAACCTGATGATGCCACGCAGCCCTGGGTCTCTCAGCCACCCCCAGTGGCAGCAACTCCTCTCGCGGACATAGCGCTGGAGGACGACACGTGGGACTCAGTGCCTCGGGACAGCAGGTTCCGCAGGAGTTGTCCTTGGGCCTTGGGCTGTGAAGAAGACTGAGCGGTTGGTGCGGGATGGGGAGCCGTTCTCGAGCTGGGCCTGGGTTAGCATGAGCTCTTCCAAGGGCTGCACAGGGTGGCCCAGTTCAGGTTCCCCACCGGGGGCTGCTCCAGTACCTGCACGAGAAGCTGGCCCCAGGGGCCAGCCTGCCAACCAACTCCGCTTCCTGGGAGGCATCCTGCGGCTGCGGGGCTTCACAGGCGGCTGAGCTCGGGGAGGGTGTTGGTGGCAGTTTGGGTAGAGGTTCTCGCAGGGGTTGCCGGTCTCAGGTCATTGTTTCCTCATTCAGCAACTTCTCCATGCGATTGGAGGCGCAGAACCTGAAGCACTTCTGGATGAACAGGTTGAGATGGCACTGGTGGATGACAGTGGCGACTTCACCCCTAAACTCTTTGGGGATAATGGGTCTCTTTACATTCTGTAAGGATAGACTGTGGGCGAGTCACTTAGGGGTGATGGTGGCGGTGGTCTTGGATGCCATCCCCAACCACCTGTGGGTCTCAAGCAGCTGGCTGACGGGCTCGGGGCCTCATTGGGGGTCTGGCTGCCGCTCACCACGAGGGTCTTCTTAGCACCTGTAAGGGCTGCAGCCAAGTGGGTTTGGGGGTGTGGGTGATCCTCTTGGAGGGAGGAAGGCATCTCCGCCAGCCTGGGGGCAGCTGGCAGCCAGCTCACCTACCTCCCCTGTGCCTGCTGGGCCCACAGGTAGCCAACTAACTCCTGTGCCAGTGCACAGGTGGGGCACCACAGGACTCCTCGTCTAGGGTTCTGCCTCGGGCCTTCCTAGGAAAGATGAGATCATCCTCTTCTGAACAGAGTGGTCAGACCCGAAGTTCTCTTCCTTGGGGGGCTGAGGGCCAGTCAACCTTTGTCCTCCGTGTTGACGCTAGTGGACTTGTTGAAGATCCACAGGCACGCCACCAGGGGGTCAGAGTGAAGTCCATTTCATTCTCTAGGGCTGAGTAGTCCACATCCTGCCTGTGATGGAGGAGAAAGAGGAGGAGTAGGATGGGCCAGGGAGCGGGGCGGGGAGTCCTTGAGCTGCTTGGATGGTCCCTGAGCCTCCCCGAAGCCCAGGCTGGAGACTGAGTCTAAGTCCCAGCTGAGGCTGGGAGGGCAGGGGCCCACACCCTCAGCGCCACAGATTCTGGGGCCTCGTCCTCACTCTCGTCTCCAAAGAGATCATGGTGGCTCAAGACCCGCTTCTTCAGCTTGGGGAGTCCTGCGAGGCATCCAGCAGGCAGGCCTTCCACTCCACCAGCTTCCCTGCAGGGGCCTTCGTGCACTTCCTGTCTGGGAGGGTTGGGGAAGCAAATGGACCTCAGTGGCCGAAAATGGCTGCTTCTTGGTCCCTTCCCCCGCTCTACCTTGCAGCAGGGGCTGCTGGCCTGCAGGCCTTTCTTGTCCACACCGGGCATCTCCTGGGGCCGCCCTCAACCCTTGTCCTTGGTCTTGTCCTCCTTTTGGGCACCATCTTTACGACTGCGGTCCCACTTTTCTTCCTCGAGTTTCCCTTCCTTGAGGCAGCCACCCTCCTGCCAGGCCAGGCCTGGGGAATCGCGTGTGGCCGGGGACTCCACGTGGAGCTGCAGGGCTGTCTCCTTGTTCTCCTGCAGGCCCTGTCCTCAGCCTCCAGACCCTCCCTGGAGGAAGGCTGCCTGGTGGCCTGGCTCTTGGGACTGGCCCTGGCTTTGAGCAGGGCTGGCCATGGTGGGCTCCTTGGCAGCATTGCAACCGCCAGAGGAGTGGCAGGGCTTTTTGAGAGCAGAGTAGAAGGCTTACTGCCGGGGGAGCCCGGGGCCACCTGGTGGCCCGTTGCTCCCGAGAGCTGGCCTGGCTGAGGTGCCAGGCCAAGTAGCTGGAGAGCGGCCCAGAGTTGTCTATCACCTAGATGCCACTGGGGACAGGGCAGCTGTGCCGCGGGGGCTGGCTCATGGCCTTGAGGACCAACTCCATGGCATCGCATCCCCTGTGCCTCTGCCTTGACCCCTGTTCAGGGAGGCCAGCAAGTGCTGGTTGCTAGGCTTGGCAGGGGCTTACAGGCCACAGATGCCAGGGCTGTAGTCACAGGCCCGCAGGAAGGCATCCTGACCCAGGCCCGCCGTGTCACCAGCATTCTTGCAGTTGTCTTCAGCAGTTCCCCTCACAGGGCATGGCCTCCGTGGACCAGCCCCAGCCCCAGCCCCAGCTCCAGCCCCAGCTCCATCCCCAGCACCCAGCTCCAACCCCAGCCCCAGCTCCAGCTCCAACCCCAGTCCCAGCCCATCTCCAGCCCCAGCCCCATCTCCAGCTCCAGCCCCAGCCCCAGCCTCAGCTCCAGTCCAGGCTAGGGCCCTCCCCCAGGCCCAGGCTCCTTTCTCCCTCTGGGCGAGGTTGGGATGGGGCTTGGGCAGCTGGGGGTTGTAGGGGTCATAACCCATGTCAGAAGTGGCTGTAGGACAGTGGGCAGGGTCCCCAGGAGCCCCAGAGCAGTAGGGACAGTCCATGGTCCAGAAGAAGCCAGTGGAGCGGAGGAGCGTGGTCTGTCCCACGGCCTCTCGGCGCCTCACAGACCCATAATTTATTTTGTAAACTGTATGACAGTAGCTACTAGAGCTAAATTTACACATATCTTATAATCCACAGTTCTATTTCTAAGTATGTATGCAGCAAAAATGCACGCACATACCAAAAAACACATGTGGGAATATTCACAGCATCATTATTTGTAAAGCCTCAAACTGAAAACACCAAAATATCCATCAATTTTAGAACAGCAAATAAACTGTAGTATAAACATGTGTGATGTAGCTGAAAAATGACTCCCACAAAGACATGAGGTCCTAATCCCTGTGATAGAGGAGGTGGAAATAAATTATTTAAGTTGATAGGGTGAAAGAGTCCCTGACAAAAACTTACCTTTTAACAAAAAGCAGCTTAGAAATTACTTTCTTTTAAAACACACACAGTTTAAAGAAATTGCTTTTTTTCTAACAAAGAGCAGTCTGGAAGGTTGCGCTATAAAACATGAATAAGCACTTCGGCACAGAGGGGGAGCTTTCTGAGTAATCACCAAACTCCACATAAACACAGTGAGTCCCAGTAAAAACAGTAGGCCTTAATGAGCATATTCCTTTCCCTATTTTGGGCACACTAAGCTAGGGAAGCTGAAAGCTTGCATGGATAAAGGCTAGCAGCTTGCCAATAGACTTGGGGCTTGGTGTGTTCAACATGGAGGCTCCATTTCCCCCCACCCTTTTTTTTTGTTACCACAAAAACTAGGTGATGGCCAGGTGCCGTGGCTCATGCCTGTAATCCCAGCACTTTGGGAGGCCAAGGCGGGTGGATCACCTGAGGTTGGGAGTTGAGACCAGCCTGGAGTTTCTCCAACATGGAGAAAGCCTGTCTCTACTAAAAATACAAAATTAGCTGGGCATGGTGGCACATGACTGTAATCCCAGCTACTCAGGAGGCTGAGGCAGGAGAATCGCTTGAACCCGGGAGGCGGAGGTTGTGGTGAGCCTAGATCGTGCCATCACTCTCCGTCGTGGGCAACAAGAGTGAAACTGCATCTCAGAAAAAAAAAAACAAAAAAACAAAAACCAGGCAACATGGCACCAACCATGTTAAAAAAATCCATCTGCATAATAAAATATTGGGGTGGGGCAGCCAGCTTCTTCCCACACTATGCAAATGGCACGCCTGGTTCAACCAATCTTTCATACTCTATGTAAATTAAACACTGCCTCCTCAAGCTCACCTATAAAATCATCTGCATTTCACCTTGGAAGTGGCAGCCCATTTCTCCAGGACCTCTCTCTCTGCAGCAGGGAGAGCTCTTTTTCCTTGGCCTGTTAAACTTTCACTCTAAATCTCAGTCATAAGGTCTTCACAGCTGTGATTGAGCTAAAGATCCTGAGAGAGGGAGATGATCCTGAATTATCCAGAGGGGCCCTGAATGCCCTAAATGCAATCACATGTGTCCTTATAAGAGGGAGCCGGAAGGAGATTTAATACAGAAGAGGAGATGGCAATGTGGCCAAGGAAGCAGAGATTGAGTGGCCATAAGACAAGGGCTGCTGGCAGCTCCCAGAAGCTCCTGGAAGTGAGGACTCTCTCTTACAGCCCCTGGACAACTGTGGCCCTGCTGGGACCCTGGTTAGAGCCCAGTGATACTGACTTCGCGTTTCTGGTCTCCAGAACTGTGAGAAAATAAATCTCCATTGTTTTAAGCAGCTACAGTTGTAGTAATATGTTATAGCAAACATAGAAAACATACACCATGCAGTGGTGTGTAAATAATAAATAGGAGAGGCATGGTGGCTCATGCCTGTAACCCCAGCCCTTTGGGAGGCTGAGGTGGGTGGATCACCAGGTCAGGAGATTGAGACCATCCTGGCTAACATGGTGAAACCCCATCTCTACTAAAAATACAAAAAATTAGCTGGGCGTGGTGGCATACGCTTGTAGTCCCAGCTACTTGGGAGGCTGAGGCAGGAGAATCACTTGAACCCGGGAGGTGGAGGTTGCAGTGAGCCGATATCACACCACTGCACTCCAGCCTGGGTGACAGAGCGAAACTCCATCTCAAAAAAATTAAAATTAAAATTAAAAAATAAAAATAAAAAAATCAACTAAAAATAAATGAAGTACTCTACACACAGCGCAGATGAATCTGAAAACAGTCACATTGAACGAAAGAAGGGAGAGTCAAAAGAGAACCTACCATGTGATTCCAGTGACTCAAGGTTCGAAGTAGTCCAAACTCATCTTTGTTATTAGAAGTCAGGATAGTGGTCACCTTCCAGAGAGGAGCAGTGACTGGGAGGGGCATGAGGGCTCTCTGGGGCTTTGGTAACGTTCAGTCATTTAGGTGCAGGGCTGTGCTCACTTTGTGATGGTTCGTTGGACTGTGGTCTTACCATTTATGCACTTTCTGTATGTGTTTCCCTTCAACAAAAATTTATTTAAAAAAAAAAAAAAGCCTGAAGGAAATCTGCTGCAGTCATATTTGATGCAATGCCTGGAGTGGGAACAGGGCTACCATCTGCTCCTTTATTACCCTCTGCCCTCCCCTTCTGGGCCCACTTGGCTTGGATTGTTTCAGTTTAGTGCTGGTTGGTGGCTTCTGTGTTTTGCTGTGTATATGTAGATGGTGCATGTGTTTTGTGGGGAGGGACAGTGTTCACCTTCCCCCCTAACCTACCCTTTATCACAGAGTATCCCCTCAAAAAGGGGCTGCTGTGTCTCCCTTTAGGCACACAGTAATCCACATCTACAACATCTCTTCTGTGTGGGGCTTGCCCTGTCTGGCCCTGTGCCCTCCTCCAGCATCTGCTCTTCATACCGCAGTGGCTTATGCCCTCAGAGCTTCCAAGACCTGGGACAGATGAAGAAGCAAATCCCTCCTGCTCTTGGGCACACCCCACAGTGGGCCCTTCTCATCATGCTGGCCTGGGTTCCTCTAGTGAACTTTCCCACTTGCAGAAAGGATCATCCAGGTAAAAAGAGGTCAGTCCTTCTTCCAGGTACCTACAGTATCCATAAATGATTCCTCTAACTCCCCTCTCCTCTCTTGGCTTTGAGTAAGTGGGTGAGAGAAGCACCTCTTTCTTTTCCATAGAAGGAGAAGAGAGAAGTCTCTCACTACCAAACTGGGCAAAACCACAGGATAATTCTGACCCCCCACCCCCACCCTTCCTCATTCCACTCCTTCTGGTAAGGCAGGTGGAAGGGTGTGGTTGAGCCTCTTTCTTCAATCCAAGGCTTTGGGACTGCTATCTTTCTCTAATTGTAGTGAGGGTACTGAATGTCTTTCCGTCCGCAGCTTTGGACTTTGTCACTAACTCTGGGACACATGGAAAAGCCCCGCTCAGTGATTTGTCATCCCAAGGTGCCTACCCCAATCTCTGCAGACAGAAGAGTGCTGTAGAGATGGGCCTAAGCAAAGCATGCAGACAAGGGTCCCTGGTCTGAAGTATGCAAGGATGCCTGGCAGGTTGGCTCTAACTGTATTTTCTAAGCTTGTATAATTTTTTTTTTTTTGAGTCGGAGTCTTTCTGTTGCCCAGGCTGGAGTGCAGTGGTGCGATCTCGGCTCACTGAAACCTCCACCTCCCGAGTTCAAGTGATTCTCCTGCCTCAGCCTCCTGAGTAGCTGGAACTACAGGCGTGCACCACCACACCTGGCTAATTTTTGTATTTTTAGTAGAGATGGGGTTTTGCCTCATTAGCCAGGCTGGTCTCGAACTCCTGACTTCTGATGATCCATCCGCCTTGGCCTCCCAAAGTGCTGGGATTACAGGTTGAGTCACCACGCCCGGCCAGCTCGTATAGTTTTGTCTGGTTGGGCCCTACCGATAGTTTTGTAAGTGGAGGAAGAAAACTGTCTTTATATTTCCTTGATCCCTGGTAGTTTGCTTGTAATTGAAGACAATAAATACCCATTCTACCTGTCTTTATCCATATTCTTACCCTGAAAAGATGAAACTTTTTTCTCATATTTTTTGATTATTTGTAATTTTTTCTTCATGCCAAGGCAGTACCTCCTCTCTAATAAGTGGGTGATATCCCGTCACCACCTGCTAGTTTGATATTTTGCTGCAAGTACTCACCCAACTCAGCAATCTGCCTAACAACGTGACTTGGCCGAGGCATGCACAATCATCACAGAAGATAGCTGGATTTGTTCTCTCAACCTTCGTTGCATCCTGTTTATATTGGATATAGTTGCAAAGCTCAGATTACATCCTTCGGACCCCTTGCTGGGTAGGAAGTGGCACGTGCTCTGGGCACGCTCTCTGGGTAGAGACAGTACAGTGAGGTGGAGACAGCGAGGTGGAGGCAGTGAGGTGGAGGCCACTGTGTTTTCAGGTGCTGGTGGTCAGAGTTGGAAATCAGAAGCTTCTGTGTCCCTTCTTCACCTGTGGGAAGGCAAAAGGCAGTGGCTGAATTGGCATTTTCTTGTCTTTTTTCTTTCTTTCTTTTTAAATTGACATGGAATTTACCTAGAGTGATATACACAAAGGTTAAAGAAGTTTTACATACGTTCGTACTCATGTAACCACCACCTAGCTCAAGTTACAGACATTTCCAGTACTGAGGAAATGGAATTGAAAACAAATTCTCCTGCTAACCCAGAAAGCCTCTCCACAAGTTTAGAAGAGAAAGAAAACAGTTTTATCATTGAATACACACTAAACTCATGTAACACATATCACGGGCAATCCATGAAAGAGATTGCAAAGATAGAAAGAAATCAACCATGTATATAACCTGGCAGATACAACTCATCACATACTTGTTCTCAAGAAAATAACTAGTCCTTATGTAAGAGAACTTGGCAGCACCATTTGTCACATATAGTTCATACTACATTTGATATGGACAGGAGGCAGGGAAATACTGGGTAGAAGAGGGAGGTTCCCCAGCAAGGGCCCCATCCTCAGGCCTGGAAACTCAAAGCCCTAAATGGGAACAGGCATTCCTGTTTTCATGTCCAAATATTGCCTTTTGGCCTACCACACCCTCCTATCCTGTACCCATATAAACCCAAAACACCGGGCTCCATAAGCAGAAGAGCAGGGGAACAGAAGAGTGGTAGAGTTGCAGAGAAGGAGAGAAGAGAAGGAGCCTCTGAACGTTGAGAGGAGTTCAGCTGGGGATGGTCGGAGAGGTCAGTTGCAGGATGGACAAAATCCAGGGGAAGATCAGCTTCCCACTTCATCCCCTTTCCAACTCCCCATTCATCTCACTGAGAGACACCTCCATCTGGCAACAAAATCCTCCTCATTTAGCATCCTTCAATTTGTCCGTGTGAACTGACTCTTCCTGGATGCTGGACAAGGACCTGGGTACCAAGAGGGCACTGAGCTGGTTAACATGTAAGCCGTCTGTGGACGGCAGAGCTAAAGTAGCACTGTCACATGTCCATTGGAACTTTGCAGGCACCCACCCCTAGGCGCTACCATGGGGCTGGAGCCCAAAAGCACTCACCCTGGCTCCTGCACCTGCCTGTCTGTTGGCTCCCCCTCCTATAAGGGGTTTGAGCGTGTGGTAGCCTAACATATGAGCCACACCCCTGCTGCAGGTCCTGCGAGGGGGGTCAGGAAACTCCCCTGTTTCATATTCACCTGGTAATTGGAGTGGTCACTTGTGCTTGCTAATTGTCTTTATTCAAAAGAAAATAAAATGTGTAGCCAGGTGCCTGCTGAAGTTGGACTCCTACCCTCCCCTGGACTCTGGGGATAGGGGGTTGGTTCTCTTCCTTGATGTTTACATTTCAAAGAGATGGCTCCCAGGTACTTGAGAAAAGCATCCCTGGATTGTAAGACTGGCAAGAAGCTTATTTAGCTCTTAGAAAGATTTGCATAAATCTATCTGAAGAAGAGAGAGAAAGAACTTATGATGAGGCATTTTCTAAAATAAATCCTCTAAGCTGGAGGCCATTATTCTGAGAGAAGTAACTCAGGAATGGAAAACCAAATACCATATGTTCTCACTTCCAAGTGGAAGCTAAGCTATGAAGACACAAAGGAATACAGTGATATAATGGACTTTGGAGACTCAAGGAGGAAGGTGGGGGGTGAGGCTTAAAACACTGCATATTGGGTACAGTGAATACAACTTGGTTGCCCTTTGCACTAAAATCTCAGATTTCACCACTACAGAATTCATTCATATAACTGAAAGGAAAATATCTTGGGCCCCCAAAATCACTAAGGAAAATTTAAGCTGGAAACGACTTAGGGCAAACCTGCCTCCCATTCTACTCAAAGTCACCCCTCTGCTCACTGAGATAGATGCGTATCTGATTTCTCCCTTTGGAAAGGCTAATCAGAAACTCAAAAGAATGTAACTGTTTGTGCATCACCTATCTGTGACCTGGAAGCTCCCTCTCTGCTTCCAGTCTTCCTGCCTTTGCTTCAAGATGTCCCACCTTTCCCGACGGAACCAGTATACTTCTTACATGTATTGACTGATGTCTCATCTCATATAGAGCTTTCCAACTATATCCAATATAAAACAATATCAAAACTAAGCTGTGCACCAACCAGCTTGGGCCCGTGTCGTCAGGACTTTCTGAGGTTGTGTCACATGCATGTCCTCAACCTTCGCAAAATAAACTTTCTAAATTAACTGAGACTTGTCTCAGATTTTCTGGGTTCACATAACCAAAAACCACTTATACATAAAAATAAACAAATTAAGTAAATAAAAATAAATAAAAAATAAACAAAATAAAAATAAAAATAAAAAAATTAAGTAAATCCTCTAAAGAAAGAAATGGGGGGGGGTCTCTTTTGCTTCTTGTACTGGAGAAAATTCAAGTTTTCTTTTTTTACATTTGTCGTTGCCCTTACACCAGAACCTGAGAAAGCTCCCACAGGCCCTTTTGTTTTGGGGTCCCATCCCTAGCTGGATGCCTTGTTGAAGGCTTCACCTGACCCAAGAGAAAGTTATATTGTTGGTTAAACTGGGTTGCAGCACAGCTTCCAGTGCAGGAAGACTAGGGAAGGCCGGCACAGGCTTCTAAACCCTCCCTCTACTGCTTGCTCTCCAGAGGCAAACCACAGACACCTGTGTCCACCCAGGCACATCCACTTGAATCCTGCCGTCCAGAGTCCTCATAGGAAGGTAGTCGCATGGACACGAGCCTGTGATTGAAGTTGAGGATGTGAAGTCTTCATGTTTACGTGAGACACTGCTGACTGAACATTCTGCCCCCTCTGCTGTGGGACTAGTTATATTTCCCAGTAGTGCTCAAAACATAAATGTTCTGTAGCTAGCATTAAACATCTAAATAACAATTACCTAACTTCACCTGCTGTTAATATTTTGCCACCTTTTCACTAGCAGAAAGTATGTATGTTTGTATGTATTGTTAACCCAAAATATCTGAGATAGGTCTCAGTTAATTTATAAAGTTTATTTTGCCAATGTTAAGGACCTGCCTGTGACACAGTCTCAGGAGGTCTGACAACATATGCCCAAGGTGGTCGGGCCATAGCTTGGTTTTACATGTTTCAAGGTAACATGAGACATCAGCCAATATAGGTAAGATATTGGTTTGGTCTGGAAAGGTGGGACAACTTGAAGCTGTGTTGGGGCTTCCAGAACACAGGTAGATAAGAGACTAATGGTTGCATTCTTTTGAGTTTCTGAATAGCCTTTCCAAAGGAAGCAATCAGATATGCATTTATCTCAGTATGCTGAGGGGTGACTTTGAATACAATGAGAGGCAGATTTGCCCTAACCAGTTCCCATTTTAACTTTTCCCTTTGGCTTAGTGATTTGGGGGTCCCAGGATTTATTTTTATTTCAAAGTGTGTTTGTTTATATGCATTTTTGTGTCTGTCTATATTATATGTTAAAAACTGCTGAACAATGTGTAAGTCATGTCACTTCACATGCTTCTCTTAAGAATGATGTTCTGTATAACCACAACACCGTATTCAAGTTCCCCAGTTGTCTCAAATATATCATTTAAAGCTTTAAAGAAAAAAATCCTGGATCTAATCATGTTCGTACATTGAAACTGGTTTAATGACTGTAAATCTCTTGAATTTTTTCCTCCTGTCTAACTGAAGCCTTATATCCTTGAACAGACATCTTTCCAGCCCATCTCCCTCAACCGCCCATCCCCCTCAACCACCCAACCCCTGGTATCCATCATTCTATTTTTCACTTCTGTGAGTTCAACTTTTTAGATTCTACATATGAATGAGACCATGCAGTGTTTGTCTTTCTGTGCCAGGCTTATTTCACTTAATACAATGTCCTCCATGTTCATCTATGCTGTCTTGGGTGACAGGATTCCCTTATTTTTTTATATGTCAATTAGCTAGATTTAGTTATTCCACAATGTATATACACTTCAAAATATCATGTTGTACACAAGAAATACATGCAGTTTAATGTGTCAATCTAAAAAGTAAAAAAAAAAAAAAATTGTGTTGTTCGATGTGATGTTTACAGTAATTTTTTAATGGTTTAAGTGAGACTTTTGTACATCAACTTTAAACATTTTTCAAGCTACAAAGCTTATGGTAGGACTTTGGGTTTTTTTCTCTTTTTATTTCTATGTTTGAGCAGAAGCATAATTATATCTTGAGGAACATCTTCTGGAAAAATGACTCAAGAGCCTTTTTTTTTTTTTTTGACAGAGTTTCCTCTTTTTGCCCAGGCTGGAGTGCACTGGTGTGATCTCGACTCACTGCAACCTCCGCCTCCCAGTTCAAGCGATTCTCCTGCCTTAGCCTCCTGAGTAGCTGGGATTACAGGTGCCCACCACCAAGCCCGGCTAATTTTTTGTATTTTTAGTAGAGACGGGATTTCGCCATGTTGGGCAGGCTGATCTCCAACTCCTGACCTCAGGTGATCCGCCTGCCTCGGCCCCCCAAAGTGCTGGGATTACAGACGTGAGCCACCATGCCCAGCTCAAGAGCCTTTAAAATTTCATGTTATTTGATCTACTGATTGTACTTATAGGAAGACTTATAGAGGAGAAATTAGACGTGCAAAGAGTTACAAATAATAATGTTTTCCAAGTTTTAGTGATAACACTAAAAGAGTCCAAAAACTGGGAATTACTTTTTATTTTATTTTATTTTATTTTTTTGAGACTGAGTTTCACTGTTGTTGCCCAGGCTGGAGTGCAGTGGTGCCATCTTGGCTCACTGCAACCTCTGCCTCTCAGGTTCAAGCAATT
>NW_012120866.1:234402-236125 GCF_000951035.1 Colobus angolensis palliatus
AGGAAGAGGTGCCAGGATCCTTTAAACAACCAGCTCTCATGTGAACTAACAGAGCCCAAACTCACTTGTTATCACAGGGAGGGAGGGAGGTTACTAAGCCATTCATGAGAGATCTGCCCTCATGGCCCAAACACCTTCCACCAGGCCCCACCTCCAACACTGGGGATCATATTTCAATATGAGATTTAGAAGGGACAATTATCCAAACTATATCACCCAGTGATAAAGATTTTAGAATGGGCCACCATTAGTACACAAATAGGTACAGAATATGGAGGAAAAGATGAGCTATGTCGTACTAAGTTGAACTCTAATGTGGGCAAAGAGTGTAGCAAGGAGGTTGGTTAAGTATGTGTTAAGAAAATGTGTTAAAATGTATTTAAATTTTTACAAAATGTGTTAAGAGTGTTAACACTAAGTGGAAAACTTGGGTAGAAAATACTAGAAATAAAGTTGCATCTGTTTTATAGTGGCAAAGAAAGAAGGTTGCCCTGTCACATTAAAGACAAAGTGCCAGATTTGAGCAGTCTAAGGCTCTGTATACCAACCAGTTCATGCCCTGTCCGAGAAAGGCTATTCTTCGAGAGCCACAGGACCAGCTGATGAGGTCAGGGTGTATTTTGGCCTCCAGGACAGTCCTTCCAAAGCCTGGCTAGCAGTCCTTGGCCTGGCAATCAACGATGAGCCATGCCGATCTGATTATATCCCAGTAATATTGAAATTCAGACTGAGAAACTCAGTTTCTTGGGGAAATGGTACTAAGATTCATTTATTCTGGGGGGCTGAAATGGTCATTTTTAGGCATTTGAAAGTGGAAGAAGCAGAGATAACTGGGGTGGAGGGCACAGAAAGCAGCAAGTAGAGGCGAGGAAATCCCTCAGGCAGTGGGGAGACAACGTTGTCCTGGTCTGCCTCCCTGGTTTTCCTTTCTACTCCTTGTATGTTCCATATGTATTTCTCTTTGTTTCCACCCACATATATGGATAGCCTGTTTATTAACTCCACCCACTTCCTCTACATGCTCAGTGTGAACGGGTCTCTGTCACTATCAGTAGCATTTTCAAATAAATCTATTGACTTGGATTGGATTGAAATCTGCTTGTGTATTATCTATGACATCCAGAGATCTAGGCATCATGGCGGGGACTTCTGCAGGATTGCTCATTAGCTTAGCAATATTCTCCCACACACCAGATTGAGATTTGTGCCTTGCAGGGGTGCAAGCTGGAGTTACCGAGGAATAACTGAAATTGCAAATGTTTACCCCATGAATGCCAAGATTTCAGCGTGCATGTGTGCATATGTATATTTATGTACATATGTATTATACTCGGTGTTATAATACAGTAGGTTTTGCTGGTGGTAGGATTGTTGTCAATTTGAATTTTTTATTTCTTAAGCTTTTGATAATCAGCATGTATTATTATTATATTTTAAAAAACAACCGCTGCATTATTCAAGAAAAAAGTAGGTGAGCCTGAATTGGAAGATCTATACAATTAATGTATAGAGCCTGGGTTGATTAAGAAAGTGTGCATCTGTAATTTATACAAAATGTGCCAATAATTTTACCCTGAAGTCTGCATATAATGTCACATAATAGCTCTGCTTGTCAAGGCTTGTGTGTATGTTCTCCTGGGGAGAAATCGTGGGAGAGTAGAAATGGAAGCGAAGGCAACAGCAGGAGCCGACTTCTTGGAGGAGTCCTTCCCTCTAACTGTGG
>NW_012120867.1:0-1201 GCF_000951035.1 Colobus angolensis palliatus
TGCAGGTGTTGGAGGAGCTATTTACAATGCTCAATTGTTTGCTGGGGCACTTTCTAAGGCTTTAAAAGGCAATTCTAAACAAGGTATATGCTATCAATGTGGGAAACCTGGTCATTTTAAAAAGGAATGCCGGAAAAAATTAGGCCCTTCTGCTCTAAAAGAAAAAAGATTACCATATGATATGTGTAAACAATGTGGCAAGGGTCGACATTGGACCAATGAATGCCGTTCAAAAACTGATAAAAGTAGGAATGTATTGTCACCCCTCTTGGGAAATGGGAGCCGGGGCCTGCAGGCTTGGGGCCCCAACAACTACAATGCATGCCTACCCCAGTACCCAGTGAGCAGTGGCTTACAACATCAAGGAATGACCTCGAGTCTTCTTTAAAGACATCTTACCCTACCCCAGTTTCTCAGCTTTATGCTGCCACTAAGCAGAGTGCCGCTGCTGACCTAGCTATTGTCCAGCCTTATATTTTATCTCCTAATGGAGGAATATATAAGTTGGCTACTGGAGTGTGTGGTCCTTTGCCAAAGGGACATGTAGGACTTTTGTTAGGTCGAAGCAGCAGTGCTATGTGGAGGTTAATGGTGGTCCCAGGAATTATTGATCCTGATTTTACTGATGAAATCTTTATTATGGTACAAGTCTCACAATTTATGCACCTAGAGGCAGGGGAATGTATTGCATAATTGCTTTTATTGCCTTTTTTTTTCCTTTCTTATCTAGAGATGTGTCTTGTCAAGGAGGTTTCATTTCAGTAGTAGTGGGAAAACTGTTTTCTGGAAAACTTTAGTTTCTGATCAAAAACCTTTATGTTCATTGCAAATTAATGGGATACTTTTTGAGGGATTAGGTGACACAGGAGCAGATGTATCTATTATATGCTTGGCTCAATGGCCTGATCATTGGAAAAAGAAACAAGTATCGGTTACTGTATCTGGCCTAGGTACTGCTTCTATAGTCTACCAAAGTGTCGAGCCCCTGAGCTGTGCAGGACCTGAAGGACAACAAGGAAAAGTGTGCTTTTATATTGTTCTCATTAATATTAACTTTCAGGGCTATGATCTTTTACAACAATTTGGTGCCTTTTTAAGTATTCCTTATATTTCTTCAGCTGCCAAAAATATGATGTTCAAAATGGGCTACAATCCTTTAAACTCTTAGCCACTGTCCACAAGCCTCAAACTTTACAATTGA
>NW_012120868.1:0-1060 GCF_000951035.1 Colobus angolensis palliatus
TTTTTTTTTTTTTTTTTTTAAGTTATTTTCATAAGCTGAAGTTAGAAACTGGGATTGGAGAGGCCAGAGTTAGAACCTACCTATGGAAGTCTTCCACACAGAAATTATATTGAAGGGAGGAGATGAAAGTGCCTGTGGATTCTAGATGGGGTGAGAGCAGGATTGGATGAGGAAAACAGACTGGGAAGACTATCTATTTTTTTTTTTTTTTTTTCGGTACAGAGTCTTGCTCTGTCACCTGGGCTGGGCTGGGGTGCAGTGGCATAATCTTGGCTCACTGCAACCTTTGCCTGCCAGGCTCAAGCGATCCTCCAGCCTCAGCCTCCTGAATAGCCGGGACTATAGGTGCATGCCACCATGCCTGGCTAATTTTTGTGTTTTTTGAAGAGACAGCATCTCATTATGTTGCTCGCGCTGGTCTTGAACTGCTAAGCTCAAGGAATCTACCCTCTTTGGCCTCCCAAAGTGTTGGGATTACGGGCATGAGCCACCATGCCTGACCAACTGTCTATTTTTTAAGAGGTGGATGGAAAAAGAAGCTTTATTAAAAGAAATAAAAAAGACATCATCAAAGAAGAAAACTGTACATGGTAGGACCATGCTACAAAAGCCAAGTGAGAAAGAAGACATTTTCACAAATTGGTAAACCTATTGCATTGAATTCAATAAAGAATTTAAGAAAAGAAAAGCCGAGAAGAGATGATTCCATCTGGTGAATAGGTAGTCACAAGTCATTGTCCAGTGTATAGAACAGCCAAATTCTGTTTCTTTTGCAGAAAATTTGTAACCTTTCTTCAGAAGTTGATTATTTTTCTGATAGCCAGAGAAGAAAAGGTCATCTTTTTCTTTATGACTAAAACAGAGACAGAAAGAAGACTTTTCTTTTTGCTGGCATTGATCAGTTAGGAAAAGAACTAGTTTCACTAAACATTATGTTTTACTGTTTTTTTGAATGCAAGAAAATATATTTATATTTTCAGTATTTTCCAATATTTATACCTTTATTGGGCCAAAAACCTACTTTATTATTTATTTATTTATTTATTTTTATTTATTTTTT
>NW_012120869.1:0-1144 GCF_000951035.1 Colobus angolensis palliatus
TCTCGGCCTCCCAAAGTGCTGGGATTACAGGCTTGAGCCACCAAGGAGCTTTTCTTCATGGTGGAAGGTGATGTGGGAGCAAGAGAGAGAGAATGGGAGGTGCCACACACTTTTAAACAACCCATGTGAACTCACTTATCACCAAGGGGATAATGCAAAGCCATTCATGAGGGATATGCCCCCATGTTCCAAACCCTTCCCACTGGGCTCCACCTCAAACACTGGGGATTACATTTCAACATGAGATTTAGCCAGGACACAGATCCAATCCATACCACTGATCACCATGAAAACGCAAATGAAAACCACAAGGAGATACCAACTCACTCCAGTTAGAATGGTTACTATCAAAATAACAAAAGAAAAGAGGGGTGGTGACGATATGGAGAAAAGGGAACGCTTATACACAGTTGGTGGGATTGTAAATTAGTATGGCCACTAGGGGAAACAGTATGGTGATTCCTCAAAAAATTGAACTACCATATGATCCAGCAATCCCACTACTGGGTATTTATTCAAAGGAAATGAAATTGTTATGGTGAAGAGATTATCTGCACTTCCATGTTTATTGCAGCAGTATTTACAATAGCCAAAATATGGAATCAATCCATGTCCAACAATGGATAAATGGATAAACAAAATGTGGTGTATATATATACATGGAATATTATTCAGCCATAAAAAAGAATAAAATTCTGCCATCTGTCACAACATGGATGGACCTGGAAGACATCATGTTAAGTGAAATAAGCCAAACACAAAAAGACAAATACCACATGATCTTGCTCACGTGGAATTTCAAAAAAAAAACAAAAAAGATTGATGTCATAGAGTAGAACAGTGGTTACCGGAGGGAAGGACGGGGAGGGAAGGATGGAAAGAGGTTGGTAAATGGGTACAAGGTCACATTTAGATAGAAAGAATAAGTTCTGGTGTTTTTATTGCACAGTAGGTTGAGGATGGTTAATATTAAAGTATTATACATTACAAAATAGCTAGATGAGAGGCTTTTGAATGTTCTCATCACAAAGCACTGATAAATATATAAGGTGAGGCCGGGCGCGGTGGCTCAAGCCTGTAATCCCAGCACTTTGGGAGGCCGAGACGGGTGGATCACGAGGTCAGGAGATCGAGACCATCCTGC
>NW_012120870.1:0-1619 GCF_000951035.1 Colobus angolensis palliatus
AAAATGAAAGAAACTGGGGCTCAGCTTATAAGTAACTGGCCTAAAGTCGCACAACCAATAATAGGCAGAGTCACTAAATTTAAAGTCATTTCCCAGAACTGTGAAAGGAGAGCATGAACCCAGCATGGGCTTGGGAGATTCGGAGGTTTGATGGCAGGAATCTGACATTATCCTCAACTGATGCCTTTTACTTCCTGAAGTGGCAGGAGTTGGAGCAGGAGGGGGTGCTCCAATACAAGGAGGCTGGAAAAGGGCCGAAACAGCTGGGGACAGCCACCCAGGACAATGGAGCAAGTTTGCCAGGCAGCACTAAAGGCTTTCTAAAATGTTTTAATAGCAGCTTTATTGAGACATAATGCATATACCATACAATTCACCTATTTAAAGTAGCAATTCAGTGGGTTTTAGAATATCCACACAGCTGTGCAACCCTAACCACAATCAATTTCAGAATTTTTAACACCCCCCACCAAAGAAAATTCTGTACTCATTAGAAGTCCCTCCCCCCGAAATTATACAATACAGTTGTATAATTTCCCCCCACCCTCTCAGTATTCTTTCGGGTGAACCTGTCTGACACTCAGCCCTGAACAACTACTAATCTATTTTCTGTCTCTATGGATTTGCCTGGATGTTTCACATAATGGATTCTGCACATTTCACATAAACAGAATCATATAGTATGTGGTTTTGTGTAATTGGCTTCTTTCACTTAGTATCATGTTTTTGAGGCTCCTTAAAGCCTTCTTAACACACAACTTCAATGCCCTTCCCTTGCTCCAAGCCCCGCTGGCTTCCCACTGCACTTGGGATAAAATCTACAGCCAAAAAAGTCCAGTGTGATCTTCCTGGACGCACCTCTGGCCACATTCTCCCCTAACCACTATGCTGGATGCTGGCCAAGCACCTCGTGCTCCTATCTCGAGGCCTTTCCCTGTGAGGTTCCGTCTACCTCGAATGTTCTCACCTCCTATGGCTCAGGTTATCATCATCTCCAGTTTATTGGTGAGGAAAGCAAATCCCAGAAACTATCAGGAAAAAGGCAAAGATAAGACAGAATGCGGACCACAACTGGGCAAACGTACATCCCTGTGGGTTCTGAGGTGGTCAATGAAGAAATAAGTGGAGGGGAAGACAATTAAGTATGTGAATGTGCAGACCTTCTATTACTGAGTACTTACTACGTTTTTGGCACCGTGCAATGCATTGTGGAAATGGCATAATTTACAGTTGCTGTTCCAGTAGCTGAAGATTAAACAATCGTAAATCAAGCAAGAAGCTCTACACCAGCTATACAGGCCAGGAGAAACAGTATGGCCTGTGGAGCCAGACGGCCTGGATTCAGTTCTACCACTTCCCAGCTGTGTGACCTTGTGCAAGTTACTTAACCTCTCTGTGCCTCACTTTCCTTATCTACAAAATGGAGAGGAGAGTAGTCCCCACACCTCATGGGATTAACTGGATGATTAAATGTGTTAAAATGTGTAAATGAGTTAATATTCTTAAAGCACTTACAAAAATTGCCAGGTATACAGTAAGCGCTATTATTTAAAAAAATGAAAGAAACTGGGGCTCAGCTTATAAGTAACTGGCCTAAAGTCGCACAACCAATAATAGGC
>NW_012120871.1:0-1337 GCF_000951035.1 Colobus angolensis palliatus
CTACTCGGGAGGCTGAGGCAGGAGAATCGCTTGAACCCGGGAGGCGGAGGTTGCAGTGAGCTGAGTTCATGCCATTGCACTCCAGCCTGGGTGACAAGAGCAAGACTCCGTCTAGAGAAAAAAAAAAACTCTCATGTGGGAGGAGGGGCAGTCTTGGCACAGTGATCCACATAGTCATTCAGTGAACACTTGAATGAATGAATGAATGAATGAATGAATGAACCTTATTCCCTACTCAGATAGTCAATGTTTGGATTTTGGCTTTGTTTTCCTGAGGTCAACACGGTAGAACATTCCTTAATCAGCATCTTTTAAGTGTGCTAAATGATCTGCTCTCCATGAATTTTGGCTTAACAAGTCTAAATCATGAACAAATGAATAGGAATGCTCATACTTTGAGGATATTAGGAGGGATTAAGTAGAAAATGGTAATGAATTGGGAGAATACAGCAGGGGAAATTATAGAAACCCAATAATTTTATTTTCTTTCTTTTTGAGACAGAGTCTCACTCTGTCACCCAGGCTGGAGTGCAGTGGTGCGATCTGTGCTCACTGTAGCCTCCACCTCCCAGGCTCAAGCAATCCTCCCACCTCAGCCTCCTGAGTATCTGGAACCACAGGCACACACCACAATGTCTAGCTAATTTTTGTATTTTTAGTAGAGACAGGGTTTTACCCTGTTGCCCAGGCTGTTCCTGAACTCCTGAGCTCAAGAGATCTGCCCCTGTCAGCCTGCCAAAGGGCTGGGATTACAGGTGTGAGCACCGTGTCTGGCCTGGCCAAAATCCAAGAATTTCCTATCTGAAGGACAGTAAAATGGCAGATAAAGAGAAAGAAAAAGAAAAAAAAAAAAAGGAATGTAGGAGGGAGAAAATTCATGGATGTCTGTACCTTGCAATCTGGAGGGAAGAAATTAATAGAACATAAATTTTATCTAGAATGATAGTATGATCTTAACATGATGCTTCCTCCCCCGTGCCCCGCTTCCACTGCATGTTCTTAGAAAACGACTTTTTGCTTACTGGCTAGTTCACATCCTCTCACTATTTTCAGTATGGGGAGTCTAAGTTAACAAGAATCCAGTAGCCAGTTGCAGTGGCTCAAGCCTATAATCCAGCACTTTCAGAGGCTAAAGTGGGCGGATCACCTGAGGTCAGGAGTTCAAGACCAGCCTGGCCAACATGGTGAAACCCCATCTCTACAAAAATACAAAAATTTGCCTGGCATGATGGCGGGTGCCTATAATCCCAGCTACTCAGGAGGCTGAGGCAGGAGAATCACCTGAACCCGGGAGGTGGAGGTTGCACTGAGGAGAGATCACGCCACTGCACTCCAGC
>NW_012120872.1:0-2272 GCF_000951035.1 Colobus angolensis palliatus
AAAAAAAAAAAGAGTAGGGCCAGCTCCTGCTCCACTTGATATAGGATCGGGGCGTCTGGGCATGAGTTGAGTACTCACTGCTGGTGGTGTGTACAGAGGTCCGATGGGTGAAACCTGCATAGAGAAGGAGGGAGGAGACTGGGTAAGGGTTAAGGAGATGTAGGGGACTCAATAGAACTCAGGACTATCCTGGTACAATTAAATGAGTTTCATGGGACAGGGGTCATTAAAGATTTTCTATCAGCATCATCACAACAGGGAAGAGTGCCCACACTCCAGCCTGGGTGACAGAGCGAGACTCCAAAAAAAAAAAAAAAAAAAAAAAGAGTAGGGCCAGCTCCTGCTCCACTTGATATAGGATCAGGGGCATGTGGGCATGAGTTGAATACTCACTGCTGGTGGTGTGTACAGAGGTCCGATGGGTGAAACCTGCATAGAGAAGGAGGGAGGAGACTGGGTAAGGGTGAAGGAGATGTAGGGGACTCAATAGAACTCAGGACTATCCTGGTGCAATTAAATGAGTTTCATGTGACAGGGGTCATTAAAGATTTTCTATCAGCATCATCACAACAGGGAAGAGTGCCCAGAAGGAATGCCTCTCATGATAATGAAGAAACCATGAAGTCCAGAACTTAGTCATCCCATGTAGAGCATACGACAGAGTTTCCAATGGCCAGGCAGGGAGTGTGCCCCCAAGCCAGAGATTAGAGGTTGCACATCAAGGAGGAAGAGACTCCTACCATATCACAGCTGCTCACCATTGACATAGAGGCTGTTCCTGTCCAGGGTGTAGGGGCCCAGCTCTTTGATGCCATGGGTCAGCTGGCTCAGTTCCCAGTACAGCTGCTCCCTGTCCACTCCAGGGCTTTTGGGGTCAAGACGGTGGGTGCAGAGGGCATCCACTCCAGTGGCTACTCCATCCTTCTCGGACCTGAGGAAGGTAGGAGGGGAAATGACGATGAAAAGATTACCTAGGACTTGTCTTGAGATTGCTGAGGGAAACTTGTTAAGGAACCAGAGGAAATGAGAAACCTGGGGAAGAGGTGAGAAGCCACACTTAGATTATCTGAGTACACAGACCACTGTCTTGGTTGGGACTGCAAGCAGAGTCATGGATATAATAATTTTATAAAAGTGCAAGGTGAAACCTGCATTCTCATGGCATGGGAACAGGAGAACCCAGACTTCAGGCTAGTGGTGAGCTTGAAGGCTGATGAATGTATGTGGATGAGGCATGATTATGTTGAGAGAAATCCTGGGGACAGAATTTAACTCCTAAATGAAAGGGAGGGGCAGGGAAAAAAGGGAATTCAGAGGGGTGATCAGGGTAGTGCCTCATTCCTGATGGTGGACTATGAAGATTCTGCATTTTGAGGTGGGGCATGAGGGTGTTACTATCAGGAAACAACTGGTTCTTAAGTCAGTGACTGCTAAATTCCATTTTTAGTGATGATATCCCTAGGAAGTGCAGCAAGGTTTTGGAGTGAGAACAATTGGGGCAGCCAGGCTGGCTCTTCTAAAATCTCACCTGAGCAAGGTCAGTCTGCAGCCAGAGTACAGAGGGCCAACACTGGTGTTCTTCAACATGGGACCAAGCTGTGGAGGAGGGAGAGGGAGGTGAGTAGGAGGGCTAAGGTGTGTGTGTGTTAGGGGCAGATGTGAGGTAGGCACAGCAGGCACCAATAAGAAGGCCTGGTCTCTGGGGGTGAGGCTTGCATCTCTCAGGGGCAGGGGTGAGGTTGGGGCTACCTTCTTTCATGATCTTGGCATCTATGACATAGAAGGGACTGGATATCTGGGGCAGGCAGAGTGAGGAGGGCAGGGCACTAACCAGACTCTGCAGGACCCTCTCCGTGGTGTTGAACTTCCTGGAGCCAGGGCGACGCATGTCCTCCTTGTACTTCAGGTTGGTGATGGTGAAGTTGAGGGTGAATGGCACCACGAGAGGGCCAGCAGCTGTAGTGGGAATTGAAAATAAATACTGTGTTCAAAGTAGAGAAAATAGGGGTTTGGAATAGACTTATCTTTAAACATATGCAAAATTTAAATTGAGAGAAAAATATTTACCATGTCCCCCTTGCCTATAATAATGCAATTTATTTTTATACAAGTATATTATATAATAGTAGTTAGATGTTGAGCCTTGCTAGTTGTGCATATTCAGTGCTCAATATTGTCTGATGTTATCCATTATCTTTGTTATGGCCATCATCATTGTTGCTATCATTGTCATCATCACCATCATTATTATCATTATCACCATGATCATCCC
>NW_012120873.1:0-1093 GCF_000951035.1 Colobus angolensis palliatus
GCCCGCCACCTCACCCGGCTAGTTTTTTGTATTTTTTAGTAGAGACAGGGTCTCACCGTGTTAGCCAGGATGGTCTCGATCTCCTGACCTCATGATCCGCCCGTCTCAGCCTCCCAAAGTGCTGGAATTACAGGCTTGAGCCACCGCGCCCGGCCTATATTTTTAATAGTGACGGGGCTTCACCATTTAGTCCAGGCTGGTCTCGAACTCCTGACCTCAGGTGATCCACCCGCCTCGGCCTCCCATAGTGCTGGGATTACAGGCACGAGCCACCCCACACCCAGTCAACTTTGATTTTTTTTTAAAGCCCAAATATGTGTCCCTCAAATCTCATCATATAAGCATCATTTGCCCTCATTAGGCTCCAGATCTTTCAACATACCAAGATCTTTTCTGACTCAGCATCTTGAACTCCTGGGCTCAAGTGATCCCCCTGCCTCAGCCTCCCAAAGTGCTGGAACTACAGGCATGAAAGACTGCGCCCAGCCACCATTTTGATTTCTTAAAAGGTAAGTTGACATTTCAAAATCTTATATTTCTACGTTAATAATTCCCCAATCATTTAAAATTTTTGCCAGGCATGGTGGCTGACACCTGTAATCTCCAGCACTTTGGGAGGTCAAGGTAGGAGGACTGCTTGAGCTCAGGTGTTCGAGACCAGCCTAGGGAACATAGTGAGACCTCGCCCCTACTAAAAATAAGAAAAATAAGCTGGGCCGCCAAGCATGGTGGGTCACGCCTGTAATCCCAGCACTTTGGGAGGCCAAGGCAGGTGGATCACTTGAGCTCAGGAGTTCGAGACCAGCCTAGGGAACATAGTGAAACCTTGTCTCTGCAAAATAAAATGAAAAAATTAGCCAGGCATGGTGGTGCATGCCTGTAATCCCAGCACTTTGGGAGGTCAAGGTAGGAGGACTGCTTGAGCTCAGGTGTTCGAGACCAGCCTAGGGAACATAGTGAGACCTCGCCCCTACAAAAATTAAAACAAGAAGCCGGGCATGGTGGCTCACACCTGTAATCCCAGCACTTTGGGAGGCCAAGGCAGGGTGAATCACGAGGTCAGGAGTACAAGACCAGCCTGGTCAACATAGTG
>NW_012120874.1:0-1475 GCF_000951035.1 Colobus angolensis palliatus
CCCTGGGCGACAGAGTGAGACTTCATCTCAAAAAAAAAAAAAAAAAAAGGTTAAATGGTAAATTTTGTCTTATGTACATTTTGCCATAATTTTAAAATTGATGAATCTAGGCAAGTGGCATATGGATGTTATTACACTATTCATACAATTTTTCTGAAGCTTTACATATTTTTAAATGTAAAAGTTGGGTTAAAAGACTTAAAACTGAGCTTTAATTAAAGGTACTGTCAGGGGGTTGGGTCAAGATGGTAAACTAGATGGTGAACTAGAAGCTGCTCATGTGTGCCGCTCTCAGAGATAGGAAACAACAGCATTGGTGAACACTGACCCTACTAGCTGATCATCTAAGAAACCATGTCAGAATTCATCCAGGCAGCAAGAGGACACAGAGGGCAGAGAGGAGCAAAGCTGGGCAGCAGCTCCTCTGGGATCAGTGCATATTGGGGGAGTCCACCCCCAATATTTCAACATAGGTTCTTTCTATTTTCCCTAAGCATCAGTCAGCTGAGAAATAATGAGAAAGAGTACAAAGAGAAGAATTTTACAGCTGGGCCTCCGGGGGAGACATTACATATCGGTAGGACCATGAGGCCCACCTGAGCTGCAAAACCAGCAGGTTTTTATTAAGGACTTTAACAGGGGAGGGGCTGTACAAACAGGGAGTAGGTCACAAAGATCACATGCTTCAAAGGGCAAAAAGGAGAACAAAGATCACATGCTTCCGAGGCCAGTAAAGATCACAAGGCAAAGGGCAAAGCAAAGGTCACGAGGCAAACAGCGAAATCAAAAACTCCTGATAAGGGTCTATGTTCAGCTGTGCATGTATTGTCTTGATAAACATCTTAAACAACAGAAAACAGGGTTCGAGAGCAGAGAACCAGTCTGACCTCAAATTTACCAGGGTGGGGTTTCTTCCCCACCGTAATAAGCCTGGGGATACTGCAGGAGACCAAGACATATTTCAGTCCTTACCTCAACCACATAAGACAGACACTCCCAGAGCAGCCGTTTATAGACCTCCCCCCAGGAATGCATTCCTTTCCCAGGGTCTTAATTATTAATATTCCTTGCTAGGAAAAGAATTCAGCGATATCTTCCCTACTTGCACATCCGTTTATAGGCTCTCTGCAAGAAGAAAAATATGGCTCTATTCTGCCCGACCCCACAGGCAGTCAGACCTTATGGTTGTCTTCCCTTGTTCCCTGAAAATCACTGTTATTCTGTTCTTTTTCAAGGTGCACTGATTTCATATTGTTCAAACACACGTTTTACAATCAATTTGTACAACAGTGGTCCTGAGGTGACGTGCATTATCAGCTTACAAAGATAACAGGATTAAGAGATTAAAGACAGGCATAAGAAATTACAAAAGTATTATTTGGGAACTGATAAATGTCCATGAAATCTTCACAATTTATGTTCAGAGACTGCAGTAAAGACAGGCATAAGAAATTATAAAAGTATTAATTTGGGGA
>NW_012120875.1:0-1471 GCF_000951035.1 Colobus angolensis palliatus
ATATTGAGGGAATGAATTTAATGACTGCATGTAAAATAATTATACTGATCAGTGCTAAGAAACTATTTTCAATAGAATTTCACAAACACCAAAAAGAACTTTCTACATTTTTGATGATAACTTGCCATGTGTTTTTTGACATTTAACTCAGAGGGAATTAAATGTATTGCATATTTTTCTTGTAATACAAGCCCTTTAGTTTGCATCTAATTTCTAGAAACATGGCTTCTTCTTTGTAAGTCTTACATTTATCAACAATTAGAGTAGAATTAGTGCTTAAATGTTTCTAATATTCATGAATGGCGTCCTGAAATGTTTTCAAAAACATACCACGTAAGGAAAATATTGAAAGACTTTCACCATCTATTAAGAGATATCATTCTAATAAAATTTTAATTTTTGCTTAATAACTATCATATTTACTTTGTTATAATAAATTACAAATGTTTTACTTGTAATGCAATAACAATTTTATGCAGAAAAATTAGTTACACAAAAAATTCTGGATCTTCTTACAGAGATACTATCTGCTAAAAAAGCATAAGACATATATATGTTAAACTTCTAAATTTATATATCTTAAATTTTATTTTATAAATGACATTCTCAAGAGTAAGCAGTAGAGAATTAAGAGTTTAAGGAGAAACATATGGCAAGGCACAGTGGCTCACACCTGTAATCCCAGTACTTTGAGATGCTGAGGTGGGTAGATCACTTGAAGTCAGGAGTTCAAGACTAGCCAGGACAGCATGGTAAAAGTTTGTCTCTACAAAAAATATAAAAAGAAGCCGAGCATAGGGGTGCACGCCCATAGTCCTAGCTACTCAGGAGGCTGAGGCAAGAGAATCGCTTGGAACCAGTAGGTAGAGGTTCAGTGAGCCGAGATCATGCCACTGCACTCCAGCCTGGGCAACAGAGCAAGACTCTGTCTCAAAAAAAAAAAAAAAAAAAAAAGATAAATTAAAATATGGTATTGGGATTTGCAAATCATTTGATTTTTATGTGAAAACTTATTTAAGATTATTTTATACTAATGAATTAAACCTGCAATTTTTAAGTACACCACCTACTGGAGGGTATGTTCACCCATCCTTCACATGTAGCTTCACATTAGACGTGTTTAATTGATTTATTGTAGGCTAGTTTTGTACATTTAGAGTTCAATGTACATCAACAGTCTCAGAACTGAGTTATCATTACTCAATGAATATGACACAGTTACATGGGCATTGGTATTTATAAGACATCAATTTCAAGAGCTTAGAACTCTCTGTATTTATTTTCTAAACTGATCTTCCTGAAACAGTCCCTTGGCTAAGCAATCACATTAGTTTTAATTTTTCACTCTCATTTTGCAATTTCTCTTCTCCCAGTATACAAAACAATACAATGCTTCTAGCATATCCTGTATTTCTCTATGGTGCCTTACCTTAATAGCACTGAAGAAATTAAAGTGGAACCTGTTGTTCTT
>NW_012120876.1:0-1899 GCF_000951035.1 Colobus angolensis palliatus
TGGCATGAACCCGGGATGCGGAGCTTGCAGTGAGCCGAGATTGAGCCACTGCACTCCAGCCTGGGCAACAGAGCAAGACTCTGTCTCAAAAATAAATAAATAAATAAATAAATAAATAAATAAATAAATAAATAAATAAATAAATAAATAAATAAATAAAATAAAAAAGAAAAAACAAATGAATAGAATTAAGCAATATATGAAAAGAATTATATACTATGACCAGGTGGAGGTTATTCCAGGGATGCAAGGCTGAGTCAATATTCAAAAATCAATCAGTGTAATCCACCCTGTTAACAGGCTAAAGAAAAATCAATTGAAAGAGATAAAGCACTTGACAAAATTCCGTACCCATTCATGATAAAAACTCTCAGGAAACTAGAAATAAAAAGGAATTTTCTCAATTTGATAGAGTATCTACAAAAGACCTACAAGTAGCATCATACTTCATAGTGAGAGACTGAATGCTTTCTCCCTGACAGAACACAAGGCAAGCATGTCCACTCTCACCAATCTTATTCAACACAGTACTGGAAATTGTAGTCCGTGTAATAAGAATAGGAAAAGAATTTTAAAAGCATACATGTTGGAAAGAAAGATATCAGGCTGTCCTTATAATGACAGAAACCAAAAAAAAAAAAAAAAAAGCTAGAACTAATAAGTGGATTCAGCAAGGTCACAATACAAAATCAACATACAAATATCAACATATATATTAGCAATGAAAACACGGACATCAACATTTAAAACAAAATATCCTTTTTAATCATAGAAAAACGAAATATTTAGGTATGAATCTAATAAAACACATACAAGACTCATATGATGAAAACTAGAAAATGCTGTTGAAAGAAATCAAAGAGGCCAGGCGCAGTGGCTCAAGCCTGTAATCCCAGCACTTTGGGAGGTCGAGACGGGCGGATCACAAGGTCAGGAGATCGAGACCATCCTGGCTAACCCCGTCCTGAAACCCCATCTCTACTAAAAAAATACAAAAAACTAGCCAGGCGTGGTGGTGGGCGCTGGTAGTCCCAGCTACTCCGGAGGCTGAGACAGGAGAATGACATAAACCCGGGAGGCGGAGCTTGCAGTGAGCTGAGATCCGACCACTGCACTCCAGCCTGGGCGACAGAGCAAGACTCCATCTCAAAAAAAAAAAAAAAAAAAAAGAATGAGGCGGGCGTGGTGGTATGCACCTGTAATCCCAGCTAATCCAGAGGCTGACTCAGGAGAATCACTTAGAATCCAGGAGGTGGAGGTTGCAGTGAGCCGAGATGGCACCACTGCACTCCAGTCTGGGCGAGAGAATGAGACTCTGTCTCAAAAAATATAATTATAATAAAATAAATAAATAGTAAATAAATAAATAAATAACAAATACAGGCTGGGCACTGTGGCTCACGACTGTAATCCCAGCACTTTGGGAGGCTGAGGCAGGTGGATCACCTAAGGTTAGGAGTTCGAGACCAGCCTGACCAACATGGAGAAACCCCGTCTCTACTAAAAATACAAAATTGGCCAGGCATAGTGGCTCACGCCTGTAATCCCAGCACTTTGGGAGGCTGAGGCAGGTGGATCACCTGAGGTTAGGAGTTCGAGACCAGCCTGACCAACATGGAGAAACCCCGTCTCTACTAAAAATACAAAATTGGCCAGGCATAGTGGCACACGCCTGTAATCCCAGCTACTCGGGAGGCTGAGGCAGGAGATTCACTTGAACCTGGGAGGTGGAGGTTGTGGTGAGCCAAGATCGTGCCACTGCACTCCAGCCTGGGCAACAAGAGCAAAACTCCGTCTCAAAAAAAAAAAAAAAAAGAAAAGCAAAGAATAAAATAAACCCTAAACAAACAGAAGGAAGGAAAAGAAAAGAAATCCATGTAATTGAAAACAGAAAAACAG
>NW_012120877.1:0-1278 GCF_000951035.1 Colobus angolensis palliatus
GGCGACTCAGTCATAGCAAGAAAGGGCATCTCATGTCTATGTGACCACAAATATCAGGGAACAGATTCTGCATCACCAACCCCAACCTCTACCCTAACACAAAGGCATATGACAAAATGAAACAAAATTGCTCCTCATGCTACAGTGGCCTACTGTTGACCAGAAGCCTGACTGATAACAAACAGTAAAATTGACACATATTTTGAAATAAATATCATATTTCTCTAGTTAGGTTTTCTATTTCATTTTATTTTAAAGATGATGAAAACTAAATATGCTTCTCAAACCTCTGCCTTTTTCAAATTAAGTGAAGTCTTCTCCTTATTTAAAGCTGTTTATACTCAATTTGAAATATGAAACATAATTTCAAATCCAACAAAGAGAAATGTTGCTAACTCTGGATAACACTTGGGGACTTGAGTCCCTGGAAACCTGGCCACTCTGATTGACAACTTTGCTTACTGTTTACTATACTTAATATGATAGTTTTTAAATTAACTTAGAGCAGAACCTTTCCAAGGGGTCTGTGACAAGAGTGGTTAAATACGTAAGTGTTGAAGAAGGAAATAATTTCTCCTGAACTTTGAAAGTGTATTATTACTAATGAATTAAAAGGTAAGTGTAGAATTGATCATTTATCATTTTTGAACCTTTTAAATTGGAATTATAATGAAGAATGCACTCCCCACCGCCTACACACACACACCCCCACACACCCACACACACACACACACACACACTCAACAACTCTTTAGGTGCCTACAGATAGGAAAGAAATGCAAACCTGAATTAGTCTTGGAGTGAATACTAAAGTTAGTTGGAAAAGCTGCTGAAACGTATGAGACCTCGAAATATCAATTAACAAACAGTAGTGCCTAAAATGTCTTCTAATAAGTGTAGTCTGTTAACTAGGATCCTTCTTCCTGTGTAAACACTGAAATGAAATTTTGGAAGAAACCTCAGGTGGTCCCGAAGTGCTGTATTACTAGAAAAAGATATAATTGGTGGAAGGGGTGGATGGATAGGCAGGAAGAAGCAAGAACCTGAATTTCTGCCGGCTGATGGAAGAAAATGGGTGATCAAGTTTTTGCTTCTGAATATTTGATATAAACATCGTAATTAACCTCACCTAAAGAAAACTTGAGAGGCCAGGAGTAGTGGCTCACACCTGTAATTCCAACACTTTAGGAGGCCGAGGCAGGCGGATCAGTTGAGATTAGGAATTCGAGACCAGCCTGACCAACATGGTGAAACCTCGTCTCTACTGAAAATACAAAA
>NW_012120877.1:4864-6223 GCF_000951035.1 Colobus angolensis palliatus
TTTTTTTTTAACTGAGACAGGGTCTTGCTTTGTCACCCAGGCTGGAGTGCAGTGGTGTGATGGACTCACTGCAGCCTTGACTTCTGAGACTCAAGCGATCCTTCCACCTCAGCGCCCCCAGCAGCTGGTACTACAGATGCATGCCACCATGCCTGGCTAATTTGTGTTGTTTTAGGAGAGACAGTGTTTCACCATGTTGCCCAGGCTTGTCTGGAACTCCTGGACTCAACTGATCCTCCTGCTTTGGCCTCAAGTGATCCTCCTGCCTTGGCCTCCCGAAGTGCTGGTATTACAAGCATGAGTGACCGTACCCGGCCCAAATCTCACTTTATGTGCAGATCTATGTGGTAGAAGTGGTGCCTTCCTAGAAGAGCAGTTTTAATCAGGGCTAAATGTTGTGCAGTACTCTTTTTATATTAGACATATTTTAATGGAACATGACCCAAAATGTGCATTTTTTTAGATAAAATTTTGGATCTTCAGAGAAATACCACGTTTGCAGAAATACCACGTTTGTTTAATAGAGCACCCCCAGGTGTCTCTGGTCTCTCTCCACTTAGACAAAGTGATATTTTGGTCTGCAGGTTTGAAAAGAGCTGACTTAAGTGACCATACATTTTGAAGATGAGAAACACTGATTAACTCTAGTCTGAAAATGTTTGGACATTCCTGCTGCTCTTCTTTTGTTGAATAGAGACATAAAGGTTATGACTGGGGGGAGGGAGAAGACCACTGGGGTCTCGCATCGCTCTTAAAAATCTGCCTGATTAGGTGCCAGGTGAGGTTTCTTTGAGTTACTCGATGTCTTTAAACCTTCTGGTAAAAGGTGAATACACTCAAGGAAGGTGTTCGTTGATTCATTTAACAATTATGTTTGGCGTGCTTATTTTTTATATCTGTATTTTCTATAACAAGAAGTATTTACAGTAGCAGAAACATAAGAAATGAATTATTTCAACAGTTGGTACCATATTAGGGAGAGAACTTTGTTTAGGACAATATCTTGACCTAAAACCTGAGGTCACAGTTTTTCAAGGGAACAAAAGTAATTAAACCATTCTGGATAAAAACAGAGTTTTGAAGATGGGAGGAGTGAGAGGAGATAGGACTGAGCTTTAAGGTAAAAAGTCCAAGGATTTCTTTTCAATATTTAGTTGTCGATCATGAAGCCCTTCCAGTGTACTCCCTGAGAGCTTCAGTTATATGTGCTGCACAGGTAAATGCCTGTGTCAGAGATGTTCCAGGCAGAGCAGAAGGAGAAAGGTGCTTTTTCAGTGAATGTGTGTGAAGCCTCAGTATACTTGAGCATTCACAAGATTCATCAAGACAGAGATTTGAGCAAGAGCTCAAAGCGCAAAG
>NW_012120877.1:6273-6584 GCF_000951035.1 Colobus angolensis palliatus
AGTTTAGTATCTCCAGCATCAATACAGTGCCTGGCACACAGTGAGCCTGCAGGAAATACTAGCTGTATTGAGTGTTTTCCTCCTGATGTCTCCCCAATGTCCACAGGATGAGATTGAAACTTTCCTGCCCACTGTGTGATCTGACCATCCGTGTGGCTGATCTGACTGTCCGTGTGGCTGAGCTGGCCTGTCTGCATGCCTCGGCCCTGTGATCCAGTTGCATTCCATGCACCGTGACCTTTTGCTAGTGATGTTATCTTTACCCAGATGTGTTCCTTCTTTTTCCCTGCCAGGTGAACAGCACAGACCAA
>NW_012120877.1:13699-14831 GCF_000951035.1 Colobus angolensis palliatus
GAAATACTACAGTAAATGGAGGAAGCCTTTATATTTTAGAGATGTCAGTTCTCCCAAGAGTAATCTACAAATTTAATATAATTTCAATTAAAATCCCAACAAGAATTATGAAGACTTGCAAAATATTTTAAAAGTTTATTTGGAGAAGTATGGGCCTGTGAAACTAATAAAAAATAAATTGAAACAGAAGCATTCAGGAGAGGATGATTTGCCCCATCATATATTTAAATATGGTATAGCTCAGTGGGATAAAAATAGAAAATACAAGCATATTAAATTCTTAAAAGCAGCATTTCATACATAGGTAACCAGAAATGAGTTATTTACTAACTGGTTTGGGGCAGCAGAATTATCATTTGGAAAAAAATACAATTAGATTAACCCCATATAGATTAAGGTTTAACCCCATATATACTGAGATTTCACCTCGTAGAGATTAAGGTTTAACTGAAACAGATGAAGCCTTGGAAGTACTAAAAAAAAAAAAAAAAGGATAGGCAAATATTTTTTGTAGCTTGAGCATTGAAAAGCCTGAGATTCTTCTCAGTATGATCTCAAAATTCAACACCATTAAATAAAAGATTGCTGAATTTGACTACATAGTTTTACATCTATTTATACGAAACTATTTTTAAAAGAGAAGGGCAAATGACAACCTAGAGAAAAAATTTAAAATTTGAAGTAAAAATAACTTCAGTCTATTATGGGGTCTTAAAAATCAATTAAAAAATGAATACTATAATATAAAATGGGCAAAGGACTGTAACAGGCAATTTGTGAAAATAGAGATAAAAATACCTATTAAACATATTTTAAAAGTCAGCACCAGCTCTCAGCACAGATGTAAATACTGTACATACCCTATATGTATAGTGTCTGTACACCATATGTACAGACACTATACACATATAGTGTATAGACACTATACATATAGGGTATGTACAGTATATATATGTATAGTATACACTATATGTATAGACACTATACAGTCATGTGTCATCCAGCAATAAGGATATACTCTGAGAATGTGTCTCTGGCCATTTCATGATTGTGCAGGCATCGTAGACTGCACAGACACAAACCCAGATGGTAGAGCCAACTACACACCCAGGGTGTATGGTGTGACCCATTG
>NW_012120877.1:17252-18690 GCF_000951035.1 Colobus angolensis palliatus
AGTATATATATGTATAGTATACACTATATGTATAGACACTATACAGTCATGTGTCATCCAGCAATAAGGATATACTCTGAGAATGTGTCTCTGGCCATTTCATGATTGTGCAGGCATCGTAGACTGCACAGACACAAACCCAGATGGTAGAGCCAACTACACACCCAGGGTGTATGGTGTGACCCATTGCTCCTAGGCTACAAACCTGCACATCATGTGACTGTACTGAATACTGCAGGCAACTGTAACACAATGGTAAGCGTTTGTGTAGAAAAGGTACAGTAAAAATGTATTATAATCTTATGGGACCACTGTCTTATACACAGTTCGTCATTGACCAGAATATCATTCTGTGGGACATCACTGTATAGATTTGTTAATGTCTATCAAATCGAAAAGTTTGTTTTTAAATGATAGTACCTGTATTATGGACTAATAACCTTTTACTGGTTATTGTAACAAATTTCTAACTTCCTAACACGAACTTCTAACTTAAGGCAACAAAAATGTGTTCTCACACAGCCTGTGGAAGTCTGAAATCAAGGTGTTGGCAGGGCCGTGCTCCTTTCAGAAGCTTTAGGGCCGATTCCATGCCTTGCTTCTTCCAGCTTCTGGTGGTTCTTGCCAACCGCTGGTTCATGGTTTCACCGCTCCCGTCTCTGCCTCCATCTTCATGTGGCCTTCACTGTGTTTGGCTTTCCAACTTCCCTTGTGTGTCTCCAGAAAGGTGCAGGTGATTGGATTTAAGGTCAACCCATGTAATCTAGGATGGTCTCTTCATCTCTAGATCTTTACATTAATTACATGTGGAAAGATTTTTTTTTCCCCAAACTAGGTCACATTCACAGGTTTTGGGACACAGACTTATCTTTTGGGGAGCCACTACTCAGCCCACCCTCTGACCCCAAAACATGGTCCCTCATCCCATGTGTAAAATACATTCACCCTATCCCAACATTCCTAAAAGTCTCAACCCACTATAGTGTCCAATCTAAATCCAAAATCCCATTGAAATATCTTCAGCTCAAAACTACCAAGTTTCATCATCTAAATCATCTGAACCAGATATGGCTGAACCTCTGGGCATGATCCATCTGTGGGTAAAATCCCCGTTCATCTGTACGCCTGTGAAACTGAAAAAAAAGTCATCTGTTTCTAAAGTACAATGGTGGGACAGGCCTAGGATAGATGCCGCAGTTCCACAAAGGAGACATTGGAAGGAATAAAGGGGCCACAAGACCCAAGCTAGTTTAAAATCCAGCAGAGCAAACTCCATGGTATTTCAGAGCCTAAGAATAATACTCTGTGGTCCAGCGCTCCACTCTGGGCTCACAGTTCTGCCGGCTTCTGCCTCTGGGTTCGAGGCTGTGCCCTAGGGATTGTTTTCCTTTTCCTTGAACAATAGTATGTATTTTCAGCCAAGTAGCTCTATCAGCCT
>NW_012120877.1:23864-25017 GCF_000951035.1 Colobus angolensis palliatus
GATTATCACATCTTTTTCTCAACTACTTAACCGGAAATAAATTTCTTTTATCTTTACTAATTTCCAGGCTATCAGAAGTGTACTTGTGAGGAAAAATATTTTCTGCTTCAGATAATGGCTTCTTTAGTTGTTTGAAAAGTCTCCCTTTCTTTTTTAAACCTGATTTTACTATTTAATTAATGAGAAAGCATACTGTCCTTCTGTTGCTGATTCAACATCTTAAGTGTGAGAAGCCTATATTTAGTTAACTGCAGTTACTGAAAATACCCATTTCTCTTGAAGTACTAAATTGCTCATTTTGGGAAATGAGTCTAATGTATATGTGAATGAAATAGTCTGAATTCCTGTAAGTATACTTTCTCTAATATCCTAGCTTCACAAATCTTTTCGTTTCCAATTCTCTGATTATTTTTTTTTCTCAGTCCAATTCTGATTTATAAAATTTTAAGTGAGTTCATTTTCTTAAGTTAATTCCAAGTGCTCTTTAAAGGCTGAGTGTGGATTGGGTACTCTGCTAATCTGAGAAGGGGAGGTCGGAGATAGTGATGGACTAGCGAGTAATCCACACACCCAAAAAGCATGTGAAAGGGTGCAGAGGTGGGAGCCATAGTGTTGTATGTTATCTCCTGATCAGTGACATTTATCTAATAATTTTGGTGTTTTTCTCCTTTTTGTATGTCACCGTTTGACCGTAAACACGGTTCTACTTTTGCAGTTCCTATGATATATTAAAATTATGTATGTTTGACTGCTGTAATAGACTCTGAGCTTCTTGTCTTTTTCATGTTTTTATCACCTCTTAATTTATGGTGCATAATCAATTACTATTTATTGAATGAAAGAAGATTTCTCCCCAAATACTATTTGTGAATCTTTTAGAACAGAGACACGTGGCTATCTCTGTCTTCCACTGGGCCCTGGTATCTTCAGATTTACCCCTGAAATGGACTTGATCTCTGGAATTTAGAACAAAATTAATCATCATATTAATCATATTTTCATTGGTTTTAGTGAGAAACAGTTGAGAGGGTAGGAGGAAGACAGGAACCTGTGCAGTTTTAAAAACCCAGCTTTCTGGGTTTTGTTACTTTTTCCTCAATTAGCTTTTAGATTGTGTGTGTGTGTGTGTGTGTGTGTGTGTGTGTGTGTGTGT
>NW_012120877.1:25529-26910 GCF_000951035.1 Colobus angolensis palliatus
TTTGTAACATCTTGAACTGGTCTTAATATTATTAAATAACTGGAACTATTTTTAGGTTTTTTTTGCCAGAATTATATTAGAGAAAACCTGATACATTTTATGATTTTATGCAACTCAGAAGTAATTACCAAATTCATAATTCTGTAAGAGATTTTTAATACTTGCATTATTAGAATATATCAGATTTATTATCTAGAAACCAGCCTTTGAAATTTAATAAAATGCAGTTGTCAGAATTGCAAATACCTGTTAAATCTTATATATTATTTTATATGCATATAAACCATGCATAAGGAAATGAAGCTTCATAAAAAGTTGTAGGAACCTTTACTGTATTTCTCTTCTCAACAATATAATACTTGTTCAGATTTGTTTTTTAATTAAAATTAAAGAAGATCCATCTGAATATTTCCACAAAGTTTAAATGTTATTTTAGAATCATTCCTTTTATGCTTCTTTTTCTTAAAAATATTTAAGTATACCAGTTTAGAATACTGTTTGATTCGATAATAAGTATTCAAAAAATGGTAGAGATTATCTTTATTATTTAAAGTGTGGTATTTGATACCTGCTGAGATGGGTATTTTTGGTTTTATTTCTTTTACACATTTTTAAATTGACAAATAGAAATTGCGCATATATGGTATAAAACATGCTTTGAAATGTGTATGCTTTGTGGAATGGCTACGTTGAGGAAAATAATATGCATCACCTCTCATACATCATTTTTTTTGTGTAGTGAGAATCCTTAAAATCTACTCTCCCAGCGATTTTCAAGTATAGAATACATTGTCATTAACTACGGTCACCATGTTGTACAGTAGATCTCTTGCAAGTATTGCCCATTTCTAACTAAAATTATAGATCCCTATTTATTCTTTTCCAGGATAGAAGATTTTTAGAGGTGACAGGCAGTGTAGATAAGACTGGAGAAGTTCTTGAGACTTTAAAATTATGAGAAGGACCTTTTTTTATCCATGGGTACCCAGGCCCTGCTCACAAATAATTGAAAACCCCAATTAAGAAAACAAAAACCTTTTCAGATATATTGCAAACAGCATATTGTAAGCCAGTGGAACAAGTTAGGGTTAGACATTTCAAATGTTTTTTTATTCTTGGCTTTACCAAAGAAGTAGTCATTTTATGAGATGGAAGAAATGAAGCCTTTCAGGGTTGATTTCCCCAGAAGTAGAGGATTGGGTGCATCCCATGTGGAGACTTTTGGGTATATTGTGTTTGAGCGTGTGGAGGGTAAAGTTCTGGCTGGCATGCTTTCTTAGAGTATCTACCACATATCTATGCTTGATGTGTGCAGCCAAGCATGAAACCTGTTGTTCTTACTCTCCTCCTAGTCATCTTCCCATTGAGAATTATTTTTCTA
>NW_012120877.1:26960-27278 GCF_000951035.1 Colobus angolensis palliatus
ATAGATTTATGTGACCATGCAGTCTTGTCATTTGGATTCAGTGAAGTCTTGTCTCACATTCTCCATTTAGCTAACACTGTTGGCAGTAATGACTTGGAATTAATGCAGTTTGTCAGCAGCTATAGAAGGCAGTGATAGCAGCAACGTCCTTCTACATCTTCTTCAGACTGATGTATGAAATAGCATTTCCCATTTATTTCTGTACCACATTATAAACAACATCTGTGCCTGGCTTTGCTCAAGGAGGGAGCTACTAATATCTGTAAAGATAGATACCATTGTTTATTATTTTACCAGGTGATTTTCATGGCAACTTTA
>NW_012120877.1:34603-37126 GCF_000951035.1 Colobus angolensis palliatus
CCTCCCCAACCCTCCTCCCTCTCTTGCTCTCTATCAAAGATAAACAAAGCTGGACACTAAAGTGGCAAAGACAGATTTTAATCAGTAATCATTCTTGCAGTGGGAAAAAGAGTCCAGCATGATCTAAGGTCAACCTCGATTTGTGCAGAGAGGACTGGGCATTTATAAAGGAGAATTAGGGAGTAGGGAGTGGAGGGGGCGAGCTGGGTCTCAGGAGAGTCAGGGAAGCGAAAAATTATAAAAAGCAGAAAGGGAGGGTTAATTCATGTGAAGCCATCTGGGTTTGTTAGCCAGTGCTGGCAGAAGTTGGGTTTCTACTCTTCGGCAGAGACTGGGCTCCTGCACCCTCTAAGACTGGGAGACAGGGGCCCTATCTTCAAGTAATTGCCAGAACAAACAACAAATTCTCTGTCTGGAGTTTTCTCAGGCAGGCACTCTCAGAGGGGCTAGGGTCATCCTACAGATGAAGCCTTGAGCTTTTAGAAACTGTGTTAGTGTTTGTTGAAGTCTTTTGCAGGCCAGAGTTGAGGCCTAGTCAACAAGAGAGCTCATCGGGGCCTGACAAGAGTTTGTTCAGGGGAGAACCTTGGTGAGCTCTCACGTTGTCCTATGAGAGCAATGACTCATTGAATAGATGACATTTGAAAAGGGAACTGAAGATATTTAATCAGTTTCTTCTGGGCATTGTCCACGGGACACAAATGCTCTTTTCTACAACTAGAGGTAAATTAACCATCCCTAGGTGGGAGTGGAGAGTGCTTGGATCATCAGTGAATGGAGGATGTGTAAATACGACTCAAGAGTGGATTCACTACACAGTTGCAGTAATCAAGACACGCTGGCACAATGATAAACATATCGTGCCTGTAATCACTTTGGGAGGCCAAAGTGAGTGAATCACTTCGGGCCAGGAGTTCCAGATCAACCTGGCCCACATGGTGAAACCTCATCTCTACTAAAAATACCTGGCCAACATGGTGAAAGCCCATCTCTACTAAAAATATAAAAGTTAGCCAGGCGTGATGGTAGACGCCTGTAATCCCAGCTACTTGGGAGGCTGAGGCAGGAGAATCGGTTGAACCCAGGCGGCAGAGGTTGCAGTGAGCCAAGATCATGCCACTGCACTCCAGCCTGGGCAACACAGCAAGACTCTGTCCAAAAAAAAACAAAAACAAAATGAAAACCAAAACCATGAGATATGACTTTATATCCACTAGGATTTCTATCAAAAAATATGGAAAATAACAAGTGTTGGCCAGGATATAGAAAAATTGAATCCCTCATATATTGCTGGTGGGAATGTAAAATAATACACCAACATCAGGAAACCATCTGACAGTTCCTCAGATGGTTAGACAGAATTATCATCTGACCCAGTAATTCCACTTCTAGTTAGGTACCCAACAGTATACCTAGCACATATGAAAACATATGTCCACACAAAACTTGTATATAAGCCGGGCGTGGTGGCTCGCACCTGTAATACCAACACTGTGAGGCCAAGGCAGGCAGACTGCTTGAGCTGAGGAGTTTAAGACCAGCTTGGGCCACATGGTGAAATTCTATCTCTAATAAAAAATACAAAAATTAGCTGGACGTGATGGCATGTACCTGTGGTCCCATCTACTTAAAAGGCTGAGGTGGGAGGATCACTTGAGCCTGGGAGGCAGCGGTTGCAGTCAGCTGTGATTACACCACTGTACTCCAGCCTGGGTGACAATGTGAAACGGTCTCAAAACAAAACTTATACACGAATGTTCACAGCAACATTTGTCATAATGGCCAAATAGTGGAAACAACATATAGTTCTCATCAACTGATGAATGGCTTAAAAAATGTGGTATATCTACCCAGTGGAATATTACCTGGCAATAAAGAGGAGTGAAGTCTGCTACATGCTACAACATGGATGAACTTTGGGAACATTGTGCTGAGTAAAAGGAAGCCAGTTACAACAGACCACATTTTGCATGATTCCAGTTATGTGAAATACCCAGAGTAGGAAACCTGTAGAGATGGGAGGTAGATTAGTTATTGCAAGGGCACAGGGTGGTGATGGTTGTGGGAAATGGGAGTGACTGCTAATGGAGGTGGAATCTCTCTTTGGAAATGTTCCAAACATAGATTGTGGTGATGGTCACATAGCTCTGTGAATGTGCTTAAAACCATTGAATTGTACACTTTACATGGGTGGATTGTATGACAGCATTAACTATAGCTCAAAAAGCTGTTGATAAAAGGGACTTAGGTGAGGAAAACTAAGAATGATTGTAATAGCAGATTTCCACAAATCAGGTCTTTTTTCTTCACTCACCTATGTCAGTAATTGATATGGTTTGGCCGAGTCTCCACCCAAAATCTCATCTTGAATTGTAATCCTTACATGTCAAGGGTGGTACCATGGGGAGGTAATCGGATCATGGGGGCGGTTTCCTCCATGCTGTTCTCATAATAATGAGTGAGTTTCACGAGATCTGATGGTTTTGTAAGTGCTTGTCATTTCCCTGCTGGCACTCATTCTCT
>NW_012120877.1:37176-37461 GCF_000951035.1 Colobus angolensis palliatus
TTTCTTAGTAATATGCCTAGTATGTGCCACAGATTCTAGTCCCTGCCTGAGAGCTTCTTAGTCACTGGTAGAATTTCTTAATGTTAACCTGAAGCTGTGGTTTTAGTCTGCTACTCAAACAGGCTGTGTGATCATCTGATACTGTATCTTCGTCAGTATGGTCCGCTTTGCCTGGAATGTCTCTCCCCTCTGTCAGTTATTTGGTACTATGGTAGCATCTTTATTATATGCTTGCTATTCTAAGTTTACTTAGAAATGAGACTTGAGTGTACTGATGCTGTTGTT
>NW_012120877.1:43751-45057 GCF_000951035.1 Colobus angolensis palliatus
GTTGATAAAAGGGACTTAGGTGAGGAAAACTAAGAATGATTGTAATAGCAGATTTCCACAAATCAGGTCTTTTTTCTTCACTCACCTATGTCAGTAATTGATATGGTTTGGCCGAGTCTCCACCCAAAATCTCATCTTGAATTGTAATCCTTACATGTCAAGGGTGGTACCATGGGAAGGTAATCGGATCATGGGGGCAGTTTCCTCCATGCTGTTCTCATAATAATGAGTGAGTTTCACGAGATCTGATGGTTTTGTAAGTGCTTGTCATTTCCCTGCTGGCACTCATTCTCTCTGCTGCCACCCTGTGAAGAAATACCTTCTGCCATGATTGTAAGTGTCCTGAGATCTCCCCAACCATCCAACCATACAGAATTATGAGTCAGTGAAATCTCTTTTCATTATAAATTATCCAGTCTTGGGTATTTCCTCATAGCAGCATGAGAACAGACTAATACAGTAAAAAATCTATTATTAGTGAAATCTTCATTTGTCTAAGATCAGTAGGCATGTGTATCTCTCAGTTGAGAACCTGAAAGAGAAGACAATTATTTATTGACCTTCTTAAACCTACACATATTAATGCATAGCTGAGTATACCACTTATCCTCTATGTATCTTGCGTCTATTTTCTATCTTGTATCCATCCTATGTCAGTACTCTTGTGTTTATGTTTTTAAATTAGTTCCCAGCTTGCAGCTGGGGAGGGAGGGAGCAGTCAGGGAAAAAGTGTGATTCCCTATCCCAGCCCCTCCCCAGGGCCCCAGTCTGTGTGTCTCTAGGTCCTCCTTGGTGTGGTTTCCTTGCTTGAATCTATTATATTTTTTTCCATGATATCATTTATTCTCCCTGCCTTCCTCTTCCCCACAAGAAGATCTAGTTTCAGAGGCCAGCATTCCCCAGTATTCCCAGTGTGGTCAGATTGACTTTGTGCAGTTGCATCATTCATGGTATAAATGAGGTATTAATAATAATATATGGCTGGCCTCCAGTCCCAAACTCCTGGCCTCCAAGCCAAAGCTAAGCATCACCGCCTCCCCACACTTGCTCAGGGAGTGTTCCCCGCTACATCAGCCCACCATGTACTCTTGCAACAAGGTATTAATAAGCGAAAAGGTGTCTAGAACTTCAAGTGATCACTAGACCAAATGAAGGGTTTTTTTTTAGTTGAAAGATTTGATTCTTCCCGAGAATTCAACTTCAGAAAGAATGAACAAAAGTAAGACTTTTTAAATTATTTATCATATCTATAACCCATTGGAATTAATAGCTGTGGATCCTCATGAAAATTTTTAGTTAATTTTCA
>NW_012120877.1:45908-51378 GCF_000951035.1 Colobus angolensis palliatus
AAATGTGCTCTTTTATATCAGTCACACAATGCACTTTCTCTAGTTGTTAAGTTAGTAATACAGTATATGTGTGTACATGTTTCCCATTCAGGGATTTGTGACCAGGTGGAATAAGGGTGGTCTCTGAGTCACCTGGAGAGCTTTATAAGACTCCACCTCACCCTCATCCCCAACAGTGCTCCTCAACCTCCCACCATAATAGCTGAATGTCAGAACCAAGAGGGAAGGGGTAAGATGGGTGTGGTACATGGATGAATCAGCCAGGGACTCCTGGGGCTGTGCAACCCACACTCTTCTCATGTTGGTGGACTGTGGAGATCAAGGATGTCTGGAACTTTTTCCAGTTGAGTGCTATAGAATCAAGAGACCAAAGGTAATTTGGAAAGGAAGTTTGGGGTAACCATTCATAAGCACATGTAATAGACTCCTCTTGAAGGGCTATGGAACAGATGACAGGCCTCCAACAGTGTTAGAATAAGTGAATATGAATCCGTCCCTTTTCAGTAAATAAATGATTGATTCCCTGGCTTCCAGGAAAACAATGAAAAGCATCCACATTGCCTTTGTATTTTTTAAATCAGCAAATTGACCTTACTCAAATTACCTTAGGCTTGAGAGGGATAGAAAAGTATTGCAAAGTCGTCTGACGTTGGTGGGAAAATGGAGTTGATTCCACACAAAAACTATGTTTAGGGAAAAAGTGACACTAAAATGGAACAAATTTGGTAGCAAAATAAGAAGATAATTCAACAGAGAGGTAAACTGCTCTTTACTAAAGGAGCAAGCTTGGTTTTTTTTAAGTTGTTTTATTTGGAACAGAAGTAATTTCAAGTTAGAACCCGTGTTTTCCTTCTTTCTGTCTTTTTAAAATAAAAGTGGCGGGTTCGTTTTTTCTGTAGCATACTCCTCCTGCCCTGCCATCCCAGTTGTCAGTGGGGTGCTGAGAACACACTCTTCTGCTGGAACTGAGTTTTCTGTCATCTCATTTCCCAAGCTTCCCTGGAAGATTAGCAGGATGGAAAACCTAGGTTTTAAATAAGAACTAACTTATCAATCATACGCTGTTTTAAATTGAGGAAGTCTTTTTTTTTTTAACTTGTTGGTGAAAACATAGAGGAATAATTACAGTATGGCCGTCAATCTAGCAGAGTTGAGTGTGGTCTTTTCTGAAACCATTTGTGCAGACTTGTAAACAACTTCAAACAGAAAACAGTCTAATCATAAGAAGACTGTAAATACCAAAATAGGAGGCTCTAAATAGGTAAAAAATATTTTAAATAACACTTAACTGCTTAGTATTAACTAGAGGTAATAGTTACATATAGGTAACACTGAAATTGTATTTGATTCACTGTTTTCATCACTAATCACATTACTTCTGTAGCAAAGAGTGAATGGTTTGGATTCTCTTTTGACCTGGGTAAAATATCAGTTCCAAACTTCCAAGGCTTTTTGTGGATATCATAGCTTTATGAGGGTTACCAAAGGTCAGAACCCATTCTAAAGCAATTTTTGACAGTTCTGAAAAACTCTGTGAAAATCATTTTGCCTCCTCCTGTTTTATCTAGTCAGAAATAAATATCAAGGAAGTCTTTTACTGCAGACTCATATTTGTTTCATACGACAGTTTCCTTGTAAAGTTCATCTATAGGATGAACTGCAGCCTGTTTGTTCCACTGTGTAGAAACAATTCAGGATTCTAATTTTGAGTGTAGCAGTGGTGCTCCTTCTATAGTGATGAGCTTTACACTTTGGAAATGTCACCAAGGAGCTCAGGCAAAAACCGAACAGTTGCAGTGGTGAGTGAAAGCCTTGTTCATAGCACCTGTGTGACTTCCTTAAAACAGAAAAGCACAACAGAGATGTGAGTCACAACACGGAAACTTGGAAAGGCTTTTCACAGAAAATAGGTAAACACTGCTGAAACGGAGGTATTTCTAGAGTTGATTTATGAGACAAAGGAACTGATCTAAATGTTCACTATGTATTATACTCTGCTAGTATCCTTTTACCAAATGTGTTGATTAACAAACATAGGCATTTTCCAGGATAAAGATTCATGTTAATGGGATGAGATATGTAACTTGATTGTTACAGAATGCAGTAAGACATAGAGAAACATAATTAACATATGTATACTGAGATCTTGACCATGTGAGTCTATGAAAGCCTGTGAGGTTTTTTTTCTTTCTTTCTTTCTTTCTTTTCTTTTTTTTTGAGATGAAATCTCACACTGTCGCCTGGCCTGGAGTGCAGTGGTACAATCTCTGCTCATTGCAACCTCCGCCTCTTGGGTTCATGTGATTCTCCTGCCTCAGCCTCCCTAGTAGCTGAAACTACAGGCCCACACTGCCACACCCGGCTATTTTTTTGTATTTTTAGTAGTTACAGGGTTTCACTATGTTGGCCAGACTGGTCTCGAACTCCTGACCTTGTGATCCACCCACCTCGGCCTCCCAAAGTGCTGGTATTAGAGGAGTGAGCCACCACACCCTGTCAAGTCTGTGAGTTTTTATTGCAACTAAGAAGGAATAGTCATAAGGGGATTTGATTTTGAACTAAGACTGAAAGGAATTGAAGACTACTTTTTGGCAGATAAAAAGATGCTGCTGTTTGCATATTGGATCAGTCTGAACAGAGATACTAATTTTGGAGGGAGGACCTTATTTGAAGTACATCAGATAGATTTGCTTGACTGGTATGGAAACCAAGAAGGGTTCTGCGATCGCCTTCATAGTTGTGACTTATTAATGGGAAGACTTTTTATTTCGGTCAGATAATAAGAGCATGAATTAGAAGTCCTTTGATTGTTGCAGATGAACTGTCACATCAGGAAGGCATTCTGGCAGTGGCTGGAGGGACAGATAAGTTAGCGGAGAGTAACTGGAATATGAACCTTGGAGAAAATGTAGTTTAAGTGTGAATATGAATATTGAACTCTGGTAAATGAGTAAATGATATTAGTTTTCTAAAAAAAAAACAAAAACAAAAAAACAAAAAACCTTCATACACTCCTGTCAACATGCATACCTCATAGTACATTCACTTTTTGAGGCTTGGTTCATCGTAAGTTCTGAAATTGTTAATTATAAATATATTCTCTAAGGACTTTCAGTGTGCACAGCATATACATATATCAGGTAGAAAGCATATCTTTTTATCATGAAACTTACATAAACATAAACCTTGTAGATTTGTGTATTTTTGTGGTTGTTTTCCAACAGGTGAAAATAAGTGTCTTGAGGAAGGAAGGGGGCTCTCTTTTCTAATTGCATAGAGGTACCACATGAGTTAACTGTGGCCTTGGATGGTCACCTGCCTGACAGCTCTCTTCCTCCTGATGTGACAGCCCTGAGTTCCATTTCAGAGCTCGCGCTAAGTTTCCAAGAATGAGATTCAGAAGTTTGGGTGAGGGGAGGGGGAGCAACAACTGTACCCAAGTGTCAGAGCCAGGCTGCACTCAAGCCTGAAGCTCAGCTTTTAGGAACCAAGGTCTAGTTTCAGGGGTAGGAATACAACTGGTAGGAAGCCTATTATTGTGTGTTTCGAAGGAGGGTTGCTTTGTAATTCTTTTCCAGTCAGAGGACTCCATCCCATGGGGGTATCTATGGAACTACTGAATCTTTAATGACGTGTGATCTTGCTTCCTTCAAGTCTGCCTGGTAGTAACCATTGTACGTCTCTCAGAAGAACCGAGATAAACTGTTCTCCAGGAAGGAAATCTCAATGAGCCAACAATCTTTCCAGGATATTCATGCCTTTCCTATCGTAATGTTTTCTGAAGTTATGTAATATTTGATACAAACAAAGGACATATGTAACCTACATAAAATGTGCAGCATAGCAATAATCAACTTCCCATCTTAAAAACAGAATACTTCTAGAACCTTCTCCCCTAATTGTAGTCTTCTGCTCATTTTATATCTGTGTCTCCAGGACAGAGGTAGCCAATATCTTCATTTTTATGTAAATTTTTCCTTTGCTCTTCTCTTTGTTATTAAAACGGTTTTATCGCATACGTAGGTATTCTTAAACCGTTTCCTTTTGCATGTTTTTCAGTTTTATAAGATTGCATCATAGTAGTCCTGTGGGACTTGTTTTTTTTTATTCAATACTATGTGTTTCTGAAACACAATATATAGCTCATAGCTATAGCTAATTATGTAGTCTAACTTTCCATTGTAGGGATATTTATCTGCTCTTGGCTCAGTAAATATTTGGATTGTTTCCTTGCTTTTCTTTTTTATTCTTTTGACGATAATGCTGATAAAGACATTTCTGCTCGTGTTTCCTGGTGCCCACTGGGAAGAATTTCTCTAGGAATGCATTTTTCAAACCCCTTAGATGCGGCATGAAATGCATTTTCGTTGTTACGTAGTTATTACATGATACAATCCATATCTTTTAACTTAAAATGCATTTTTATGTTTCTCTTCTATTCTCTTTCATTAAAACAAATGCCACTGTGGTATGACCTAGGGATACAGCCTGCACTCTGAAAAAGCGCTCTTCCAAGACAGAACTTCTCCAACTTCAATGTGCAGGTGAAGATTCATCTTCAGGAGGTCAGAAGTGGGGCCTGAGTATCTGCATTCCTAGTAAGCTTCCAGGGGATGCTGCTCTGCTGATGTGAGAACCAGCACTACTTTGAATAGGCTCTAGGCTGTTCTCAAATTTCTCTGATGACAAGAATCACCCAGCCTCTTCTTATGATACAAATCCTGGTGCTTCATTGCAGGCCCAACAAATCTATGTCTCTGGGGATGAGACCTAGAGAGCTTTCTAGGGTCATGTGTTGCATAATGACATTTTGGTCAACCACAGACCGCATATACAACTGTGGTCCCATATGATTGTAATACCATGTTTTCACTGTACCATTCCTATGTTTAGATACACGAATAATTACCTCTGTGTTTCTGTTGCCTACAGTATTCAACACAGTAACATACTGTACAGGTTTGTAGCGTAGGGACAGTAGGCGGCAATCTAAACCTGGGTGTGGACTAGGCTCTACTCTGTAGGTTTGGGTAAGTGCACTCTGTGATGTTCATACAGTGAAATCACCTGACAATGCATTTCTCAGAATGTATCTCTGTTTTTGGGTGATGCATGACTGTATTTTTGGAAATATGCCAGGTTATTCTTCTAAGTGAAAAAGCACTATTCTAGAATACATGCCTAAGAATGTAACAGCTGGGTTGTATTCTAAGGTTAGCTTTACAAGATGATGCCAACTTGTGTTCCATAGTGGCTGTACCAATTCCGACTCTCATTAATGATGTATAACACATTGCATTGATCTACATTCTGCCAACAATCAGTACTACCAGACTTTCTAATTTTTGTGAAACTGATGGGTATAGAATGGAATTTACTGTGACTCTAATGGGCATTTCCCAGATTAGTATTAAGCTTGAGCATATTTTCATGTTTGTGGTCTGTAATTTTCCTCTTCTTCAAAAGTCCT
>NW_012120877.1:54187-55661 GCF_000951035.1 Colobus angolensis palliatus
CTGAACATTGTTTTTCTTTTGGAGAGAAGTTTGACATTATCTATTATACTTAGAGATATATAACGTCTACAGGGAAACTGTGGCCAGGAGGGCATATAGACAAAGATGCTGCTCGTAGCACTACTTGTAATAGAGAAAAGGTAGACTCAGCTGTCTTTTCCGCAGTAGGGGAATGGATAAGTAAACTGTATTTTATTTAATGTAATTCTAGACACCAGTTAAACTAACATAGCTTCAACTCCACTATATTGAATGAAATCTCATGTTGCAAAAAATAGTAGCATTTTTGAAAATTTTTCAGCATGCTAGATAAATGTAATAAAAGTACAAAAACATGTTTGGGAATGATAGATAATAACCTTTGAATAGTAAGTAGGAAGGTGGCAAAATTTTATAGCAGTAATATTTTATTTCTTTAATAAAAGTGATCTGAAACAAAACATAAAATGTTAACATTTGATATTAGTGGATACACAGAATATTGTTTTATTTTATACTTTTCAATGTGTTTTAGAGGTTTTATTACTTAAAATTTCAAAAACCCTAAACACCAATGAAAAATTATTCTGTTTAAAATGAAAACATATTTCAATCATTGTGACACTTCTAACCTTATTTTTGTACAGTTCATTCAGGGAGAATAAAATATGACATGTTATTATTGAGTGCCCTATCAATATCCACATTTCTTTATTTTGGAAAGTATCAACAGTAAACTTCTACCCCTCTTTTTCCAACCTCTATTCAATAACACTTTTATTTTTTATGGATTTAGGGGTACAAGTACAGTCATGCAATATGGATATATGGCATAGTGGTGAAGTCTGAACTTTCAGCATTCAGCAAGCTTTTCACTTAAAACTTTAAACTTTTCATTCTGAGCAAACTATCACAGGGACAGAAAACCAAACATCACATGTTCTCACACATAGGTGGGAATTGGACAATGAGAACACAGGGTGGGGAACATCACACACCAGGGCCTATCGTGAGGTGAGGGGAGCGGGGAGGGATAGCATTAAGAGATACACCTAATGTAAATGACAAGTTAATGGGTGCAGCACACCAACATGGCACATGTATACAGATGTAACAAACCTGCATGTTGTGCACATGTACCCTAGAACTTAAAGTATAATCAAATAAAAATAAAAATTTAAACTTAAAAAAAATTCTCAAAATATTTATCCTGAAAGATTTGGTGGAATTATTCTGAAACCAGGTACTTTGGATGACTAGCCCAGGGTCCACTATGTATTCTTTTACTTTATTTTTAAAATATACAAGCCAAACCAAGAACTAAGCAAAGCATTTGGACAGACTGCATTGCCTAACATTCAGCATTAGGTAACACCGCTGGGGAGTGCTCCCTCTAGGCTGTCAGTTGTGGCCTATGTTTAATGTTATCTTCCCTTATCTGAGATCTGTGTTCTTACCATAAGTGTATATCTTAGTCATTTTATTATAGAAGATA
>NW_012120877.1:56599-57874 GCF_000951035.1 Colobus angolensis palliatus
TTATCAATGACAGGATCCTAAAATTACACCCAAATATCTCTCACAGGTTCTGAAATTGAGTTTCTGAAAAAGCACTGTAGTAGTAATAGAAGGTAAAGTGCAGAGTTCCAAAGAAATGAGCTGTGAATTGAACCTGCAATGGAAATTGATCCTATCAGTCAGTTTTTGCCCTTGTTCGTAGAAAAATAGGACCGAATGTAGAAGGAGCCAGGATCACTGATTAAATAGGATGCTGAAGTGCTGGAGGCTAGAAGTGGGCTTGCTGGTCCCTTAGGTCAGGACTGCAACTGTCAGACTTCTCTGCTGGGAACCTTGCTCAAGCTGGCAGAAAAAGAACAGAATGAAAAATGCTGCAGGCATCAGTGGGAGAGTCGGTAAGAGCTCACTGACTGAGCTTCCGGCGCGCTTCTCCGTAGGGAGGCCATTCTCATCTCTTATCATGAGTCAGTGGGCCCACAGTGGACTGCCTGGCCTCATGATTCATGCCAATGGGGCCTGTCATGATACCCTTTCAGGGAAGCAGGGAGGCATCAGTGTGGTCAGAGGGTGTGAGTGTGAAGAAAAATGGCCTTGGGATCAATTCCATTCTCAGTAGCATCTTCAGGATTGTGAGGAAAAAGGAGAAATTTCTTACAACTAGTGGTCCTGTGAGTACAATTTGTTACCCTGTTATCTAACTGTAAGAGATATGTATTGTGCACATAGAATGCTTGTAATGCTATGCCAAGTTTTTGGGGGGCATTGTTTGTATTCTACTCCAGAAATGCAGTGTGAGTTGCAATTAGCCTACCAAAATTATGCATTTCTGGTCATGAAGTTGCCCCCTACAATGTGATATATTTCTACAGTGATGCCCTTCAGAGTGCTCAGTGATCATCAGTATAACTCACTAGAGTAAATGTGCCTGTGAAATGCCTCATTCACCGTTAGCAGCACACTAATGGAAATCGTTCTGCAGAAACATTGAAAACAAAGGTATTATAAAACACTAACTCAAGATGTAATTATTATGAATCCATTGCTGGATCAGAATTTCATTTTGCAGAATGGCAGAAAAAAAGTAAAAACAAAGAAGCATTGAAATCAGGCAGTTTGCTTAGTATGAGTTAAAAGAATTGTCAGATTTCCCTAGTCATTGGTCACAGCCTATCAACACTTATCATTAAAGGAGGCTGCTCTCATAGGTACATGGTAGCACATGGCATTTCATTTATGTTATTGTATGTATCTGCTTTACCAGCCATTTCCCCAACTCACTTAACTTTGCCTTTGGAC
>NW_012120877.1:58789-59123 GCF_000951035.1 Colobus angolensis palliatus
ACACTTTTGACTCAAGTTTAAATACATTGGATCTTTATTATATTGAACATTTTTGAGTCATGTTTTAGGTGAAGTCTTAGTATCTTCAGTATCCTTATTTCTTCTTCTTTGATTCTCTTTAGTTTGGTAGAGACCAACAGTGGAGTGGGGGCAGCATGATTTGTGGTTTTCAGATCCAAATTCGAGTGCCACAGCAAACCCCGACCCTGATCAAGTTATTGAGCCTACCTTGGTCACAGTTTTTGTCTCTATGTATCAGAAATAAAAATATTTACAGGATTATTGTAAGGAATAGGAAATACATAGAAAGCAACTCACACATAGTAAGTGTGCC
>NW_012120877.1:60625-64779 GCF_000951035.1 Colobus angolensis palliatus
CCGCTGAAGTTCTCCTCACATTTCAGGTCCTTCACATAGCTGTCTCCAGCTCTTCAGTCCGTGTTACTCACATCCTTCTGACCTTATTTGTACTTCATAAGATCCTTATCTCTGACCCTCAATTTCCTGATCTGAGAAGTAAGAATAATAACAATTCTTAGATATATTAGGGATAGAAGAAATTTACATGGAGAGCTGGTTGTAACTGTCAGAAAGGGTCCTTTCTTAGTGTTGTAATGATTCATGGCCACTCATTATGATTCTTCTTTGCTCCCTCATTATGTATTTATATGTATTTTTTCTTTTTATTGTAAACTATTTGACAAGAAGTACTGTTTTTCTTTTATAACAATATGCGTGATATTGAGTAAGTAATAAACACCCCAAAATAACTTATAAGTCTTTAAGTGAAATAATAAAGTATTGTTGATAAGCATTTAATTCATGTTTTAATAAAAAATAATGGTCACATCAATGAGAGAAATAAAATGCAGTCACTTTCAGATACGTATTGCTGAAGCATGAACCTATTGAACACTATGAGTTTCAAACTGAGAACTGTCATGAGCCAGGAATTTTGTTAAATTCCATCAAAACATGAGGACAGAATTACTTTGTTTGTTTTTGTTGTTGTTTGTTTAAATTATCTTGCTAGTCCCTGAAGCTGGAGCATGCATTACTTTGAAATAAAAATCTATTGTTTTCCTAGCACACTAGCATTTCTTAATTAGAAGAAACTTTAATTTCAAGTTATATTTCGTAACCCCTCCAAAAGAAATACTTCAGAAAAGGCAGAGAGAAGAAAGAAATAGAATAATTGTCAAACGATATCCAGTTTGTAGAGAAAAGAATTGGGGAATCACTTTGTTTATCCATTAACAAAGGTTATAATTCATTGAACGTTGTGAGTTTCATTGTAGTATAATACTTGTATTGAAATATAGTTTATTTCATCAGAAATCGTGTGGGAAAAAAAATTTACCTTTCATTAATGTTAGTAGAATCCTATATAGCCCAGGGATAAGTTGTACAAACATAGGTATTATGACTTTATATCCCAGATCCTGCATTCCCAGAACTTCTTAAAATAGGTATTAGACCTAAGTTACTATGAGGTACTATCTTCCCTAACTTAATTAGTAGTATATTAATTATTGATTCATATTGTTTTAATTTACATTGTCTTTCCCTGATCTTAAAGTGATTCTCTGAATCCCCGTTAGGGTTTCCTGTCAACTATTCTACTGCCATCTATCACAGGGTCACCACCAGTACATTCTAATAAGTTCATCCTTCTGAGATATCCTCTGCCTAACATGATTTTGAATACCTCCTATGTCATGTTACTGTTAGTATTTTCTTTTATACAAATTGAATAAAACAAATATTTGTTTTTTTCTTTTTTTAATTATAAAGAATGGTTTTTTAATTTTCTTTTTTATCCTTTAAGTTCTAGGGTATAAAAAAATATTTGTTTTTTTCTAACTCTTCACTTTCCTTATACCTGCACATAGGTTAATACATATTTTCAAATAAGAAATATCATTGGCTGCTCCGCCTATGGAGTAGCCATTCTTTTATTCCTTTGCTTTCTTAATAAACTTGCTTTCACTTAAAAAGAAAAAGAAATACCATCACAAAATAGAGTCACTCGTATTAATTATCTTGATGCTCTGAGAAAACTGATGATGCCATCATCATAAACACTTTCAGGGTTAAGGGGAAGAGACTTAGCTGAGTTTTCTCAGGCGTAGCCGGTTTTAGTTCAGCTTCTAATTATGATGAACATTTTAGTCTCAGAGCTTGGAATTCCAATGTTCTTAGAACTCACCTAGTGTTGTCATTTCTAATGTGTTTTGTTGCTTCTGCGTAGTCGTATATACATTTCTTCAACATAGGACTAACAATTATTTTCATATTTTCTGAAATATGAAATATTTCATATTTTCATAGGGCTTGAATGTCAAAATTAACCTGGCTGGGTATAGTGACACATGCGCATAATCCCAGCACTTTGGGAGGCCAAGGCAGGAGGGGATCGCTTGAGCCCAGGAGTTTGAGACCAGCCTGGGAAACATAGTGAGACCCTATCACTACAAAAAGTAAAAATAAATTAGCTGGCATGCTGGTATGTACCTATGGTGCCAACTACTCAGAAGGTTGAGGTGAGAGATCACTTAAACCTGGGAGGTTGAGGCTGCAGTATGCAATGGTAGCCCCACTGCACTCCAGCCCAGATGACAGAGCAAGACCCTATTTCCAAAAAACAGAAAATCAACTTAATCCAACTTCATTTTAGGAATGAGGCAAATGAGACCTAAAGAGGTTCAATGATTTGTCCAAATTGCATAATTTAATCATTAGATAATCTTAAATCAGAACCCAGGCCTCCCATATGAATCAGGATTTTTTTTTTCTGCCAAACAACACTTGACTTTAATTGGAATAACTGTAAATGTTCTACATTTACATATAAGTAGCCCTTCATCTCAAAAGAAAGGCGTAGTGTCTATGAGTCCTTTTGAAATTCTAGGCAGGCTTTCCAATCTGTGATAGTCTTAGCAGTCATTAAAAAACTAATCGTACCCTCTCACAACCTAAAACATTTTTTCCAACCCCCTTTAAAAAAGTTCATTGAGATATGTTTGTCTGTTCACCATTTGATAAATATTTGGGTCGTTTTCACTTTTTGGGTATTATAAATAATACTGCTATGTATATTCGTGAACAAATTTTCGAATTAACATTTTTTTCTCTTTTCCTGAGTACATAGCTAGGAGTGAAATTGTTGGCTTATGTTGTCAGTCTACCTGTGTTTAACCAATTGAGGCACTGCCAGAGTGTTTTCACAGTAGCGACATGACTTCACCTTCCCTCCAGCAGGGTATGGGGTTTCCGATTACTCTTCCTTCTTGCCAGCACTTGTCTTTTCATTATAGCAATGCTAGTGGGTATGAGGTGATATCTCATTATGGTTTGGATTTACAGTTTCTTGCTAGCTAATGATACTGAGTGTCTTTTCCTGTGCTTATTGACTATTTGTTTGTCTTTTTTGGAGAAGTGTTTATTCAGGTCCTTTGCTCATTTCTAATTGTACTATTTGTTATCTTATTACTGGGTGTTAATATAGCTCCTTTTATATTCTAGGTACAAATCTTTTATCATATATATGATATGCAGAAACCTTCTCCCATTCTGTGTCTTGTCTTTTCTTAATACCCAAAAGGTTTTCATTGTGATAATGTACATTTTATCTAGATTTTCTTTCATTGCTTTTGCTTTTGGTGTCATGCCTAAGAAATTGTTGCCCTATCCAAGGTCATGAAGATTTATTTATATGTATGCTTTCTTTAAGAGTTTTATAGTTTTAGTTCTTATAGTTAAGTCTTTAAACTATTCAGATTTGTTATATATGGTGTGAGGTAGAAATCCACCTTCATTCTTGTGCATGTGGATACCTAGTTGTGCCAGTAGCATTGGTTGAAAAGATTATTCTGTCCCCATTGAATTTTCATGGTACTCTTACTAAAAATCAATTTACTACAAATGTAAGGGCTTCTTGAGTACTGGGATTCTCAGTTCGATTCCATATATATATATTTATATGTGTGTGTGTGTGTATGGAATCTGTAGCTTTGCAGTCAGTTTTGAAATCAGGTCAGTTCGATTCCATATATATATATTTATATGTGTGTGTGTGTGTATGGAATCTGTAGCTTTGCAGTCAGTTTTGAAATCAGGTGAGTTCTCTCCGACCCACTTATTGGTCATTAACTTCATCACCAAAAAATTTGATCATGCACCCCCAAATATATGCATATTTATAAACAGTATAGCTATTTTGTAAATAAGATAGACATACTAGTACACTAAGTTGTATATAACGTGAAGCATACTAAAACACTACATTTAAAATGATGATGGGATAAATAATATTTTTTAATTATATTGAATATTATTTTATAGAAAATTGGCAAATAACATCTTCACTTTTGTTAGATTTTTGCAAACTTATAAGAAGGTGTTATGTATTTTAAGTTTTGAAAATGGCATCAAACTTCCCCCAAATCACATATAGTATTAACAAATAAAATAATGTTTAAAGACTATATTGTTATTTCATCTATATCAACTTCTACTTTGTATGAATTTTA
>NW_012120877.1:66789-68084 GCF_000951035.1 Colobus angolensis palliatus
CCACAAGAGATATATCTCTGTGTGGTAAGTCACTTTAACATGAAAACAATGGGAATAATAATTCAAAGGAAAAACCCATTAATCTCTTTGATACTGCAGCCAGGACTACCCAGCTGAACACTGATCTAAATACTACTACAATGGGGATGCATGAATGTGTCATTAATCAGGGTTTTAAAAATCAGATATGTGTAAGTAGAACAGATTGGTTCAGTTTTCCAGGGACCAAAGGGGAAATATGTGATCCAGGCTGAAGTGATTAAATACAAGCTTTCTGTCCAACAAATCTTTCTCCCTTTCCCATGTTTTCTACAAGTAGGAAGGAGGGGAGTCCCCAGCTCCCTCCAGGTAGGTCTTAGGTGGAGTCTCAGGAGGAGCTCTTCTTGAGCTGAGATGCACCTGTGAGCTGTGATTCACCCAGCCTATGCCTGAGTTTACAAGAGGCACACACAGCTTCCTCCCGGAGCTGAAGATACATGTTGAACCAGACTCAGTCCCTCTCTGGAGAATCACAGACTTCTGAGACAAAATTATGCTAAAGAAATCAAACCTTTGCCCCGAAAGAAGCAGGGGCCATGGCAACAGTGTATTCTGTCATGTAATCACATTTGAATACTGGTGAAAACCAGAAGGTGAGATAAATTGCCATGGTTGGAAAAAAGTTTAGTAACCAATGACACAGGTGTTTGTTTAAGGAAGGCAGCGCACAGGATAATTTTTGAAGGAAAGAAGAAAGCACAGGTGGAATATTGTTGATGTTTGTACTAGGCCATTCTTGCTTGGCTGTAAAGAAATGCCAGAGGCTTGGTAACTTATAAAGAAAAGAGGTTTACTTGGCTCATGCTTCTGCAGAACACAGAAGCATGGCACTTGCATCTGCTCCAGGCAAGGGTCTCAGGAACCTTACAATTATGGCAGAGGCTGAAGGGGAGCAGGCACGTCACATGGCGAGAGTGGGAGTAAGAGAAAAGTAGGGGGTGCCACACTCTCCTGTGAACTCAGAGCAAGAATTCACTCATCACCAAGAGTGTGGCCTGAAGCCTTTCATGAAGGATCTGCCGCCATGACCCAAACACCTCCAACATTGGGAATCTCATTTCAACATGAAATTTGAAGGGGACAAACATCCAGACCATATCCGTGTTGGAAATGAATATGCTGTAGCTTTAGGTTATTCTCAGTTCTCTCTTTGCTTATTATGAAAGATACACAAAAGCATTAATGATCAAAACGGCTGACAGCATTGTTTTTTCCAGGAGTTACAGCAGTTCACAGCCTTACATCATTCTTCTGGT
>NW_012120877.1:69394-70792 GCF_000951035.1 Colobus angolensis palliatus
CAACCAACTATAGAAAGAATGAAATGAGTTCTAAACTTAGGGACTCAATGTGTGAGTGTGTGACTAGAGTATCAAGTGCAGTTTTGGTTGGGCACTTTAATCAAGTAGAATGGTCTAGATTTGCCAGCCGATTGGGACATTCAGGAGTCTAGAGTTGAAGACACGTTAATATCCTGAGCCTGGATAACTGGACTGTTAGTCACCATCAGCTGAGATAGGTGGTTATGTAGAGGGAATGAGAATTTAGGGGCCATGTTAAGAAGTTTGTTTTCAATACTCAAGGGCTTCTGTGATCTAACCCAAATCTATATTTATAACGCCATCTCCCACTGTTTTTCTTCTGGAACTCGATGAGCCATGTATATGAAATTGTGTTTTCTCCAAGAGCCTTCTGAGCCATCGCACACCCTGCTTTTGCTTAGATTCATTCTGCCTGTGCCATCCCATTGCTCTCATCCTATAGCAGCTCTGCTTATCTTTCAGTATTTTATTCAAGCACTGTACTCTTCCTTGAAGTATCCTAGGTCCTTTGCTCCCCTGAAATCAGATTTAATTATTCATTCCTTTGTTTTCTCAGAATAATTGCTTAAACCTCAATTAGAGGATGGTGTTTTATGCTGGCTGAAATTACCATCAACTCACACAAGAAGATTTTGATTCCCCTCTTCTATAACATGCAAGTCAAAGATTACATGTTATTCTATTTTGGTTTCCCATTAATCTCTCAGTTTAGAATCTGAGGCTTTAAGTAGAGAAGGGGAAGACTATTTTGGAAGATTTCAGGCACTTACCTGCAGATCAGAAATCATCCAATAGAAGCAACAGTTTACTCCATCTCACCCAAATCTAACCCTCACACATGATGCTGAGATCTCAGTTTGCTTTTGACCTGGCACATGCCATAAAATTACTTACATCCAACACTGCACCAGTAGCGTTATTTACAGAGGCTTTATTACAGTTTCTTGGACCTTCAGCCAGGGACAGAGTACAAGTACAGGAGCTTCCAGACTTCCTTCTTGTAGCTTCCTGCTGTACTGAAGTACTTAACAGGCACTTAATAAACGTGTATTGAATGAACAAGTGAAAAAGTAAATGCTGAAACCATATGGACTTTTGAGTTTGAGCATGGGGGTGTATTTTGGTGCCATTTAGAGCAGCTGCTGAGGTGGGTGAATGTCTACCATCAGCTCTGTGGCAGGCAGTGGGGTTGTAGAGTTAGAGTGCCCCTGCTGCCGAGAAGCTTTTCTCATTCTGATATTCAGACTCCAGGGCTCTGTGGATGGGTCTGAGATGGGGAAACCCATCACCTTTGTGACATTTTGTGGACATATACATGCCCAACATACTTGTTTGTTAGGGGTGAGGGAGAGGATCTGTAATTTTTAGGAGTATGTG
>NW_012120877.1:73302-73715 GCF_000951035.1 Colobus angolensis palliatus
CATGAGAAGGGCTCAATGAATATGTTTTAAATGTACGGGTGAATTAGTGGGAAACATTGGGAAGCAATTATGCAGTCATAATAGAGGTTTAGATCTGTCTCCTCTAAACTGCCTTGTTCCCTGGAGGTGTCCAAATGGAGGACCAAGTAATCACACAGCAGATACGTCGCTGACGTCCCTCGCTTAGCTGCCGGGGGCGGATTTGGCCTTATCTCTTCTTGACTTCCTTAACCTTGTAGAAGAAGTCTGTTAGAGGGTTAATAACAGATACTGTGCGTGACTCCAATAGTGTCATGCACTGCAGTGATTAATATATACAGCAAACAGTTTTCTTGCTAAAGTTTAGTTGATTCAATCTAAATATTCTTTCAGAGAGGTCTTCTTAATTGTAATGACATGGTATAAATATAAGA
>NW_012120877.1:78940-80474 GCF_000951035.1 Colobus angolensis palliatus
AGTCCATCTGCTCCAAATATTTTATCACTTTCTCATTCTTTTGCAGATCACCTACAAAGCAGTCAGTTCCTTTGACCCAGAAATAGATTTATCCAATCAGAGTGGAAGAGTTTCAAAGCTGGGAAACGAAACCCATTTTCTGTTTTTTGGACTGTATCCGGGAGCCACATACTCCTTTACCATCCGAGCTAGCACAGCCAAGGGCTTTGGGCCTCCAGCAACAAACCAGTTCACCACCAAAATATCAGGTACTCTACATTCGTGAGTTGTGTCTTTTATCAGAAGTAACATTTTTGTCCTTTTTCTTTCCCATTGTCAAGTATGCCAAGCTCGCCCACACTAACATTGTATCCAAAGGAATACCCTTGGATGCCTGAAGCTCAGACTCATGGCACAATTATTTCTCATTTGGGAGCTTAAGATCTCATGTGTTAGGAAGTGACTATTGTTTTAGCAGGGCACCTTGGAGGACTTGGGCATGAGGCAGAAGGTTCTGTTGAGACACTCTCATCCCCTTCTCAATCCAAAGTTGTCAGAGCAGTAATGTTGGAAAAATCTCTGTAATGAACCATGAACTATCAGGAGCTCAGCAGAAAGACAGTCATATAGAGTCTGCTTCCGAAGGATCAGCCTCCTTGGGACCTCTACCATAAGTAGATTCTGTCCTGAAGAGAGAGGCAAATACATGATGGTACCAGGCACTGAGGACCTCCAGCTTTTTGCTTTTAGAGACTTAATTATGTCATCTAACAAAAGACCTAATTTGAGAAATATTTCTAGGCATGTTCAACTGTGCAGAAAATGTCTTTGTACTTCAGACTAGAGGAAATTAAGCTGCCATCTGGTATGGGATATACAACAGCAATAAAAAAAAATTGCATGAATGTTTTTTTCCCCTTTGGGTATGAGTGTGGAAGTGTTGGGTTCTGGCTTTAACTGTTTTGTTTGGAGTGAATCAGGTGGGGTGGAAGTAGGGAAACGAGCTAACTCTTGTGATCAGCCATGGTTAGTTCAATAGTATTTAGCCTGACCTTTATATCTTTTGTCTCTCATTCCTTGTTTTGTATTAATAAAAGTTATTGTTTGAAGTGGAAGGAAAGGAATGTTCACAACTAGAGTATTGTAAGTGTTTGGCTAGGTTTTCAGGGAGAGTTAAGAATTTTCTTTTTAAGCAATTATAACTTAAGGGATATTTTTTCATTATGTATGTAAGATTTTATGAGCACAAACGACTTGAAATTTAATACACTTGATACTCTGTATATAGAATTAGGTTATAGAAACAGTATGGAGAATTGGGAAAGAGAAAATAAGTCTTTGGGAAGTTAGAATAATTAGAGATTCGAAAACTTATACAGGTTGAAGGAAGTGGGTTGGTAGAAGAAAAATCACTGGACTTGGAATCAAAAAATCTAGGTTCTAGTTATGATTTTGCCAGGCACTTCCTCTCTGATTTTAATCAAATAAATTTACCCCTACATACAAATTAAGATAATATCATCTAGTGTATGAATTTATCATGGGGATTTAAAGA
>NW_012120877.1:80524-84422 GCF_000951035.1 Colobus angolensis palliatus
TATGTAAGATTTTATGAGCACAAACGACTTGAAATTTAATACACTTGATACTCTGTATATAGAATTAGGTTATAGAAACAGTATGGAGAATTGGGAAAGAGAAAATAAGTCTTTGGGAAGTTAGAATAATTAGAGATTCGAAAACTTATACAGGTTGAAGGAAGTGGGTTGGTAGAAGAAAAATCACTGGACTTGGAATCAAAAAATCTAGGTTCTAGTTATGATTTTGCCAGGCACTTCCTCTCTGATTTTAATCAAATAAATTTACCCCTACATACAAATTAAGATAATATCATCTAGTGTATGAATTTATCATGGGGATTTAAAGATGAAATAAGTGCCAATATATATACCTTGAAGCATGTTTTAAGAAATTTTTCCCATGTAAGTTACACTACGAAGATTATTGTCATAAAGAGTGTATTTTTTGAATAAAATAATTCACTTTTGCTATTTTTATTAGATAAGAATTCTGATCAGTATGGTTGTATTAGTCCGTTCTCACGCTGCTAATAAAGGCATACCCGAGACTGAGTAACTTATAAAGGAAAGAGGTTTGATTTACTCACGGTTCAGCATGGCTGAGGAGACCTCAGGAAACTTACAGTCATGGCAGATTGTAGTCAATGGTTTTGACCACTATCAGCATGCCAAGTTCAAACAATTTTATTGAAAATCAAGCAGCCTGACATTTTCATTAGCCTATACGGCTCATCAAGAATAAGTATTTGATTTTTATCGTTTCAAAACAGTTACAGTTTACAGGTTCAAATTTTCATGGACCTGTGAGAGGGAACCACTCCTGTATACAAAATGTAATTCTATGTTATGACTTTGAGTTAATTTTTAAGAGAATTGAAATAAATTTTACTGCTGAGATGATTCAATAAATGGAACTCAGAAGTAACCCATATCATGATAAAATAATCTTTTTGTATATGTAAGACAATTTTAAAAACTGTATTTGCAAGAAACGACCTCTAGCTTTCTCATCAGGAGTCTCTACCTGTGGGCTGTGAAAATATGGTATGCCGCCCCACATCACAGCTCTGTGTAATGATTTGTCTTGTCCATAATTACTGAAGAACTCTGTTGCTATCATAATAAGACTTAACAGTCTAGAGAAGGAAGATGCCGGGAACTGGCCTTAGAAATAGGATTTATATTTATATTTATATTTATATATACTAACATTTGTAGAATTATATTTGCCTGTCTCTCTGTTCTCTCTTTGAATTAGTATAATAAACATACGGGGTAGTTTCCCCATTTTCAGATATATAAAAGCTCTTATGCTGGTTAAAACAAAACACAGCAAAAAGTCAAACCTAAGCCTTTCTTACTTCTGTTCCTATGTGTTTTCCACTCTCATGCTTCTCTGAGAGCCCACAGATAGTCACTAATTAATTCCAGCAAATCTCTCTGACTCCCACTGTCCTCTTTAAATCCCCAGTGGGTCTCTGGTACATGAAAAACCTAGACCTAGATGGAATAACTGTAAAGTCCAATGATTATTTCTTAAATATGTGTTTAGCATAAACATTTTATTTGAGAACTCATGTACAGAAAAGTGTACCAACTGTAAGTGTACAGCTCGGTGATTTTTCACAAGCCGACTATGCTAATTTAGCCAGAATCCAAATCAAGAAACGGAATATTACTCACACCTCACAAACCGCCTCATACCATCTCCCAACTTCAACTCAAGATCACAGGGGGCACTATGGGCTGCTTTTAGCAGCTGTCCCTGTGATTCCGTGTAGGGAATATACGCGAAGCTTGCTCATGGTCGTTGATAGCTGCAATATAAAGTAAATGCACTGTGTTCTTAATGCTCTTTGTAAAAGGAAGTGGAAACTAAACTGAGAAGATCAACCAGAAATGATGAGTCTTCCATCCTATGCCTTTTCCCCCAGCACCCTCTATGCCAGCTTATGAATTTGAGACACCTCTGAATCAAACTGACAATACCGTGACAGTCATGCTGAAACCTGCCCACAGCAGAGGAGCACCTGTCAGGTATGGAACAGAGGGGTGGGCCGGCTCTAGAGAGAAGAAAACTAAATCAAGTTGATTAATTCCTCCAACGTGTTTTCTCGGGATTTGCTGCAAATCTCAGCCAGCATGTAAATCCATATCTTTATTAGTTCTAATTAAAAGTAATGAGTGAGGAAAATGAAAGGGCTTTGATGTAAGGTGGTCAAGTATTGTTTAAAGGGTTTTATGCTGATGCAAGTGGGTTGTTCTTTTGAAGATAAGGAACCAAGCACTAGTCTGTTGAGGAGGTAGTTTTAAATTAAAAGGTGACTGACTGCTGGATGCAATCTGGTTACACAAGGGCAGATGGCATTTTTGTTCTCAGCTCTCTTCTTTGAATGGATGTTTAAATTTTTTCATTTGTGTGTTTACTTTGGATTTTATGTCATTTAATTTTTAGTAAATTAGCTAATTTCTCAATAGAATATGGGATATATAGTTGTTGTTTTTTTAAAAAAAAAAAAACAGATGATTGGAAAGAACATTGTGAAGTCTTTATTTGAACAGATTTGAGTTAATTACCAATATCTAGGCCCGCATCTTATCCCATGATGATTTATATAGCTAAGCAATTACAAAGTGTAACTTTTACAGTGACTGAATAAAATAAATTTATATTTCCAAGACAGAGCAAAAGAATACCTGAATAACTCTGGAGTATCAACTTGTCATAAGCTCATTAATCTACATAGGTGAAATTTCTATTTGATTCAGAGGGATTTAAGTGTTTTACCTTTGTATTATCAGAATAGATTCCCTTCGGAGTCATCTATTACTGTGAATAGAGTACTTGGAAGAAACATTTACATTGACAAGGCATTTTAGGGTTTATTTTCATGTTCCTTTTGTAGAATTTGATTTCATTAATCTTTTTATACCTGGCTATATTTGATCATGTTTTCACTACAGTATCATAAGGCAATGAGTTAGATTTCCTTCTATTCAGTAAAATGTATATGGAGGTCTCGGTTCATAAAGTCTTAAATAAAACCAGAATAGTATTAGTTTTTAGTGAAGTCCGATTAGGGAAGAGTCACAGAAATTTTTATTTCAAACATCTCCAAAATTTTTAAAAGAATTTTTAGTTTATACTGTAGAATAATGCAACACAGTAGCTCATGTGAAGTTTTATGCTTGCTGTTCATAGATGCAGTTTGTGAGAATACTATGACATATATAAAAGCTCTATTCCAAATTGGAGATCGTGTTAACTGCTACATTTCAAGTGATGTGCTTGACATTGCCCAGGCCCTCTGGGTTGATTCCTGTGGGTGGCACTGAGAGGTTGCACTAATCCGATGGACCCAAGGCATGCATTAGATGCTATCCAAGACTCAAGTGTACCCATGGCCATGGGTCAGTCTTTGTTGACTTTAAAAGCTGAAATTTATTAAATGAAAATGTATGCTCTGACCATGGCCTTGGGAGCATCATTTGTTTCTAATCCACTTAACTGTTGCTCAGACTCAGCAATAAAGGGTCATTGGGAAAGGACTCGATGTTTTACTGCAAAGCATCATGATCATGTGAATAGTTAGAATTCATTCAGCTTCAGTGCCTCCAAACCGAAGGAAGCTGAAAGCTTAATCATTTTTCAAAAACAGCCCGTTATTCCATGGTACTTTGTTCTTATATGGATACCTTTTGCACCTTTTCTGTACTTGTATCTTACTTTCAAACGCTTTCGGTTGGATTTTCATTTGCATCTTTGGATTTTCATATGCATCTTTCCAAGTTTTGTTGATTGGTTTGTTACTGAGATGGCGTCTCACTCTGTCGCTCAGGCTAGAATGCAGTAGCCTGATCTCAGCTCACTGCAGCCTCTGCCTCCCAGGTTCAAGCGATTTCTTCTGTCTCAGCC
>NW_012120877.1:86797-88668 GCF_000951035.1 Colobus angolensis palliatus
AGCAGCAACCCTTTTGTTTATCTCACTGTCTGTAAGTTCAAGGAAAGAGATGTTCAGTCCATTAACACTACCTTCCTAGACATCCCATTCTCTTCTCCACACAAGGAGCCTTTGAGTATTGGGGATATGGAGGAAGCTGCTATGGACTGTCTTCTCCAGGGGCTGGCAATGTAGATGGGAAAGAGAGCTACATGGAATCTAGTGTCCTGTAGTAAGTAGGGATGAGGATGGGAACCAGTGGCCTGACCAAGGAGTGGTCAGTACAGGGAAGAGCCAGCTAAGACTTCAGAGAGGAGGTAACCCTGGGGCCGAGTAGCTGAATCTTGACAGGTGGCTGTTGTTCAGAGCATCTGTGTGATGTGGAATATGTTGCCAGGGAGGTTAGGTATATGGCTGGCAAGGAATAAAAAATGAGAGAGACAGGTTGGCTCCATGAGGACAGGGAGGACTGAGTAGTTTGGCCTGATCTGAGAATGAGAAGTGTGTTATAATCAGAGAGGGGTGGGATGGGAGAAGCAGCAAGGGAGATAAGAGGATGAATTGGATGACCTTGCACTCCATACCAATGAGTAGCTATTCACGGGATTCAGGTCAGGGAAAAAATGTAAGGAAGAGACGCAGCAGTAATGGAGGATGGGTTAGAGGGCGTGGCGCCTCAGAACAAACAAATAGGAGCGGCATAAAGGCTGGAGGATGTGCTGGGCCCAGTTAAGGTAGAGCTAACCCTGAGGGCATGGAGGAAGGGGGTTTCATAAATGCCTGGTGCTGATTTTCATTAGAAAAAGGATTTAGAGAAATCAGAAACAGCTAGTCCTTTTTAGAAGGAAAAAAGAGAATATATTGTTGATAAAAATACTGTCCAGGGTATTGTTACAGTGAATGCTAGAACACTTGAAATTGAAAAACTAGCCTAGCAATGACTTTCCAATAATTCGTTGGAAATCACTAATTATATAAATATTTTTCAACCCCAATTTTCATAAGCAGTAAAAAATTGTTCTGAGTGTCTCTTGTTTGGAAGAACCTTCTGGATCTTTCTTTTGTTGCTTCTCCTACCTTCCTTATATGGTACCGTAACCCCTTTGCCATGAGCCTGCATCCATCAATTTTGTGATGATGACTGTACATGTTGGGGTGTGACCATGATGCCTACTCAATGGATGTGGGTAGCACCTCTGGTTACTAAAAGTTAGAGTGTGAAATGCTTCTCTTGGCTTCAGAAGGCATGCCAGCAGCACACTTAGTGGGTGACTGTAGCTCATTCTTGGCTAGGGCTGGGGAAGACCTAAGTTTTTCATTATACTACTTTGTTATCCTCAAAAGAACCCACGCTGTCTCTGAAAAGGCAAATATTTGAGTTGGAACTACAGACTCCATGAAAGCTCTCGAGTGTCCTTCACAGTGGAGGCCACACCTTGCACATTCCTGGAGGCGAGGGCCAGGCTGTTCCCCTCTTACTGACCATCTGCACAGAAGCCATTCAGCAGGAAGGTGGGAGACATTGAAGTCTACCTCATTTTCCATTGACTGTAGAGAAAGTTACATGCTGTTTCTTTTCCCTCGTCTAGATAGACCATCTTTAAATGTTAATAGTGGAATAAATTAGAAATAGTTTCAATTATAAACTCAGAGCACTGAAAGATTGCAAATGGTTGCACTGGACAGTATATTACTTTATGAATTGTAAAGCTGCTCTGCCATTTGTTCTCGGGAACCCCTGGGTTTTCTTAATCCCAGTTATTGATTTAGGGAGTTTAAGGGATGAACTTCTAGACGTGTTCCAGGCTAAGGCTGATAGCCTTTCTGGGAGAGGATCTTGGAAATTTTGACAAAGATTAACTGATTTGACTATAGATGCCTCACTTTCATGT
>NW_012120877.1:95098-96949 GCF_000951035.1 Colobus angolensis palliatus
TCCTCAAAAGAACCCACGCTGTCTCTGAAAAGGCAAATATTTGAGTTGGAACTACAGACTCCATGAAAGCTCTCGAGTGTCCTTCACAGTGGAGGCCACACCTTGCACATTCCTGGAGGCGAGGGCCAGGCTGTTCCCCTCTTACTGACCATCTGCACAGAAGCCATTCAGCAGGAAGGTGGGAGACATTGAAGTCTACCTCATTTTCCATTGACTGTAGAGAAAGTTACATGCTGTTTCTTTTCCCTCGTCTAGATAGACCATCTTTAAATGTTAATAGTGGAATAAATTAGAAATAGTTTCAATTATAAACTCAGAGCACTGAAAGATTGCAAATGGTTGCACTGGACAGTATATTACTTTATGAATTGTAAAGCTGCTCTGCCATTTGTTCTCGGGAACCCCTGGGTTTTCTTAATCCCAGTTATTGATTTAGGGAGTTTAAGGGATGAACTTCTAGACGTGTTCCAGGCTAAGGCTGATAGCCTTTCTGGGAGAGGATCTTGGAAATTTTGACAAAGATTAACTGATTTGACTATAGATGCCTCACTTTCATGTATGTGAAATGTGAGGAAAGGTTGCAAGTTCTAAGAGGCTGATAAAGTCATGTGTGACCACTAACCTGGTACACTTCTTAGAGCCCTAGACTTTTGGAACTGAGTTCCAACTCAGTGGCCCTGACCACATTCCTCATGTTACACTCCTGCTTCATCCTGTTTTGGTGGTGGGGAGAGGGATAAGGGCACAGATACAGAAGGAATTAGGTGTTACATCATTCTCTTCAGCAGATCATTTTATCAAGCAGCACTGGTAAGTATACACAATGTAACCAAGCAGCACTTGTAAGTATACACAATGTAACCAAGCAGCGCTTGTAAGTATACACAATGTAACTATTTATTAGAAGAACACCAGGGTACACAAAAGTGCTAATATGCCTTCTATTTCCTCAATAACTATTTGGTTAAGTATATTACTCTTGTGAGGCTTACCTGTATTTAGTTGCAACTTAATTAAATTAATATTCAGCTCTTCAATAAGACAGTAGAAAGATTAGGGAGTGGTCTTGGTGTTTTTTCCCATATAATCTGTCCCTTTTGACATGTATGTATGGCCCAGTTCCGTCCCATCTCTACTTTTACCTGCTAAGTGTTTTCCTGTCCTGTATCAATGTATTTTCTGCTCATTGAGAAGCAGTAAGAGCTCTGTCCAGTTATTAGTACCTGGTTAAAATCCTGGCCCTCCATAGCATTGAAAAGTGTTGTAGGAAATATTAGGATTGACACTTGGCTACTATTCATTTATTCTTCGTTCATTCACCAGGTATCTACTGAACACTTATTATCTTCAAGTCATTGTGCTAGGGTTGTGATAAAAGCTGTCTAGAAAAGTCCAGGGTACTCTAAGAGTATATGACAGAAGGATGAAATCTCAACAGCAGAATCAGGAGTGTCTTACTGAGAAGGTGTTGATTAAACTGAAACCTGAGGAGGAAGTAGGCAGGTAGGTTCACCAAGTAGGTTAGCAATAGGTAGGAAAGCCTAAGATAAGAGAAGTTAAAGAGACCTAAACAGTGGTCATCCTACTCAATAAAATTAAAAACACACAAGGTTTGACCATCACTCAGGAGCATTAATTAGATTTACGTGCAGTTGTGCACAGCATAAGGACATTTCATTCAACAGACTGCATATACAGCAGTGGTCCTGAAAGACTATAATACTGTCTTTTCATTGCACCTTTTCTACATTTAGCTTTAGGTTTACAGATACTTCCCACTGTTTTACAGTTGCCTACAGTATTCAGTACAGTCACATACTGTATAGCTCTGTAGCGTAGGAGCAATAGGCT
>NW_012120877.1:102872-103285 GCF_000951035.1 Colobus angolensis palliatus
TGGAGATGGAGTCTCACTCTGTCACCCAGGCTGGAGAGGCTGGAGGGCAGTGACACAATCTCAGCTCACTGCAACCTCTGCCTCCCCAGTTCCAGCAATTCTTCTTCTGCCTCAGCCTCCCGAATAGCTGGGATTACAGGCGCCTACCACCATGCCTGGCTAAGTTTGTATTTTGAGTAGAGACGGGGTTTTGCCATGTTCACCAAGCTGGTTGCAAACTCCTGACCTCAGGTGATCTGCCCACCTTGGCCTCCCAAAGTGCTGAGATTACAGGTCTGAGCCACCACTCCCAGCCAGATGCCACACATTTTTAAGAGGCCAGATCTCATGTGAACTCCGATTGAGATATCAGTTATCCCCAAGGAGATGGCCTAAGCCACTCATGAGGGATGCACTCCCATGATCCAAACACC
>NW_012120877.1:108205-109459 GCF_000951035.1 Colobus angolensis palliatus
GGATAGCATTTTACCCGTGGTAGAATTTCTTTCAAAATTGGAGTCAGTCCTCTCAAACCTTGTCGCTGCATTATCAACTGTGTTAATATAACATTCTAAATCATTTGTTGTCATTTCAACAGTGGTCACAGCATCTTCATCACAAGTAGATTTCATCTTAAGAAACCACTTTCTTTGCTTACCCATAGGAAGCAACTTCTCATCCGTTCAAGTGTGATCATGAAATTGCAGCAACTCAGTCGCATCCTCAGGCTCCACTGCTAATGCTAGTTATTCTTTCCACCACATCTGCGGTGACTTCCTCCACTGAAGTGTTGAACCCCTCAAAGTCACCCTTGAGGGTTAGAATCAACTTCTTCCAAGCCCCTGTTAATATTAATACTTTGACTTCCTCCCATAAATCACAGATGTTCTTAATGGCATCTAGAATAGTGACTCCTTTCCATTGACTTTGACCAGACCCATTAGAGGAACACTTAAATATGGCAGCTATAGCATCACAAAATCTATTCTGTGTATAATAAGACAAGAAAGTTAAAATGACTTCTTGACCCATGGGCGGCAAAATGTATGTTGCGTTAGCCGGTATGAAACCAGCATTCATCCCATGTACGTCTCCATCAGAGCTCATGGGTGATCAAGTGCATTGTCAAATGAGCAGTAATATTTAGAAAATAATCTTTTTTTCTGAGAAGTCGGTCTCAACAGTGGGCTTAAATTATTCAATAAACCATACTGTAAACGGATGTGGTGTCATCCAGGCTTTGTTGTTCCATTTCAAGAGCACAGACAGAGTAGATTTAGCATGATTCTTAAGGGCCCTAGGATGGTAAATGAGCACTGGCTTTAGCTTAAACTTGCTAGCAGCATGAGCCCATAACACAAGAGTCAGCCTGCCCTTTGAAGCCAGATATTGACTTCTCCTCTTCAGCTATGGAAGTCCTAGATGGCACCTGCTTCCAATAGAAGGCCATTTCATCTACACTGAAAATCTGTGATTTAGTGTAGTCACCCTCATCAATGACTTTAGCTAGATCTTCAGGACAATGTGCTGCAGCTTCTACATCAGCACTTGCTGCTTCACTTTGTACTTTTATGTTATGAAGATGACTACTTTTCTTAAACCTCATGAAAAGCTCTGCTAGCTTCAGACATTTCTTCTGCAGTTTCCTCACCTCCCTCAGCCTTCATAGAATTGAAGAAAGTTAGGGTCTTGCTCTGCAGTAGCCTTGGTTTAAGGGACTATCATCGCTG
>NW_012120877.1:111863-112986 GCF_000951035.1 Colobus angolensis palliatus
TCTTGGGGCCACTCTGGGGACTCCTGGGGGCAAACCTCCTGGGACCTGGGCAGTGTCTGAGGTAGGACCCAGCTCATTGCCTTCCGTCTTCTGTGCTGATGCAGGGTGCTCACAAGCAATTGGAGTGAATGGAGACTGTATTGGGATCTATGAATAAACATGTGGAGCTTTTTGTTTTTGTTGCTGTTGCATTATCTTTAATTCAAGGAGAGTATTGGTGACTGTAGCATTGCAGAAGCAGTTTTAGGGTGAGAACATTTGGGCACTAGATTGAGGTCAGATGCCCTCAGTGCAGTAGATGCTAGAAGAGATTTTAACATAGAGATTGACATATCCCTGGGTCCTGTTACTTTGTCCTTTGTACAAACCCTTATCAGATCCTTGGCACGGTAGTTCTTCACTGGTGTGATATATTTCTAACACTCTTAGCCTGGGCTTTTCAAGGACTGGGCAGTCTGTGCCTAATTCCTCTTTTTATTCTTCCCCTGTGCCTGGAACAAGGCCTGATACGTGGTGAATATTGTGGAAAGAAAGAATGGAGGAAACATGAATGAAATAATTTTCTTCTCATTTGCTGATGTCACAACTTGCCTGATGTTGTGCTGAGAGTCATAAAATATTAGAGCCTGAAGGACTTTAGTGGTCAGTCAGTGATTCAGGGGCAACGCTGGAGCCAGTCACTTGTGGACAGTGATTCCCAAGTCAATGCTGGCTCATCGGCACCCCCGTGGGCACACCTGCCTTTCTCTGATGGTTGCATTAGTATTCCAGCTCATCTGGCCCGAAGCACTGGAACTTTTCAGGACTGAAAGATTTTGAATTGGGTATAATACAAACTGTAAAATATCATTCAGACAAACATACAAGAACAAAGATATTTGGTGCGGCTTTGATGGTATTCTCTTTCTATTTTTATTCAAATCATTAGGACTATTTCAGAGAACATACTTTTCGTAATAGTAACTAATTTTGGATTATAATTTTGTAGTCATGTGTTTATGAAATTGAGATGATTAAATTGTGTTAAATTTACATGAAATAGGAAATGCAAAGGAAAATGTCTTCACTTGTTAAAAGCAGGGGAAATCACCCTTAAAGATGTTCCATCTAGGACTGATTTACT
>NW_012120877.1:113258-113585 GCF_000951035.1 Colobus angolensis palliatus
ATGCTGTCTCATCGGCACCCCCGTGGGCACACCTGCCTTTCTCTGATGGTTGCATTTGTATTCCAGCTCATCTGGCCCGAAGCACTGGAACTTTTCGGGACTGAAAGATTTTGAATTGGGTATAATACAAACTGTAAAATATCATTCAGACAAACATACAAGAACAAAGATATTTGGTGCGGCTTTGATGATATTCTCTTTCTATTTTTATTCAAATCATCAGGACTATTTGAGAGAACATACTTTTCATAATAGTAACTAATTTTGGATTATAATTTTGTAGTCATGTGTTTATGAAATTGAGATGATTAAATTGTGTTAAATTTA
>NW_012120877.1:117480-118681 GCF_000951035.1 Colobus angolensis palliatus
ATAGAACTACAGATACTTCTATTTGTTTTCAATAAAACATGAATAATGATTTTTCCCTCTCTTTATTTGACACAGGAAACCAAAATAGACTGTGTCCAAGTGGCCACAAAAGGTAGGTTGAAATTGTGGAATGCTCTCCTAATTAATGTTCCTTAAAAGTTTATTTTAACCTATGTTTCAAAACTTTTTGAACTGTAACTTGATTGAAAATAAATGTGTGTATTATATATACATATATATGCATGAATGCATGCATGTATTAGGATCTGATGGTAATTAACATTGACTGACTGTAACTCATATAGATACTTTTTAAAATAAGAAGCTATATTTCTGTGTTCCAAGCAGTTTTCAATAGTTACCTTTTTCAAATTTTTTCAAATGAATTTAATTTTTATATGATCTCAGTACACGTTTTTAAAACCATAGTGTCATACCTGGTTAGTACCACATCTAGTGAATCTTGATATGCCAAGGAATAAAATATCACCCACTATTTTTAAGCGGTGATCTAATTATAATAGCAGTAGAAAGTGGAGTCTCCATGGGCTTTTTTCACTAGTGGTGCGTGTCTCTCTGAGCCTAGTAACCAGGTTATGTTACTGTGGAGTGTCTGTTTCCCAAGCCTGGTTAAAACTCTGAGATAATGTGATAGAGGATGAGCTGCAAAAGTGGGTAGGGCGAGTTACCCTGAGCTCCCCACACAGCACCTCCTGCAGAAGCAAGTGCAGACGTGTGTTTGTGAACATGAGCTGTCATCTGGTCAACTTGACAGTGTTGTTTTAACCATCACATACAGAAATGTATAAGAAAATGATTTGAGAAATTTAAAATGTCGTCTTAAAATGAGGAAATATAAATTAACACTCAAAGTTAAATACACTCATTCAGACCACTGGAGTGACCATGAGTACAGTGGGAAGTTCTGTATGATTTAATTTAGAGGCGATGGTAAAAACACATCATTAGGTCTGTAGCAGAAGATTTAATTGGGTCGTACTTGATGAGTTGTGTGGGGTAAAATAACTTTTTGTTGTTGTTTAACTCTCAGGTGAGCATAATTTGAATATACCATGATGTACATGTGCATTTTCACAATTCTTACTGAATTCTTACTTTGTGAACCTACATGACTTTTTTAGTCAGTGTTAGCTCAACAAGTATTTCTTGGTTGCATGTTTTGTGCGAGGTATTGTGTGAG
>NW_012120877.1:119806-121220 GCF_000951035.1 Colobus angolensis palliatus
TACTGCCCAGTTTACTGTGAAAACAACAAAATATCTGTCATCATGCTCATTTACATAGTTAAATAATTATATAAATAACACACTAGTAAATGTGGAAACCTGACAAGTTTGCTGTTTTCACAATAGATTGAATTAGATAGTGATTTGGATCATTCTCTTCCATCAGCTAGATTTCATCAATATTGTAATTTGTTTTTCAATTCACCAAAGGATGATTAAGCAATCAGATGACCTGATTGACTAAATATTCCCCACTCCTATTTTCTGAGTCATTTGCAAACATTTACACAGCAACAAACTCTATCCAAAGAACCTCTTGGGAAAAGAGGGAAACAAATTTTAATATTTACTGCATAACATTGTCATTTCTGTTTCATCAAATCATAGCACAAGAGGAAATCTTGGAAGAGATTCTCCCTCCAGGCAAAACTACACTGTTTTGCGCTATTTTATTAAGTTCTCCCTGGACGGATTCAGCAACCCTCCTTTCAGCAAAGTGTAATGTTTCATCACCTTTTAGTCAGAAAATTTGTCCTTATTGATGCTAGAAATTCTTTTGCAACATGGGAAGCCACTCCATCTTGACTACGTAGTCAAAACAGAGAAATAGGAAGATCTCATAACTGTTGGTACCACAGAGTAAAGATGTTTAAAACGTGAAAGAGTTCAAACATCCTGAGCGTGTGTTGCCACATACTGCTCACACTGCGATGGCTTAATTGAGTTTTCAGACACAGAATTGCTTTCCTAAGCAACATTTTGAATGTACAAAGATTTCAGCGTTCTCCCGAAACAACTGTTGACAAGTATCTTTATAGAGAAAGTGTGGAGGCGGATTTGTTTTCACTAAGAGCTAGCTTCTAATTTAAAGTAAGGATATGTCTCTTAAAAATATATTTCATACTATTTATAAATTTAATGTAGTGATTATTTTAATCATATTCTACAGATATATTTTGACACTCATCATCTTAAATATTAACTTCATAAAAGTTAGACAGGAAGAAACCTAAGCTGTATTATATATCTCCCTGTGTGTGGGGGATTGCCTATATTTTTATGCATCCTCTTCATTTATGCACCTAGATAAATTTCCTATAGGTACATGTTAACTATAGGCAAACTCATCACAGAATATTCTCTCTTGAGTTAAACGAGAAAGACACCATACACCAGGGTATACGTGATGTTTATGTGTTACCTGTCCAATTCAAGTGATTGTTTTTAATTGTATAGTGGAGTGAATAGAGTAGCTTTTAAATATTTCTTAAAATCTGTGAAATTGTAGTTTTCATTAACATTCACATTTTTATAGTTGGATTTTTAATGACCACTTGTCCAGCTGTGTTTTAGTGATTAGTGTATGTGTTTTCTTTAGCTTTTATATTCACCGTAGTGGTCTCATGGCAACTAG
>NW_012120878.1:0-1023 GCF_000951035.1 Colobus angolensis palliatus
TCCTGGGCTCAAGCAATCCTCTGGCCTCAACTTCCCAAGTAGCTGAGAGTGCACACTACTGGGCCTAGCTACAAATTTTTAACAGCAGAACTATATATATATATATTATTTGTAAGCCACAAAAAAGAATAAGCCCAAATTTCCATAATTTAGCCTTAATTAAAATCAAAGTTAAAATCGAGATCATAAGTTTTTGTTTGTTTGTTTTATTTTTTTAAGAGCTGGGGTCTTGCTATGTTCCTGGGCTCAAGCAATCCTCTGGCCTCAACTTCCCAAGTAGCTGAGAGTGCACACTACTGGGCCTAGCTACAAATTTTTAACAGCAGAACTATAAAGAAAACATTGAGAAAAACCACTGAACAAGTCTTTCACATTTTATTGAGAAAGATAAGGAAGAAACTTCAAGATACTGAGAACTCAGATACCTCAAAGAAACCAAGAATATAAATACTACCCAGGTTGGAGTGAAGGTTTTTTCTTATAATCTTTACACTTAATCAGTATTTTATCACGATGACACTGAGCCCTGGGTAGATCATTTACCAGAAGCTCTCTGGTGAGGTTCTACTTTATAAATAATATATTATAGGCACATAATCTTTAACCTTGAGATTAATAAATATGCTTATTTGTTTGGTATGGAAAGTGTTAGTCATTGTTTATCTAGCATATAAAAATGAATTTTAATTAATTCAACAAGGTAATATTCAACCCACTGATTTTTACTTTACCGACATTATTTTAAATAATTCAACTAGGAAAAAAGGAATAAGGAAGGTAGGAAGAGAGGGGGCAGACAGACAAAGAGAAAGTGTGTTCCAGTTTTCTTGGAGTTGGAAAACCACCACTTTTTCTCCTTGCATAAATTACAATGTAAGTAAAAAAAGAAATAGTAAGTATAGCCAAAACAACCCAGAATTTCAACTTCTTCCTCAACATATTTTAATACAGAAAATTACAAAGAACAGTGTATCATCAGTCAGGATTGCTTTTGGCTAAAAGCTATAGAAATCATAACATTGT
>NW_012120879.1:0-1112 GCF_000951035.1 Colobus angolensis palliatus
GAGGGAGAGGGAGAGGGAGAGGGAGAGGGAGAGGGAATCTCTTGTCTTTACCAAGAAAAAAGAGAGTAAAGAAACAAATAGAGGCCAGGAATGTAGGCTAGTGAAGCCACCCTAGGCTAAGTCTGGATCAGGGACCTTTGAGCTAGCTCTTTTATATAGTAATTTTGAAATTTGCAGCAAATGAAACCCAGTGGTTAGGTGTTGTTTGAGGTACCTGTCATGTAATAAAAGCTTATTAGTTTGCATTTGCCCTTTCAGCCAGTGTTTACTGAACCCCCACACTGCATGAAAGGTGGTTACAAGCAAGAGAGGCTTAATTATCTTTTGTGAGCATTTTTATTCATATGCCACAGTAGTTTGAATGATTTCCTCTGCCTTTGGAATTTCTTAGCCCTGTGCAACACTAAAGGTGATTTCTCTACTCTCTTCCCATTTTTTTTTCCACTGGACGATCATCCTCAGCAAAGTCCTGATCTAAAGTTGCTTTGTTTCATCAGAATCAAATACATTTAGAATCTTCAGGGATGGATACTTAAAACTTCCCTCTTCCTTAACTTTTGCACATCCTAGTCTCTCAGCATCTTTTCTTTCTGCCACAGTTTTTTCTAAAGCTGTGGGCATGGAGTTATCATTTTATTTCCTACCGTTTTCTCCATTCCTTTCATGCAGTCTCAGTGTACCACAATGTTGCTGAGGCCTGTATACTCTTGCTCACAGTCAATTTAGCAAATATTGAAACAACCTCTAGCCTGTGGTTAAAGCTGCCATAAGTTGAAGTGTACCTTGAAGTAAAAAATCACGTGACCAGAGGATTAAAAGTGTTTATCCAGGCCATATCAGTTTTCTTTAGAAAACTTAATTAGACTACTATAAAGACCAGCTGTAATGCACAATATGGGCTATTGTGAACTTCCAGGGTCCTAACCCCGTATGCCCAGCCCAACAAAAGCTTGACATTTGGGTCTAATTTTTTTTTTTTTTTTTTTTTTTTTTTTGATTTTGCTCTTGTTTATTCCGGAAGATTTCAGTCCAAGGCAGGAGACATTATGGTTTTGAGGGAGTCAATATATAACACTATTGTTTTCCTCGTTTGGATTCCAAACCAAATTAAA
>NW_012120880.1:0-1200 GCF_000951035.1 Colobus angolensis palliatus
GTGTTAGCCAGGATGGTCTCGATCTCCTGACCTCATGATCCGCCCACCTCGGCCTCCCAAAGTGCTCGGATTACAGGCTTGAGCCACCGCGCCTGGCCAAGAAAAGAATTTTCAACCCAGAATTTCATATCCAGCCAAACTAAGTTTCATAAGTGAAGGAGAAATAAAATCCTTTACAAACAAGCAAATACTGAGAGATTTTGTCAACACCAGGCCTGCCCTACACAAGTTCCTGAAGGAAGCACTAAACATGGAAAGGAACAACCAGTACCAGCCACTGCAAAAACATGCCAAAATGTAAAGACCATTGATGCTAGGAAGAAATTGCATCATCTAACGAGCAAAATAACCAGCTAACATCATAATGACAGGATCAATTTCACACAAAACAATATTAACCTTAAATGTAAATGGGCTAAATGCTCCAATTAAAAGACACAGACTGGCAAATTGGATAAAGAGTCAAGACCCATCGGTTTACTGGAGTCAGGAGACTCATCTCACGTGCAGAGACACACACAGGCTCAAAATAAAGGGATGGAGGAAGATCTACCAAGCAAATGGAAAACAAAAAAGGCAGGGGTTGCAATCCTAGTCTCTGATAAAACAGACTTTAAACTAACAAAGATCAAAAAAGACAAAGAAGGCCATTACATAATGGTAAAGGGATTAATGCAACAAGAAGAGCTAACTATCCTAAATATATATGCACCCAATACAGGAGCACTCAGATTCATAAAGCAAGTCCTTAGAGACTCACAAAGAGACTTAGACTCCCACACAATAATAATGGGAGACTTTTAACACCCCACTGTCAACATTAGACAGATCAAGAGACAGAAAGTTAACAAGGATATCCAGGAATTGAACTCAACTCTGCACCAAGCGGACCTAATAGACATTTACAGAACTCTCCACCCCAAATCAACAAAGTATACTTTCTTCTCAGCACCACATCGCATTTATTCCAAAATTGACCACATAGTTGGAAGTAAAGCACTTCTCAGCAAATGTAAATGAACAGAAACTATAACAAACTCTCAGACCACAGTGCAATCAAACTAGAACCCAGGATTAAGAAACTCACTCAAAACTGCTCAACTACACAGAAACTGAACAACCTGCTCCTGAATGACTACTGGGTATATAACGAAATGAAGGCAGAAATAAAGATGTTCTTTGAAACCAATGAGAACAAAG
>NW_012120881.1:0-1599 GCF_000951035.1 Colobus angolensis palliatus
CCCCTCCAACTCACTCTCTAGCCTTCTCCTAATTGTCCTGTGTCTGGAGAGTCTGGCCTTTTTGTTTGGTTTTTTGAGACCGAGTCTCTATCTGTTGCCCAGGTTGGAATGCAGTGGTATGATCTCAGCTCAGTCCAACCTCTACATCCCATGTTCAGGCGATTCTTTTGCCTCAGCCTCTCAAGTAGCTGGGACTATAGGCATGTGGCCATCATGCCCAGCTAATTTCTGTATTTTTAGTAGAGATGGGGTCTGGCCATGTTGGTCAGACTGGTCTTTAACTCCTGGCGTCATGTGATCCACTCACCTCGGCCTCCCAAAGTGCTGGGATTACAGGTGTGAGCCACCGTGCCTGGCCGAGTCTGACCTTTATAGACCAAGTTAAGTGGGCTCCTTTTGCCTCAGATTTCGGGTTGAGTTGGGTCATTAGGAGGCACCAGTGGGGGTCTCAGAGGTCAGATTTCCCCGGCTTCTGTCAGGGGCCCGATCCCACAGTTCCAGTCCTTACTGGGTTCCTTAACACCTTCCTGCCTGTGTATTGCCTCCCCTCAGCGCTGCCCACACCTCTTGGCCTCTCCTGGAACCATTTCAGCCTCTGAGCATGCAAGCTGTAAACTGCCAGGACCTGCCCAACACTGAGGACCTTTCCTCAGCATCCCACGTATCCTGTTGGCTGGAAAGAAAGCACAGAAGACTTTCAGCCATTCATAGATAATTTCTGATCCCTAAAGGAAACGGCACCGATGTAACCAACTTGAGAATTTATACATTTTATACTTTTTAAAAGTTTTACAAAGCTCTTGAGTAATGAACCATAAAATCTCTTTCTAAGGCAACACTAAGGTTTCCACTCATTTCCTGTCATCCTAGACATGGTGCCCAGAACACCTTGAATCTTGCAGGCTGTACCTGATGATACAGGTAAGGTAGTGCAGAACTGTGAACTGGGTTCACTCCTGACCCCACTGGGGTCAAGGGATGACCTTTGTCTTAGAACCTGCACAAAAGATTCAAAACATTGACGTTTTTAGAGTTGCCAGCGATCCAGGCACTGTGCTGGGCTTGGAGGAAATAAAGGTACATTTTAAGACAATCCCCATTCCCCAAAGTCAGGTGCAGAGACAGTGTGATAGCTAACCAGGAGATCCCCCAGGAGAATGAGAACGATCCTACGATGGCAAGCTCGGTGTCTTTGTATCCCAGAGTGGCCAGTATCACCCAGATAGAGACGATGCAGGGAGAGCATCCTGGAGGAGAAGGCATTTCAGTGACTACACAAGAGCAACTGGTGATATCAGGGCCAGCCTGGATTTGTGACTTTGTGCTGGTCAGGCTCTATGAAAACCTGAAAAACAAAGTTCTCCATGCTCTGCCTCCCAGCAGGAAAGAATCGCCAGGGGGCAATTTTTCACACACAAATACAGGGGAAAAAATCATCATCGTCCCAGAAGAAATTCACACCAAACTAACGGATGCCAGGCAAGCTGTGGCCCTGGCAGAAGCCTTCAACACCCTGTCCACCCTGCTTCTCTTGCCCACAGGGCCCGGTGATCCCTTCAGGTCACTCTGCCTGGGGGCACGATTCAGTTAAAGCATCTC
>NW_012120882.1:0-1435 GCF_000951035.1 Colobus angolensis palliatus
GGTTTTGATAAGGCAGGTGGCAGTTCTGGATTCCACAGCAGTGTCTGCTGAGGCCTCCTAGGAACGCACTCTCAGCTTCTGAGCCCAGTACATCCAGGAAGAGGACAGGCTTGGGTGGGAAGAGGCTGTTTAGGTGGGAAGGTCGGGGAAGCCCTTTCCCACAAAGTAAATTAACATTATTATATGTTTTCTTCTTTTCTTTTTATGGTAGTAAAATGGATGTAACATAAAACTTACCTTTTTTTTTTTTTTACCATTTCTAGGTGGCATTAAGTACATTCATAAGTGTATTTTCCTTTTTAAAGATGGGGCCTTGCTCTGTTGCCTAGGCTGGTCTCAAACTCCTGACCTCAGGTGATCTACCCACTTTGGCCTCCCAAAGTGCTGGGATTACAGGCATGAGCCACTGTGCCTGGCCTCCTTCAGTTTTTAAATTGTGGTGACGTACACATGACCTGCAATTTACATCTTAACAATTTTGAAATGTACAGTTTAGGGTGTTAAATACATTCATAGTGTTGTGCACCCAGGAGCCTCTTTCTTATGCTGCTTGGTTGTTTGTATTTCTTCTGGGCTGGTGGTAACTCTGATCATTTCTGTATCCTTCATCTCTTGGCAGAATTTGCGCAAACCTCCTTGGCTGTCACTGAAAGCTGGCTCCAGTAAGGAATACTGCTGTAACATAACGAGTCTCCTGTGGGCCACATCCCAACCCCTTGGCTCCACAGAAAGCAAATATATCAGGTGTTTCGTGCAGAGAACAATTACGTTTTATATTTTCTTCCCATTTATGTGGCCATAAAGATGAGATGCCTGTCCTGTCTGCAGAGGAAGAAGAGGAAGAAGAGATTTATTCTCAAAAAGTGGAGTCCGTGGATAAAGGACGAGGTGTGGAGTTGGGAGGGGTCATGGGAGGGTGGAACTGAAAAAGCCCTTCCCCTCTCGGCAGCGGGAGGAGGGTGCTGCCTGCCATGCCAGAATCAGCTTTTACTTTCACTGGGTATGAAGCACAAAGAGGAAGTGCTGGGTCGTGAATAAACACATGTAGTAGTTTCCCATGGCTGCCGTCACAAGTGACCACAGACTGGGTGGCTGAAAAAAACACAGATGTATTCTCAAAGGTCTGGAGGCCAGAACTCCAAAATCAAGGTGCTGGCAGGGCTGCGCTCTCTCTGCGGGACCAAGGGGAGGATCCTTCCCGGCCTCCTCACTGCAGTCTGGAGGGCAGGGTGTCCTCGGCCTGCAGCATCATCACTCCAGTCTCTGCATCCATCATCACATGGCCTTGTCCCCTCTGTGTCTTTCTTCTCTGTGTGTCCTCTCTCCTTTTTTTCTTCTTCTTTTTTTTTTTTTTTGAGACAGAGTCTCGCTCTTGTCACCCAGGCTGGAGTGCGATGGCGTGATCTCGGCTCACTGCAACCTCCGCCTCCAGGGT
>NW_012120883.1:0-1134 GCF_000951035.1 Colobus angolensis palliatus
CGCTCAGTCGCCCAGGCTGGAGTGCAGCGGCACGATCTCGGCTCACTGCAAGCTCTGTCTCCCAGGTTCACGCCATTCTCCTGCCTCAGCCTCCCGACTAGCTGGGACTATAGGCACCTACCACCATGCCTGGCTAATTTTTTTGTATTTTTAGTAGAGACAGGATTTCACCATGTTAGACAGGATGATCTTAATCTCCTGACCTCCTGATCCACCTGCCTCAGCCTCCCAAAGTGCTGGGATTACAGGCATGAGCCACTGCGCCTGGCCGTGTTTTTTTTTTAAGTGGAGTCTCGTTCTGTTGCCCAGGCTAGAGTGTAATGGCACGATCGTGGCTCACTGCAACCTTCGTATCCTGGGTTCGAGTGATTCTCCTGCCTCAGTCTCCTGAATAGCTGGGATTACACGTGTGTGCCACCATACGGGCTAATTTTTATATTTTTAGTAGAGACAGGTTTCACCATGTTGACCAGACTGGTCTCGAACTCCTGACCTCAAGTGATCTGCCCCCACTGGCCTCCCAAAGTGCTGGGATTACAGCCGTGAGCCACCCCAGCCGGCCCTGAACCATATGATCTCTGGAATTCATCCACAGTTATATACATAAACTCACATTAGCACAGACATACCTATTGAGTTTTGCACATCTTCACATTCCTGAATAGTGAAGTTAGTATTGGTGGACAACATTCCAATGACCATTGGGCTGAGACGTTGTGAGGAAGAGCTAAATACAGTAGGTGAGTGGGACTGTCTTTGGCTTGGGAAAATTTTCCTAAACAGATAACTGTTGTTGAAGATTTTTCCAAATTTGTATTATTTAGTATCTACAGTAATAATCTGTAGACTTTGTGATGGCATAGATAGATGGAGCATAAAAGAGAATGAAAGGCCGGGTGCAGTGGCTCACGCCTGTAATCCCAGTGCTTTGGGAGGCTGAGGCGGGTGGATCACCTGAGGTTGGGAGTTCGAGATCAGCCTGACCAACATGGAGAAACCCCATCTCTACTAAAAATACAAAAATTAGCCAGGCATGGTGGCAGACACCTGTAATCCTAGCTACTTAGGAGGCTGAGGCAGGAGAATCACTTGCATCTGGGAGGCAGAGGTTGCAGTGAGCCGAGATTGCACCAC
>NW_012120884.1:0-1140 GCF_000951035.1 Colobus angolensis palliatus
GAATGACTTGGAAAGAACAGATTTTCAAGAGTCACCTGCAGCTGGTCGCAGTGGCTCATGCCTGTAATCCCAGCACTGTGAGAGGCCAAGGCGGGGGGATCACCTGAGGTCAGGAGTTCGAGACCAGTCTGGCCAATGTAGTGAAACCCTGTCTCTACTAAAAATACAAAAAAGTAGCCAGGCATGGTGGTGGGCACCTGTAGTCCCAGGTACTCAGGAGGCTGAGGCAGGAGTGAACCTTGGAGGCAGAGCTTGCAGTGAGCTGAGATCGCGCCACTGCACTCCAGCCTGGGTGACAGAGTGAGACTCCGTCTCAAAAAAAAGAAATAAGAAAGAAAGAAAATTGTTGCCTTTCTTGGGGTTGAAAGTTGAACCCCAAAAATCACTAAGTCAAGCTGGGGACTGCATCAGATAAACTTGACTCCCATTTTTTCCCTAAATAAGATAGCTACAAAGATTAAAAAACTACACATCTCCTTCACAGTTTGCCCCCAAGGAATTTCCATGTGGGCCTCAAGATCTTCACCCTGAAACCGTTCTGTTGAATTTCACCTTGGCAATGTAAATTGATAGTTTATCTTCACAGATGGCGGGACAAGGACAGAACTCAAAGCCACCCCTCTTCTCACCTGAGACAAATGCATATTTGATTGCTTCCTCTGGCCTATTGCTTATGTAAAAACGCAGATTCAGTGAGACAGGCTGAGACATAAGTGACTCTTCCTCTACCCCTCCTCACATGTAAATTGTGTATTCAGTGTAAGGCTGATCAGACTCAAAATAATACAACCTTTTGTCTCTTATCTACCTATGACCTGGAAACCCTCACTTCGAGTTGTCCCGTCTTTCCAGACTGAACCCCACGTACATCTTAAATGTGCTGATTGGGCTGGGTGCGGTGGTTCACGCCTGTAGTCCCAGCTACTCGGGTGGCTGAGGCAGGAGAATGGCATGAACCTAGGAGGTGGAGCTTGCAGTGAGCTGAGATCGCACCACCGTACTCCAGCCTGGGCGACAGAGCGAGACTCCGTCTCAAAAAAAAAAAAAAAAAAAAAAGTGCTGATTGATGTCTCATATCTCCCTAAAATGTATAAAACCAAGCTAACACCCCTATCACCTTGGGTACATGTCATCAGGACC
>NW_012120885.1:0-1486 GCF_000951035.1 Colobus angolensis palliatus
AACAGAGTAAGACCCTGTCTCAAAAAAAAAAAAAAAAGAAAGAAAGAAAGAGAGAATTCCCCTTTCTGTAGTTAAGACACCAACCTGATATTTGGTTAAATATTTGTTTCATTTTGTTTTCCATTTTTAAGGATTTTTTTCCACCTTAACTTAATTCTTTCTTGTATAACACGGTTACGTTTCTATAGTTAAATGACACCACAAATGCATCAGAAGAAGTGCAGTTAGATCATGTTCTCTCCCCATTGGCAATCATTTTTCTTAGTACTTGATTTATACTTCCATTGTTTGTTTCTACAATTGTGGTAAGATATGTATATAATAGGCCGGGCGTGGTGGCTCACACCTGTCATCCTATCACTTTGGAGGTTGAGGCAGGAGGATCGCTTGAGTCCAGGAGTTGGAGACGAGCCTGGGCAACATAATGCGACCCTGCCTCTACAAAATATACAAAAACATTAGCTGGGCATGGTGGCGTCGTCCCAGCTACTTGGGAGGCTGAGGTGGATCGCTTGAGCCTGAGGTTGCAGTGAGCCTGAGGTTGCAGTGAGCTGAGATCATGCCACTGCACTCCAACCTGGGTGACAGAGTGAGACCCTGTCTCAAAAAAAAAAAAAGAAAAAAAAATATATACATATATATAAAAAATAACAGTTCCCATTATAACATAATTTTTTTTTTTTTTTTGGACGGGGTCTCGCTCTGTCACCCAGGCGGCTGGAGTGCAGTGGCCGGATCTCCGCTCACTGCAAGCTCCGCCTCCCGGGTTCACGCCATTCTCCTGCCTCAGCCTCCCAAGTAGCTGGGATTACAGGCTTGAGCCACCACGCCCGGCCGAGACTTCATTTCTTAAGAAAACCACACACACACACTCAGAAAATAAGATCTAGCAATTCTACTTCTGTGTATATATGCAAAAGAACTGAAAACAGGATCTGGAAGAGATCATTGTATACCCATATTCATAGCAGCATTATTCACAAAAGTCAAAAGGTGGAAGCAATTCAAGTGTCCATGGATGAATGAATGAGTAAAAAAAAAAAAAGAAAAAAAAATCTTGTGTATACACACAATAAAATATTATTCAGCCTTAAAAAGGAAGTAAATTCTGACAAATACTACAACATGGATGAACTTTGAGGACATTGTGCTAAGTGAAATAAGCCAGTCACAAAAAAGACAAATACTGTATGATTCTACTTATGTAAGGTACCTAGAATAGTGAAATTCACAGAGACAAAGTAGAATGGTGTTTGCCAGGGGCTGTGGAGAGGGAGGAATGATAAGTTGTTTGACAGGTATAGAGTTTAAGTTTTGTAAGATGAAAGAATTCTGGAGATTGGTTGCACAACAAGTGAATGTATTTAGCAATACTGAACCGCACACTTCAAGAATTGTTAAGGTGGCTGGTGTACTTGCTCACGCCTGTAATCCAACATTTTGAGAGACTGAGGCGGGAGGATCACTTGAGCTCAGGAGATGGAGA
>NW_012120886.1:0-1038 GCF_000951035.1 Colobus angolensis palliatus
ACAAGGTTTAACTTTTAGAAAAATAGGTACTTTTGACCCTTTCTATTCCATGCCTTTCTTAAGATATGTGCTGGGTTTAAGATATGTGATGTTCTTAAGATATAACCTGGGCTCCATGAGCCAAGTGACAGTAGTCAGCCTGTGTCTGAAAGGGACTTAATCCCTGGCGTTTTTTTCTTGTTCAAGTTCAGTACCTGTGTTCTTTTTGTTTTTTTTTTCTTGAGACGGAGTCTCGCTCTGTCGGGCTGGAGTGCAGTGGCCGGATCTCAGCTCACGGCAAGCTCCGCCTTACTTCTCTTATAAAAGTCTGAGCTGGTACGTGGTCTAGTAGTTTGGGTCATCTAGATACCCAAATTCCTTCTAGCTTGTTGCTCTACCTTCTCCTGGATCAGTGCTTCTCAAATTTTAGTGTGAATATGAATTACTTGGAGATCTTATTTAAATGCAGAGTTTGGCATCAGTAGGTGTAGGTTGAGGCCTGAGAGCCCACATTTCCACAAAGTCCCAGCTCCTGCTGCTTCTGCTGGTTCACAGGCCACATTTTGAATAGTAAGGTCTTGAGTACTGCCTTCATTCACATGGTTGAAGCAGTTTCATCTCCACCTCACTGCATTTCCAGCTATGGGAAGGGGTCCAGAGGAAGTCGAGGACTGGAAGCGTCTTAATGAGAACATGACCAGAAGTTGTTTGTATTCTCTTCACTTCTCACTGCCAAAACGTGTCATCTGACTGTACCCAGTTGCAAGGGAGGCTGCAAAATGTAAGCTCTAGGTAAAACTTGAGGAATTCTATTAATGAAAAGGAAGGTAGGGAGAATTAATACTAAGGAAATGTTAGCGGTCTCTGCCACAATATTTCATGAGAATTTACGCCAACACGGGGTTTGTGAGCGTTTTTTCCTTTTGAAGAGGTGCATACATTACTTAAGTTTGAGAAACACGGCCGGGCGCGGTGGCTCAAGCCTGTAATCCCAGCACTTTGGGAGGCCGAGGTGAGCGGATCACGAGGTCAGGAGATCGAGACCATCCTGGCTAACAC
>NW_012120887.1:0-1590 GCF_000951035.1 Colobus angolensis palliatus
TGAGACCAGCCTGGCCAACATAGTGAAATCTCGCCTCTACTAAAAATACAAAAATTAGATGGGAGTGGTGGTGGGGACCTGTAGTCCCAGCTACTTGGGAGGCTGAGGCAGGAGGATCTCTTGAACCTGGGAGGTAAAGGCTTCAGTGAGTTGGGATCACACCACTGCACTCCAGCCTGGGTGACAGAGCAAGACTCCATCTCAAAACAACAACAACAACAACAACAACAACAATAATAATAATAATAATAAAGAATATATATTTTGTTGTAGACATTCTGAAGGGCAACATAGCACAAGTTAGTCACATGTATTTGTTAACCATATGACCCAGAGATTCCATTCCTGAGGATATATTCCAAAGGTGCCTAACGGGATTGTACCCAGGTGCAAATCTGGGTGCCTATCAACGGGCAGTAACAAATGTAAAATGTGGTAGTAGCACACAATGGAGTGCTATTGAGAAGTTAAAAATTACAGATTGGATATATACATATTATATATATAGAGAGAGAGAGCGCAACATGGATGGATTCTCAGAACTTAATATTGAGTGAAAACAGTAAGGGACAGAATGAAGCATATGACATTATATACGTATGTAAATTAAAATTCTATATGCATGAAATATATACGTATTTTACAAAAATGCATATAAACAAAAGACCCCCATTAACCTTATCAGAATGGTAGTCAATGGTCAAAGTAACAGGATTGGGAAAGGGAAATAAAAGGGAATAAATAAATACATGATTGAATGAATGAATGAATGAATGAAAGGAGAGAGACAATGCTTGATTGAATGTGTCATGAACTAAGAGTATGGTTGACTCAATTCTCTGGCCTAAAGCCTAGTAAAATAGAAAAGAAAAAAGGGATGATTAAATATGGCCACTAGATCTTACAATTTAGTAAAAGGACATAGACATATTTCATTTAAACAGTAGGATGGAATTATTGAGATAGTTTGGAACAATTCTGCTTGTGATAGAATAGTGACACAAATGATGATGTAGTGACTTCTATCTGAGTGGGGGCTCGGGAAATGAGAAGTGGTCTTGCAGAGGAGACAACAAACTACTGGGGGATACTGGCATGAACAGAAATAATATTCAGAGAATAATAGGGAAAAATTCAAAGTGAATTATAAAAATAAATTCAATGGGAATGCAAGGAAAGTCACGATAATTCTGCAAAGGGAATTGAGGAATGCACCTTGATCCTGAGTTAAGTCCATAACACCGGGCTGGTGACTCAGGCAATCAGTCAGTCTGGGGTCACATCTAGGTCCAGAAATGGCTGCTGACTTTAGCAGACTATGCACGGAAGCTCAGATCAAAGCTCTGCACAATCGTACCCCCAATGTAGTTAGTGTGACCTGAGAACCAATCAAACAATTAGTAATAAAATATAAACTTCCATTCTGCTTCCTCAGTGAGGAGGTGAATCATTTTAAAACCAGGTTCCAATGCTGTTTTTTTTTGTTTTGTTTTGTTTTTGTTTTTGTTTTTTTCAGGACCATGGCATTTAGATTCTGTTTCCAAGTTTGTAGATGTAATGAGATGATTTATCATGGAAAATTATTGCATG
>NW_012120888.1:0-585 GCF_000951035.1 Colobus angolensis palliatus
ATGGCCAACCAGAATCTGTGCAGAATGAGCTTGGTGATGTCACAGCCTGAATTTCCACCGCATGTTTCATACTAATGCCCCCTAAATTTGCACACACGACATATGAGGAGGCATGAAGAGATAACTGCACATGCTCAAGGACTTTTCTTTTCTTTTCTTTTGTTTGTTTGTTTGAGACAGAGTCTCATTCTGTTGCCCAGGCTGGAGTGCAGTGGTGTGATCTCTGCTCAATGCAACCTCCACCTCCCGGGTTCGATTCTCCTGCCTCAGCCTCCCGAGTAGCTGGGAATACAGGCTCCCGCCACCACACCCAGCTAATTTTTTGTATTTTTAGTAGAGACATGTTTAGGTATTGCCATGTTGGCCAGGCTGGTCTCAAACTCCTGACCTTGTGATCCACCCGCCTCGGACTTTCAAAGTGCTGGGATCACAGGTTAAGGACTTTTCCAGACCTCCCCTTCCCTTCCTCCCATCACCTACTAATCTCAGAATCTACCACCTGCACATTTTCTAATAAAAATACTACCTTGAAGCCAGCACGGGGAGACAGATTTGAGCTGGACTCCTGTCTCCTTGGAGTTGATT
>NW_012120888.1:2886-4423 GCF_000951035.1 Colobus angolensis palliatus
CTCTGTTGCTGCTCCTGTGATCCTGAGGAAGGCACTCAAGGTCTTCCAGCCATCCTGCCCTCTCTGCAGCTTAAGAGGCACTCTTTTGGTGGCCCCCTGCCAGCCTGGAGGCCCACAGATGGGGCTGGTGACTTGGACAACAGAGAGACTCTCTTCTGGAGGAAATTGATATGGAATCTTGGCCTATTTTTGGAGGAAGACCTGGAGGCAGTGGCCCCTTCAGAAGACAACGAAAAAATAATACTTTTTAATATTTATTTTATATATATATTTGAGACACAGTCTCTGTTGCCCAGGCTGGAGTGCAGTGGTGTGATCTCGGCTCACTGCAACCTCCACTTCCCAGGTTCAAGTGATTCTCCTGTCTCAGCCTCCTAGGTAGCTGGGATTACAGGCATGCACCACCACGCCCAGCTAATCTTTATACTTTTGTAAAGACAGGGTTTCACCATGTTGGCCAGGCTGGTCTCGAACTCCTGACCTCAAGTGGTCTGCCTGCCTCAGCCTCCCAAAGTGCTGGGGTTACAGGCGCGAGCCACCGCACCTGGCCTGTGTTGCCTTAACCTTCTATGGCACTTGTGCTTTTTGGTACTAGTCGTTGGGGGAAAAACCTGATGTCTTAACTGCATGACATGCATTTGGGCTCTCTGGAGGGGCCAATGTGGTGGTGGTTCAGGGAAGGAGTAAGAAGCAGGGGCTGGGGCCTCATTAGCACCAGCATACTGTTGCCCACGGGTGTCCCTGGCCTGAGGTCTACACGGTTGGGAGCCTCGCCTTTTGGCCTCAGCTGAAATTTGACCCCTCTATGGGAAATGACCTGTGGCCCCCATCTTCAGCTTCCCAAGAGCAGTGAGACTTTTCCTTCCCTGACTCTGCCTCGGCATTTCTGGGCTGTTGGAACAGGGACTCCTAAATTAACGTTCCTTCTCACACAGCAGGGGGCCCTCAGGCCTTGGTCTTCCAGCCCCTATGCTGCTAGCTTATCACTTCTGGAATGAGGGGGCTGTGTTAGTCCATTTTGTGTAGCTATAAAGGAATATTGGGCCAGGTAAGGTGGCTCACGCTTGTAATCCCAGCACTTTGGGAGGCTGAGGTGTGTGAATCACCTGAAGCCAGGAGTTCAAGACCACCCTGACCTACACGATGAAACTCCATCTCTCCTAAAAATACAAAAATTAACCAAACATGGTGGCACACACATATAATCCCAGCTACTTGCAAGGCTAAGACAGGAGAATCACTTTAATCTGGGAGGCGGAGGTTGCAGTGAGCCGAGATCACACCACAGCACTCCAGGCTGGGCAACAGAGTGAGACCCTGTCTCAAAAAAAGGAATATTGGAGGCTGGGTAATTTACAAGGAAAAGAGGTTTATTTGGCTCATTGTTCTGCAGGATGTACAGAAAGCATGGTGCTGGCATCTGCTCAGCTTCTGGTGAGGTCTTCAGGAAGCTTTTACTCATGGCAGAAGAGGAAGGGGAGCCAGTGTGTCACATGGTGAGCAAAAGGGAGCAAGAAGAGGGGAGGGGTGCTAGGCT
>NW_012120888.1:5648-8666 GCF_000951035.1 Colobus angolensis palliatus
GGGGATGAAGAGGTGACGGGGTGAGGGGCAGCCTCAGCTCCAGGCCTATTTCTGCCACCTGTGGGGCTGAAGGTACAAGGCCAGTGCCTTTGGGAGCTCAGTTTCCCATCTATAAAGCAGATACCAGATTTCACATCCATAGGTGCGTGTGGGAAAGTGCTTGCAGCTGCTGAATATTTTCTTGACTCGCCTGAAACAGACCTCATAGCCTGCCCACGGATGAGCTCAGCCCTCCGTTCATTTGTTTCCAAGGAGCCTCTCATGGCACCAGCCTTTGGTTCCCATTCATCCCCATTCCCTGGTGTGACCTGGCTCCCCCTGGCAAGAGTTGTGTCAGGGGTTGGGGCTCAAGCTAGCCTCTTCATGTCCCTGAATCACAGCAGAAAGTTGGGAAGGAAACTCCGGGGTCCTGGCCTTTCCCCTAGTCACCCAGGGTCAAGGCGAGTGTCAGGGCGTTGTGCTTCACAGATGCCATGTGAGCAGCAGACAGGATGCTGGGCTGAGGAGCACAAGCCCTGCCCCACTCTGCTGTGAGTTTCCTTGGACAAGCTGCTTAAGCATTGTGGGTCTCCATGGCCTATTACCTCCTCTACCCACAAACAGGGACTGGAGAGGGTGACATGCACAGGACACTTCTACTGGAAGGTCTAGAACAAATAAGTCATGCCTTCTTACTGCCTTTGTAAAAGTGGAATCTTAGGAGGTGGTATTCTTACTATGTTACTTTTTTTTTTTTTTTTTGATAGAGACATGGTCTTGCTATGTTGCCTGGGCTCGTCTAAAATTCCTGGGCTCAAGCGATCCTCCCATCTCAGCCTCCCCAAGGGCTGGGATTATAGGCAGGAGGCAGTATTATGAGGTAATTGAGGGCAATGTCATTGAAGTAAAAAAGACAAAAACAGGCCAGGCGTGGTGGCTGAGGCCTGTTATCCCCAATACTTTGGGAGGCTGAGAGGAGCAAATTGCTTGAGGCCTGGAGCTTGAGACAACATGGGGAAACCCCATCTCTGCAAAAAATACAAAAAATTAGCCAAGTGTGGTGATGCCCACCTGTAGTCCCAGCTACTCAGGAGGCTGAGATGGGAGAATGGCTTGAGCCCAAGAGGTCAAGACTACAGTGAGCCATGATTGTACCACTGCACTCCAGCCTGGGTGGACGACAGAGCGAGACCCTGTCTCAAAAAACAGACAAACAAACAAACGAATAAACAAACAAACACCCCCTCCCCCAGGTCCTGGATCTGCCACGCAAGCTGTAAGATGTTGAGTGAGTGGCTTCCTCCCTCTGAGCCTCCATTTCCTTATCCATAAAGTGCCTTGGGGATGGCATGAGAGTAAAGCATGCTAGACTCACAAAGCTCTTGGCACAGTTTCTGGTACACAGAGAGCACTCACCAAATGATCACTGTTGTTTTCTTTATTATGATTATGCCAGATGTGACTATCTTTGCTTCCAGGAAAGTCCCTAAATCATAAGCTATGTACAACAAGGGAAGTGGGTAAGGGTGGGAAGCTGAGTGTGCAAGTCAGACAAAGCCTGATGTAGGCAACTCCTATCAGAGGTATGTGGTCTTTGTGGCTGGGGTCCTCAAAAGACAGCCACTGCCAGAAATCTGGAGGCTGAATTGTCTGGGTCTCCAGAAGACAGTCCAACCCCACCACATCTCTGCTCCTGTCTAAGGTGCTGAAATCCACCCCACATAAGCTTCTCCTAGTTATGTACAGCTGTTGAGTCGCCTGCACCCTACCTTGTGGTCCTCCATTCAATGCCACAAATATACAGTGAGCATCTACTATATATAGCGAGTGGAAATAAAAAGGATTTAGATACGTCTCCAACCCAAGTTGCTCACAGCCATACGGAAGGAATTCAAGCATACACACTTGCCTTAGGGTAGGTGAGGACAAAGGCTAGGGGATTCATTTTGCAATTTATTGAGTTTCAGTGACACCCACTTCTTGTCTTTACCCTTGTTTTTTCCTCTTCTGAAACGTTGGTACCCTCCAAGCTTGTGCCTCTCATACCTTTCTTGATCTGACCACAGCAGATGAGTTTTCCCCCGGGCATCTCTGTGTTCTCACTAATGTCATAGAGTCAGGAGGACTAACAATCAATTTCAGGGAGGGAGGGAGTGTGGGATATAGAGAGGAATCAGAAGGTTAGGAGGTCTCTGAGAATAGAGGGAGCCACCTAGACAGGGGTGAGCTCCTTATCGTATTTCTGCATGCCCTCGTCAGGGAGCAGGGCCTCCACCGTGAAGCTCACCTTCTTGGCGTGCACAAAGCTATAGGTGTTGTCGAAGCGTAGGACATCTGGGGGACAGATGGAAAGATGGGCATTGGGCTTGGCTCTACACACTCTTTGTTCCACCCCCGACCAGGGAGGAGGACAGGCTTGTGTTCCCACTGGCTTTCTTTGCCAAGCTGGGCCAAGCTCCCACCATGCCTCTTCCCTTCCCCATGGGAACTGCCACCCCAAGCAGGTCCTGTAAACAGACACCAACCTCCTCTTGGCATGTGCCCAGGCCTGGCTTTACTGGCATGGAGAACAATGGTCATTACATCCCATTGTCTCATACCTGGAGACACACATGCCAGGGCTGTGAAGGCACATATTTGGATTCATCAGAGACCTCCGAGCCCCCTTGGATGAAGTGGGGTTCTGGAGCAGGCCTGCTGGACACTGTTTGCTTCCTCACAACCACCCCAAAAAGCAAGTGTTGGCCGGGCCCGGTGGCTCACGCCTATAATCCCAGCACTTTGGGAGGCCGAGGTGGGTGGATCACTTGAGGTCAGGAGTTCAAGAGCAGCCTGACCAGCGTGGAGAAACCCCATCTCTACTAAAAGTACAAAATTAAGTGTGGTGGCGCATGCCTGTAATCTCAGCTACTCGGGAGGCTGAGGCAGGAGAATCGCTTGAACCTGGGAGGCGGGGATTGCGGTGAGCTGAGATTGCACCATTGCTTACACCATTGCACTCCAACCTGGGCAACAAGAGTGAAACTCTGTCTCAAAAAA
>NW_012120888.1:8716-12992 GCF_000951035.1 Colobus angolensis palliatus
AAAGAAAGAAAAAGAAAAAGCAGGCATTGTAGCTCCTGGCTCACAGGTGAGCAAACCAAGAGTCGTTCCCCGATTGGTCAGACTTTTGCCCAGGACTATGCAGCTACCTGGAGGCTGGGGCGGGACCCTGGAACCACACAGCTTTGCGGCTCTGCACAAGTTGATTTATTTTTCAGAGCCTCGGTTTCCTCATGTGGAAAACTACTCAATCACTTGTTGTCTCTATTCTGCAGTCCAGGTGCCCCCAATCCCTGCAGGGCCTGTGCATCTCTGGCTCCTGGTGCACAGTAGGTGCTCATGAATATGGACTGAGTGAGCGACTGTATGAATGAACGGTGCTAACCTAGGCTGTGTGTCCCTGAATGGGGGAGGGGTGTCACTGCCCCTCTGTTTCCTTCTCTAAAGCATGGGACAGGTGGCTCTAGCCTTTCAGAGCCAGGTCTCAGCTGGGGCAGACTTACAGACGCCGGCCTCTGAGCAGGTGAGGCTCCCATCCTCGGGCACCATGTGGGCGTTGTAGCGCTGGCTGGGTAGAACCTCTGTCATCTCTCCTGCCCTCTGTCGCTCCCCCATCTTGGTCTTCAGGAAAACTCCGAAGCCGATGTCCGCACCATCAGATGAGAACTGCCACCTGTCAGGGGGAGGAGGAGGAGACAGGTTGCTGCCCAGCCTGATGGGTCTCTGAGGGGTTAGGGCCTGTCCCTACCTGAGGACGCAGCCTGGAAACAGGATCTCGTATTCCACTTGGTGTGACGAGCCGCGGTTGATTTGCACCGAGTGCTCGTACTGAGTCTTCACCTGGTCCCGCACGTACATGGACTTGGGGATCTCCCCACCATAGTTGATCTGCGGATATGGGATGAGACGGGCTCACTCCCCTCTCCTGGCCGTTGTTCACGTTTCTCCTGCCTGAGACACTTTCACCACCTCCTGGAAGTATCCTCTTCATCCTAGCCCCACTCTCCCCCTTCCTCAAGTCTTCTTTGACCATCCAAGCTGGGTCAGTGCTTCTGCTGGGAGCTTCCCCTTCCAGCTCATCTCTCTGGGTTAAAATTCTCCCATTTCTTTTTTTTTTTTTTTTTGAGACGGAGTCTCGCTCTGTCGCCTGGCCTGGAGTGCCGTGGCCGGATCTCAGCTCACTGCAGGCTCCGCCTCCCGGGTTTACGCCATTCTCCTGCCTCAGCCTCCCAAGTAGCTGGGACTACAGGCGCCCGCCACCTCGCCCGGCTAGTTTTTTGTATTTTTTAGTAGAGACGGGGTTTCACCGTGTTAGCCAGGATGGTCTTGATCTCCTGACCTCGTGATCCGCCCGTCTCGGCCTCCCAAAGTGCTGGGATTACAGGCTTGAGCCACCGTGCCCGGCCAATTCTCCCATTTCTTGTTTGCCTTTACAGCTGCTGAGAGCTCTGTAAGGGCGAGGGTTGTATTGACTAGCTTAACACCCAGTTCTTGGGGTCTCTCTACAGGTAATTGTGGATGAATGACTGGGTGGAAAGGGAACCCAACTTAATTCTTGAACCTCTCTTGTCCCAGGAAGGGCTCTTTGTACCTTGGTTAAACATTTGGGGTTTCCATCTGGGTCAGTCAGGGTGCCTCCAAACTGGGCAGGCAGTTCCTCAGGACTGATGAGTTTCAGCAAACCTTCCTTCCAGTTATCTGGGAGCAGTGGGATGCAAGGGAGGTTAGCAAGCATGGAGGGGACAAATTGGCCTCCCATACCCACCAGGATGACCTGAACTGGGGGAGAAGCCCTATAGGAGGTAGGCTGCCAGGGCCAATTCCCCAGTGTCCTAGGCCTGGGGCTATAGGAAGTGTCTTTCTCAGCACTGCATTGCTGTGGAAATGTGTTTCCCACCTTGACAGATGAATCAGCACTTTCTATTTCTCTTTGAGACAGTGTCTCATGCTGTTGTCCAGGCTGGAGTGCAGTGGCATGATCATGGCTCACTGCAACCTTGACCTCCTGGGCTCAAGTGATCCTCCCACCTCAGCCTCACGAGTAGCTGGGACTACAGGCATGTACCACCATGCCTGGCTAATTTTTGTTTTGTTTCGCTTGTTTTTTTTTTATAGAGATAGGGTTTCACCATGTTGCCCAGGCTAGTCTCAAACTCCTGGCCTCAAATGATTGTCTCACCTGGGCCTTCCAATGTGTTGGGATTACAGTTGTGAGCCATCATGCCCAGCCTACAGCAATTTTTTTTTTGAGACCCAGGCTGGAATGTAGTAGTGCGATCTCAGCTCACTGCAACCTCCGCGTCACAGGTTGAAGCAATTCTCTACCTCGGCCTCCTGAGTAGCTGGGATTACAGGTGCCCACTACCACGCCTGACTAATTTTTATATTTTTAGTAGAGACGGGGTTTCACCATCTTGGCCAGGCTGGTCTTGAACTCCTGACCTTGTGATCCACCCACCTTGGCCTCCCAAAGTGCTGGGATTACAGGCATGAGCCACCATGCTCAGCCAACAGCACATTCTTGAAGATCTTCCAGTCATGAGCAGTGAAGCTAAGAGTTATCTAATTGCCTCAAGGAGACTTTAGAGCTCAATGACATCAACAGCCTTATGGGATCGCTCTGTGAGTAAGTGGCATGCCCAAGTCAGACCTCCCAGTGGGGCATGGACAGCCTTGGGCCTTTGGAGGGACCCTCCCCACCTCCCTCTGCCTAATCACCATGACCATGTTTATTACTGTTCTTCATACCCTATGCAAAGCTCTAAGAGTTCTGGGTCCTGGCTGTTACCATGCCCCAGCCTGTGGCTAATCCAGGCTACCCAGTCCCCCAACCGCCTCACTTTAGCCATGGGAGATTCCTTCTCTACAGTGGGATTAAGGGGAAGACCACAATGTCCCACACACCAGGGCCAAATGAGCAGAGTTGCATGGGGCAGAGGCTGTGGACTTAAGGCCTGGACTGTGCTGGTAACCCACACTGCTCTAGGCTTTGGAAGGCTTAGAAGACATGAGCCTGGATCCTTCAAACCAGGCCCTCATAGTCTATCAAGTTCCCCATCCCAGTGGAATTGGGTAGAGGCAGAGGCTCGGGTACCAGGAAGAAAGAGAAGGTAAGGATTTATAAGCTCCCCCTCACCCCTGGATCTTCAGTTCTCCTAATTCTGTGATCTGACTATCCTGCTTGGGAGAAGTTTCCTCCAAGCCAGGGTTGTTGGTTTGGGATTAAGAACTATTTCTCTTTTCTCTCTTTCTCTCAGCCTTGTAAACACAGCTCTCTCACTTGTAAACACAGCTCTCTCACTTGTAAACACAGCTATTTTCCTATTTATAAAATTAATACATATTATTCTACAGTTTAGAAATCATAGACAATACAGGTAATAAAATTAAAAACCACATGATTTCTCACTATCAACAAATATTTTGTTGTTTTCTCTTCTAGAAATAAATATTTATTGTACATATATTTGTTTTCATAAAAATATTTTTAGTTTAATCTTATTTTAGTTTATGCTTATGAAGATAAGTTTATAATCTACTTTTAAAAACTTAATGACATTTCCATGGCATTAAATATTTACACACAGCATTATTTTTCATGATTGCTCCAGAATTCATCAAATGCATGCACCATTATTTATTTATCCAGTCCTTTCTTGTTGGACCTCCTTTCTCTGCATTGTGACTACTCTTTCTGCTCGTCTGCCTCATCCTCTTCAGCCGAGGTTGCCTTTAGGAGCACTAAGCTTATGAATGTTGAAAAGAAACCGAGACTTATATACCAGAAATTGACTAGCAACCAAACTGAAACCAATGAGGCGGTAGGTGTGGAGGCCTTGTCCACCAAAGGGGTATAGCAGGGAAAAGAGCAAAGGTAGCAGACTCTTTAGGGTAAAACCCCCTTCACTGTTGGGAAGAAGGAGCCTCTGACTAGGTGATGTGTAGAGTCTGTTGTTTTGAGATAGGATCTCACTCTGTTGCCCAGGCTGGAGTGCAGTGGTGTGAACAAGACTCACTGCAGCTTCAAACTCCTGGGCTCAAGTGATCCTCCCACCTCAGCCTCCCCAGTAGCTGGAATTACAGGTGCGCACCACCACACCCAGCGAATTTTTTAATTTTTTGTAGAGATGGGGTCTTGCTATGTTGCTGTGGCTGGTCTCAACCTCCTGATCTCAAGCAATCCTCCCACCTCAGTCTCCCAAAGTGCTGGGATTATAGATGTGAGCCACTGCACCCAACCTAATGTGTGGAGTTCTAGATGGGGTAATGGGACAACCTCACTCCAAAGGTCATGTAGAGAGGTCAGGAAATTGAGCTG
>NW_012120888.1:14879-16058 GCF_000951035.1 Colobus angolensis palliatus
TAATGAATAATACCTAATAACCCACAGTTCTTGTCCTTAAAAAGTTCACTGGCTGGCTGGGGAGATGACAAGCAACCAGGTCATTTGGATCCTGTGATAAGTGCTGCGATAGGTCAGCACAAGGGCTGCAGGGATACAGAATGGTTATTTAACCCAGGTAGAGGACTCAGAGAAGGTGACATCTACGTTTCAGACCTAAAGGACAGATAGGAGAAAGTCAGGGGAAGTTGTGGGAGGTAGGTGTGTGTGGTGGGAACCAGGGTTGTTCAGATAGAAGGAATGGTAAGGGCAAAGAAAGGCTCAGAGGGAATGGCAATAGCTACCATGGTTGAGAAACATGTATTAGGCCCTGTGTGCTAAACTGCATACTTGCATTATCTCATTTCACTTTTGCAACCATTATTTATTAATATCCCTGTTTTATAGGTGAAGGAGCTGAGGCTCAGACAGGTGAAATAACATATTCAAAACACTGAAAAAACAAAACAAAACAAAACAAAAAATCCCATCAACCAAGAATTCTATTCCAGGCCCAGTACAGTGGCTCACGCCTGTAATTCTAGCACTTTGGGAGGCTGAGGCGGGTAGATCACAAGGTCAAGAGATTGAGACCATCCTGGCCAATATGGTGAAACCCCGTCTCTATTAAAAATACAAAAATTACCCAAGTGTGGTGGTGTGTGCCTGTAATCCCAGCTACTCAGGAGGCTGAGGCAGGAAAATTGCTTGAACCTGGGAGGCAGAGGTTTCAGTGAGCCAAGATCACACCAATGCACTCCAGCCTGGGTGACAGAGCAAGACTCTGTCTCAACAACAACAAAAAAAGAGTTCTATTCCCAGCAAAAGTATCCTGCAAGAAACCGTCCTTCTGTGACTGTGACTTTTCAAGGCCACACAGCTGGTAAGCAACAGAGCTGGTATTTGACCCCAGAGCCCTCTGGCTGCGGTTGTGGAGAACACAGGTGCGTTTCTGAGGCCAAGCCCCCGGCAGCCTCACCTGCCCCCAGCCATCCGCCCCACCGGGCCGGGGCCTCACCCTCTCTGTCTGCAGGCCACACTCACGCAGGATGCGCTCACAGTCCCTCATCTTGGTCTTGAGCAGGTCCTGCTTGGTGACTGAGAAGAGCAGCCCCTTGGGATCAAGTGGCCCAATGATGTCATACCACACGGGGCAGCCAT
>NW_012120888.1:17097-18237 GCF_000951035.1 Colobus angolensis palliatus
CTAGGGGGCAGGGGCGCAGAAGCACAGGCTAACCGTGGTGGTTAAGAGCCTGGGTTTGGGGGGCCAAACAGGCCTGAGCATAAATCCCAGCCCTGCGTTGGGCTATGGGACTGTGGTCAAGTTACCTAATTTTTGCCGGCCTTCAGTGTCCTCATCCACAAAATGGGGACAATAGTATCCATCATTGTGATGATTAAAGAAGCTCATGCTGCTAACATCTTAACCTAGGCCTGGACCTCGCAAGCCCCCAGGAAACACGCATTATTACTATAGGAAAGGAGACTGTGGGCCTGCGGGTTCCACATGCCTCTCAGCCTTGCTGCCCCTCATTCATGGTCCCCAGTGACCTTAAGCGGTATGTCCATGAAAGACTGAGGTGTTTGGCGGTGTTGGCTCACCTCTGGGGGCTGCCAATCAAGGATATGATCAATATCCATGGTCTTCCGGAACTCCATGTACTGAAAGGGAAATGAGTGGTAAGACCCCACTGGGCTCCCAGCGCCCTGAGAGCAGGGATGGAAGGAGGGGCTTGGGACATGGATTGCCCCCGACAAAACCCCTCCATAAATTTCCAGAGTGGATGGGTCTCACCTTGCGGAGCATAGCCTCCGACTTCTGCAAGTCAAAATTCCGAGCTGTGGGAAAACAGAAGGAAGGTGTGAGGCAGGAAAGATGCCTTGTCTTGCTCCTGGCCAGTGGGAGCTCCGGAGGACGCTGGGGGCCAGGGTAAGACCTCGCTCCCCTACCCCCTTCCCTCCTCTGGACCTGAACATGTGAAGCAAGATTGTGTGGATGGCCCCTGAGAGCCATGAGACACTCTGGATCAGTTGAGACCAGGCCCCTCTTGATGCCCCCTGATCCCAACCTCTCCCATCTCTGCCCTTACCTCGGAGCCAGCGTAGAAGGAAATAATCATCAGGGTTGGGCAGGGCGGTAAGCACATCCTGGACATTTTCTCTAAACTGGCAAGAGAAATACTAGTTAAAGTGGCTCTCTCACGTTGAGCCTTGGCCTCCAGATTCAAAGACTGTTTTCATAACCTCTCCTTTACTCCCACATGCAAAATGGCCCACATTGATAAAAGGATGGAATTTTTTTTTTTTTTTTTGAGACAGAGTCTTGCTCTGTGGCCCAGGCTGG
>NW_012120888.1:24581-26127 GCF_000951035.1 Colobus angolensis palliatus
TAGGGAGAGAGCCCAAGGATAAAAGTCACCTATATGTGATGCAGCTGGCATCTGAGCCAGGCCTTGAAGAAAGGAAGGATTTTGATTTACGGAGAGCAAAATAAAGGGCATCCCAAGTAGAAGGGATGGCATGGGCAAAGGCGTGGAGGTGGGAAACTGAGAAACATGTGGAGGGGTGGTGAGGAGATGATAGCAAACAAGACAGATGAGGACCCAGCTTGCACATAGCTCACAGTCTCCATTTGGTGGGCATTCCCTCTGTGCTGGGAACTTTATATCACTATCCAATCATTCGGAAGCAAATATAGGTATTCCCATTTTACAGCCAAATAAATAGAAGTTCAGAGAGGTCAAGAAACTTTTCTGAGGTCTCACAGCCAGGAAATGAGGAGCCAGAACTTGAACCCAAACCTATCTGACTCTGGATTACACAGCCCACCCTGCTTTCCCCTGGAGGGCTTAATATTGTGCCCAGAATATAGTAAGTGCTCAATAAATGGTCTAAATCATCATTGCGTGGAAGCCTGGATCTGCCTGGGTTCAACCTGGATTCGGGCTGCAGGGTGTCTTGGGGCCAGAAGGGTTAATTTTGCCTGCCTTGAAACAAAGGTCTTGGGGAAGGAGAGTCCCCCAGCCTGCCCCACAAACCCCAGAGCACACTGTCTCCAGGTAAGGTCCCATGTGTGTTTGGCTTCTCATTTACAAAGCTCTCAGGGGACCATGGCAACAACCACAACATAAACAACCGCAGGTGGGTAGATAGAGTTGCTTGCACCCCTAACCGTGGAACCTCTCCTTCCAGCCGGTTACTAGGAAATCTGAAAGAGCTGCCTCTTCCAGTCCATCCCTGGCACATTCCTGATCACCTTCCCCCGCAGAATGGACCTTGCCAGAAGCAGTTGGGTAGGTCTAAAGGGGCCCCTTCCGGAGGTACAGGAGCCTCGACATAGGGCAGGCATCACTGGAAGGAGGTGAGTGGGGGGCATTTAGACCACACAGATGTGAAGTGGGTGGCCTAAAAAGGGGAGATGAAGGCCAGGTGCCGAGGCTCACACCTATAATCCCAGTGCTTTGGGAGGCTGACGTGGGAGGATTGCTGGAGGCCAGGAGTTTGAGATCAGCCTGGCAACACGGTGAGACCCTGTCTCTTCAAAAAATTTAAAAATTAGCTGGGCATGATGGTGTACACCTGTAGTCCCAGTTACTTGGGAGGCTGAGGCAGGAGGATCCCTCAGGTCCAGGAGTTTGAGGTTGCAATGAGCCTTAATAGGGTCGCTGCACTCCAGCCTGCACAACAGAGTGAAACCTTATCCTTTAAAAAAACAGAAGGGTTATGGGGAGATGGAAAGGGATTGGGGCGCACGTCTCCAGACCCCAGTGATGCTCTCAGCAACATCTGGGACAGTCCACTTTCTATCTTTTACCTTGGCAGTTTCATCTCCTTTAATAAATTAAAAAAAAAATTTAAGCATGATATAATTTATATATCACAAATTCATTCTTTTTAAAAATAGAAGGTATCGGCCGGGCGCGGTGGCTCAAGCCT
>NW_012120888.1:27067-28624 GCF_000951035.1 Colobus angolensis palliatus
TATAGAAACTAAAGACAACATCTTAGCATATATTTCCAAGGCGTTTTTCAGAAACCTGGACCCTTCCACAAAAGGATCCGCTGAAGACTGAACTCTGTTGTAAATTTCTTCCTGAAGGGCTTAGAGGGAGTCACAGCCACCAGCCCAAGTAACCGGGACCACCAGCCCAACAGGCCTCTCCTCTCTGGAGAAGCAGGGTCCCAGATAATAGGGCCCAGCTGGAACCTCATCAGCCCTTCCCCGTCTCTCTTCCCCTTGCCCAGGGAGACAAGGGTCATCCCAGCACAGCCAAGGCTGTGACTTGAGAAGCCAGTTGCATTCTCTAGCACGGTGCTGTGCAACAGACGGAAATGCGCCCTCTGTGTGGTCAGAACGGTAGCCACGAGCCACGTATGGTGACTGAGTGAGCCCTTGAAGTGTGGTTAGTGCAACTGAGTTTGATGGAGCGGGGGTCCCTTTTTGGGGCCTGCTGGGCTCCCCACAAGCATGGAAATAAAGGAAAACCTTGAGTTCCTTCCAGGGAAATTCCAAGCCCCTACCTAGCCCTGAAAAGTAAATAAGCAACTTGATAACCAAGAAGGTAATAATAGCCTAAAACAATAGCCAAGGAAGTCAGAATCAGATGTTTGGTTCCTCCATAGAAACTAAAGACAACATCGTAGCATGTTTCTGAGTTGTTTTTCAGAAACCTGGACCCCTCCCCAAAAGGATCGCGTGAAGACTGAACTCTTTGTGGTAAATTTCTTCCTGAAGGGTTTAGAAGGAGTCACAGCCACCAGCCCAAGCTAACATTCTTTTCTGTTGACCCCAAATTTTTAAACAAACCTTTACTTTAGCCAATTGCAAATCAGAAAATGTTGATTCTACCTATGACCTGTAAGGCCCAGCTGCAAGATACCCCACTGTTTCAGGCCAAGACCCATGTATAACCTCCACACAATGATTTTGCCTATAACTTTTGTTTTCCTGAAATTTACCCCTGCCTTTAAAAACCCTTACCTGCAAACCATCGGGGAGGTCAGGGTTTAGGCTTTAGCTGCCTGGTCCTCTTTGCTGGGTGCCCTGCAAATAAACACTTTCCTTTCTATTGCTACAAAAGTATCAGAACTTTCCTTTCTATTGCTACAAAAGTATCAGAATGGATATCTGGACGTAGTGTGCCAGGCAGCAGAAGCCAGTTCAGTTCCAGCACAGGAGGAATGAATTAACTTGATGTGATTTTAGTTGACTCAAATTTAAACAGCCACACGTGGTTACTGTGTTGGATAACACAAGCCTAGAGCTTAGAGAAAACAAACCAAAGAACGCCAGCTGAGTCCCAGGCACAAGGCAGAAAGAAGGTAAAATGGGTTACTTCAGCTATTCCAGCCCAGTGAAAAGGCACCAGGGGCCAGGTCATGCTTGCTCATGCTTGTAATCTCAGCACTTTGAGAGGCCAAGGCAGGTGGATCATTTGAGGTCAGGAGTTCAAGACCAGCCTGGCCAACATGGTAAGACCACCCCCCACCCCGCCATCTCTACAAAAAAATGCAAAAATTCACCGGGCGTGGTGGTGGG
>NW_012120888.1:30715-31944 GCF_000951035.1 Colobus angolensis palliatus
AAAAAATACAAAAAATTAGCTGGTCGTAGTGATGTGTGCCTGTGGTTCCAACTACTTGGCAGACTGAGGTGGGAGGATCGCGTTGATGTGGACAGCAGGCAAGGAAATGCTAGGCAGAAAAGGGCGAGTTCCCTGGAGAGGCCCACACCCTCAAGCCTGGGACCTCGGCACAACGTGTTCTCACTTTGTCTCTGTTTTCCAGCTTGAACGTTGCTTTCTGGCCTGCCCCAGCCCCCATCTTTTACCCAAAAAAACCCAGGCTCCACTGGCAGAGGGGCAGCACAGTGGCAGAGTGGAGCAACAGAGAAGGAGAGGAGAAGCAGTAGCCAGGTGTCGGAGAGAAGCAGTTTGACTTCAGAGGGACGGCTTGACAGAGAGACTTCAGAGAAGAGTTCCGCCAGGGACAACTCCAGAAGAAGACCCCCTTCCAGCTCCATCCCCGTTCCAGCTCCCCATCCTGCTGAGAGCCACTTCCACTGCTCAATAAAATCCTCCGTATTCACCACCCTTCAATTCATTTGTGTGATCTGAATCTTCCTGGATGCTGGACAAGAACTCAGGTACCAAGGGGGCAGGTGCAAAAGGCTGTCCCTCACCATCCACAGAGCTGTTAAACATTTAAGTTGTCCCTGGATGGCAAAGCTAAAAGGGCACACTGTAACACACGTCCTCTGGGGCTCTTGAGGTCACAGGTACTCCCCCTAGATGCTGCTATGGGGCTACACAGAGTTCTACTTCTGGTGCCCAGAAGCACTCATCCCAGCCCTCACCTGTGTGCTCCCCCACCATGAAGGGTTGAGAGCTGCAGGCTGAGTAAATGAGCCAGCCCCTTCCTGAGTCCTTCAAAGACATGAAGGGGACTATCTTGTTTTAGCTTGAGCCTGGGAGGTCAAGGTTGTAGTGAGCTGTGATCACACCACCGCACTCCAGCCTGGGCAACACAGTGAGATCCTATCTCAAAAAAAAAGTGTCTCCCCTGTTTTTATCTTATTTTCAAGGAACAAACAAAGCAAAATTAAAACAAACAAAAAAACATTAAATATGAACTTAGCAGGCGCTGTGGAAACGTATGAGAGAGTGAAGAACATCCTGGATTCTCAAAGTCTTGCTCAGGCAGAGACACTCTGCACAAAGGAATGAACCATTAAAAATATCCACTAGGCCGGGCGCGGTGGCTCAAGCCTGTAATCCCAGCACTTTGGGAGGCCGAGACGGGCGGATCACGAGGT
>NW_012120888.1:33983-38351 GCF_000951035.1 Colobus angolensis palliatus
AATAATAATAATAATACATATAAAGGTAACCAGAACTGGAGATACTAGCAAGACACTACTAGGTTGTCCTCCTGTATCCTAATGGCCACTCTTCAAAATCCTCCGACTTCCCTATCGCCTAAAGTCCGAACCAGTGCTCACAGAAGAAGCGTAATAACTCATTGCTAGGGGCTTTTTTTTTTAGATGGGCTTCCTGCTCAGGTCATTTCTGCCTTCATCCGTCTTCATATGGGTCACCAGGAGCAGGAGCAGGAAAACAGCAGACAGGATGCCCACGATGCTGTCCACAATCAGGACTGCCACGACCTCCATTCTCTCAAAGATGTTACTGCCCTGGGCAGTGTTGGACATGGGTGCTTCATTGGACACATCCTGGTCCCCTGCAGAGGGTCAGATCCTCTAGGGGATGACCTCATTCTCCTTCAGTTGCTTGGTTTTGGTGGGACCAGGTTCCCAGGCCCTGCCCTCTCAGGGATGTGGTTATCTAGAAGCACCAAGGGTTGGATCACTTCAGGGATGATGTTGGGGTCCCTTGACTCTTCAGTATCTCCAGAGGCAGACAGCTCAGAGTCATCAGGTTCCTGCCCCCCACACCCACATCCATAGTCTTCCAGCAGGCATCTGGAGAAGTTTGGCCCCTAGGTGGTCCTGGGTTGACGGCCTCAGTTTCTCGGATTGACTCAGGGGTGGCGGGGGTGCCTGCAAAAAGCAGGAACAGCAGCAGGAGCAGGAGGGCGGGGGCAGTGGGACCGCCATCCGGAGAGGGTTAACAGCCTGCGGTGAGTCAGAGCTATCATTCCCAAAGTGTACAATTCAGTGGTACTTAGTATATTCAGAAGGTTTTGCAACTATCACCACTGTCTAATTGCAGAACATTTGCATCACCTCACTCTCAAATAATTCGGTACTCAGCAGCAATCATTTCCCATTTCCTGCTCTGTTCCAGCCCCTGGCAGCCAGGAATCTATTTTCTATCTCTATAGACTTCCATATTCTGGAGATTTCATATGAATGGAATCATACAGTACGTGGTCTTTTGCATCTGGCTTCTTTCACTTAGCATAGTGTCTTCAAGGTTCATCCATGCTGTAGCATGGATCAGTGTTTCATTCCTTTACATGGCTGAATAATCTTCCATTCTATGGATAGACCACATTTTGTTTATCTGTTCATCAGTTGATGGACATTTGGGTTATTTCCACGTTTTTGGCTACTATGAATAATGTTGGTATGAATATGTTTTGTGTCAGTTTTTGTGGGAACACGTTTTCACTTCTTTTGGGTATATAACCTTACGAGTGGAATTGCTGGCTTGCATAGTAATTCTACACTTAACCTTTGAGGAACTGCCTTTCTGTTTTCCAATGCGGTTACACTATTTTACATTCCCACTAGCAGTGTATGAGGGCCGCAATTTCTTCACATCCTTGCCAACATCCTTCACATCTTTTGTTATTTTCCATTTGCTTTTTTTTTTTTAAATCATAGCCATCGTAGTGGCTGTCAAGTGGTATCTCATTGTGGTTTCGAATTGCATTTCTCCAACGACTATGCAACTGAGCATCTTTTCATGTGCTTATTGGCTATCTGCATATCGTCTATTGAGAAATATCTAGTCAAACTTTAAAACTGTCTATCTATTGGGCCAGGTGTGGTGGCTCACACCTGTAATCCCAGCACTTAGGGAGACCCAGGTGGGTGAATCACATGAGTTCAGGAGTTTGAGACCAGCCTGAAACATGGTGAAACTCCGTCTCTACTAAAACTACAAAAATTAGCTGGGCGTGGTGGTGCATGGTGTCACCATGTTGCCCAGGATGGTCTCAAACTCCTGAGCTCAAGCAATCTGCCTACCTTGGCCTCCCAAAGTGCTAGGATTACAGGCATGAGCCACCGTACCTGGCCTTGACATGGATGCTTTATTGCTTAGTTTCATCTCCCTTCTTTTAGAAGTTAAAATTAAATATGATCATGATGACGATGTTGATGATACTGCTGCTGCTGCTGTCTGTACTACACAATACTAATAGCTACCAAGAAGTCAAGACTCTCTGGGGAAGCCTCCAAAGACCTCTGAGGTGGGAACACAGCTCCTGGTCAAGTTCATAGGTGCTTCCCTTTCCTCTTTCATACAACACCCTTGCTATTTATTTTAGGACTAGGTTGCTATGGTTACAGGACAGGGAGAGGATAGTGAATGATTCTATGAAGTGAAAGAGGCCTTAATTTGTATGTTGTCTAGGGTAGGAGCTGGTACATCTCTTCCCACAATGCCTGGGGTCACCCAAAGGGCATCAAGTGTCCCAAATTCTTCATGCCAAACTGATCTCTGTTTTCACTGGCATTTGTGGAAAGCCTGTAGTGCCTAAGGCTACTGGGGAGAGGAACTGGGTCTGAGGGTGATCACCAACAAAAGACCCCAAGCAGTTGTCATTCCCCTCCCAACTCTGGGCAAATAATCTGCAAATAGTTCAGAAACGGATGCTGCTAAAACATGGGCCTGGCTATCTGGGTTTGAATCTTAACTTCACCTCTAATGTGTTGTGTGATCTTGAGTCTCACAAGGAAACTGAGGCTAGTAACATCCCCTTCTTACAGGATACTGAGATGGCCAGTGTAGAAGAGACCAATAAGGTACCTTACCTACTGCTTAGCACATGCTAAGTGATCAATAGCATAGGCCTTTACTGCTATTACAAGGCTAGTCACCCAGCCTGCTTTTAGCTCCACGACTAGGACACAGCTAGGCGAGCCCCTCCTTTCCTGTTCCTTCTCCCCTCTTCTGTGGCTACCCTGCCCTACCCTTTTCTTGGGTCTCTCTGCAGTGCTGGGTCGTGCTGCCAGACTCTACCCTTTGGCAGTGCTCTTGGTATGACCCAACCTGGGTGTGGACGGTCCAGGGAAGCACATGGAGTCTCTGGAGTCAGACATCCTGAGTTCCAATCCTGGTACCACCACTGAGCAAATGACTCTGTTTCTGAGCCTCACTTTCCTCTCCTGTAAACAGGAATGTTTATTATTTTATTTTATTTTATTTTGAGACAGAGTCTCACTCTGTCGCCAGGCTGGAGTGCAGTGGCGCGATCTTGGCTCACTGCAACCTCCACCTCCCGGGTTCAAGTGATTCTTCTGCCTCAGCCTCCCAAGTAGCTGGGACTACAGGCAGGCGCCACCACACCCAGCTAATGTTTGTATTTTTAGTAGAGATGGGGTTTCACCAAGTTGGCTAGGATGGTCTTGATCTCCTGACCTCATGATCCGCCTGCCTCAGCCTCCCAAAATGCTGGGATTACAGGCGTGAGCCACCGTGCCCGGCCTAGCTATGTTTATTTTATAAGGCTGCCATGAAGATTAAACAAAGTGGCACAGATAGAGCAGCAAGCTTATGAAGGTGCTTAGTAAATGGTATCTGGTTTTTTTTGTTTGTTTGTTTTTAAACATCTGGGCAGCGCAGCTCACTGCTGAGGGTGAACAGGAGACAGACACAAGGCAGATGATGACTCTGTCGTTTGACCAACACTGGACCAGTTGCTCTGCGAGTGTGGAGAAGGGACTGTAACTGATAGGGCTTGGGTGGCCGTGTGGCCTAGGAAAGACCTTTCAAGACAGGGTTCCAGTGCCCTCGAGCGTGCATTTAACAAGGTTGGAGAGGAGATCCTAGGCTGAAGGCACGGCATGAGCAAAGGCAGGGAGGCGGGAAAGAGCTTGATGAATTGGTGAATTCAAGTCACAGGATGCGTCTGGAACTGGGTTGCAGTGGCCAGGTTGCAGAGGGCCTTGCAAGCCACCACCGACGCTGATTTTACCCAGGGGTACATGGTGTGCTACAGAAGGGCTTATGCAGAGAATGATGTGATCAGATTTGCATTTCAGAAAGATTTTATTCTGGCTGCCCTGTGCACTCTGGACAGGAGTGGGTAGGAATGGGCACAAAGAGGGTGCGGTGGCTCACGCCTGTAACCCCAGCACTCTGGGAGGCCAAAGTGGGAGGATTGTTTGAGTCCAGGAGTCAAGATCAGCCTGGCCTTCATAGCAAAACCCTATCTCTACAAAAAATAAAAAATTAGCCAAGCATGGTGGTGCACACCTGTAGTCCCTGCTACCCAGGAGGTGAGGTGGAAGGATCACCCGAGCCCGGGAGGTCGAGGCAACAGTGATGGTCGCACCACTGCACTCCAGCCTGGGCAACAGAGTGAGACCCAGTCTCAAAAACAAAACAAAACAAAAAAAACAAACAAGAAAGGGAGGCTGGAAGCGACAGACTCAGGATCTAAAACGAGGTCAGGCTGCCTTTTTCCGTCACTCCAGGAGGCCCCAGCCTGGGCCTGGGGAACTTGGCTTCAACCGGCCTGGAAAGTGACCTTCCGA
>NW_012120888.1:43121-43779 GCF_000951035.1 Colobus angolensis palliatus
AGGTGAGGCCTGGGTATTTCCAATTGCCTCATTTTGAGCAAGAGTTTTGATCTGTGGCCTCCTGCCAAGATTTTGCCATTCTTTCCTGACAAACAACACGGCTGTTTTGTAACCGGCATTATAAAATGGTTTTATTAATTATTAATAACTATCTAATGTGTACACAGTTGTCCATGAAGAAATAGGAAATACCAGTGAGTTGTTACCAGTGTTGCCCAAGGCTGGGAGAGCCCTTCCAGCTTTCCTTTGGCCCCAGACACCCCTGCCCCACTGGCCGCCTACACCCCATTCCTGTCTGGAAGGCTTGCCTGCCGTCATCCCGCACATCCGACAGCTCTCCCTTCAGGGTCACCTCCTCCTTGGACAAAGCACACATGACCCCTTGTCAGGTTTCTTGGCTGGGTGCTCCCCCAGAGTTTGGCTCCTGCCCCTACCAAGCATGCATGGTGGCAATACACCCATTTGATACTGATCAGTCACATCACTTCCACCTCCCTCCCTTAACACAGCTGGGTCAGCCCAGAGTCCTCAGTGTCCCCAGAACCTGCCATGCCTGGTGTTTACTGGGCAAATACTCAATAAACACCCAAAAGCAGGCCAGGCCCAGTGGCTCACATCTGTGACCTCAGCACTTTGGGAAGCTGAGGCAGGGAGGATG
>NW_012120888.1:48024-48709 GCF_000951035.1 Colobus angolensis palliatus
TAGCTGGGATTACAGGCACAGGCCACCATGCTTGGCTAATTTTTGTAGTTTTAGTAGAGACAGGGTTTCACCATGTTGTCCAGGCTGGTCTCGAACTCCTGACCTCAGGTGATCTGCCCACCTCAGCCTCCCAAAGTGCTGTGATTATAGGTATGAGCCGCCACGCCCAGCCCATTTCCAATTTTCCATCCAGCAGTGGCAGAACAAGCTTGGATGGGCCCCAGTGCTCTGCTGGAACCAGGACCCTCACCCAGCTGCCTCCAGCTAGGCCTGCCCACCCCTGCTGACCTCCTACATGCATAGGACAGGGCTTCTCTCTCTTCAAGCCTGAAGCTGTGATGCCCCCGAGGCCTGTGATTCACGCACACCCGCTGAAGCTGGAACACCAGGCATGGGCGAGTCCTGGGTGACTGGATCTTGTTGGGATGGATGAAAGGGCAACTTCTGCAGGCAGGACCCATCCTCAGTGAACTGGATCATCTTCAGCGTTCTCATTCTCAGCCCCATTCTCTGGGAACAGGGAAAGAGGTTCCTGTCTGAATCTTCAGCATGGCCTATGCATTGGTGGCCCCTTCCTGCTTGGTCACTGTGCCCACAATGAGCTGAGATGGTGACGTGGGACAAGTGGCTCTCTGCAGCTACCTTCAGCACCATCCTGCCTGGGAGGTCAGGGGTCAGGGGAGTG
>NW_012120888.1:53409-54639 GCF_000951035.1 Colobus angolensis palliatus
TTGCACAGGTAGAAGCTCTTGGGCACCTCACCCCCATAGTTGATCTGTGGGTGAAGGGGGTGTGTGGGCACTAGATCACAGCTTCTCCCCTCCTTCCCCATCCTCTGGGCACCCTGTACCTTGGCCAGGCACTTGGGATTGCCATCGGGGTCAGTCATGGTCCCCCCAAACTCCACGGGCAGTTGGTCGGGGCTGATGAATTTTGTCAGCTCCTGCTTCCAGTTGTCTGTGTGGGAGCAAGAGAGGGACTCCAAGGGGACTCAGGAGACTCAACAGAGGGCAAAAGAGGGCTGAGCCCGGTGAGGGGACCCGATACCTCCTGGACGTGCTCTCCTGGGTGCCTACTCCTAACCGTACCAAAGACCTTTATGTGGCTCCCAGTTCAGTCTAGGACCCAAGGCATTGCCCGTGTGTGTGGAGGCTCACCAGGGGCAGTGCCCGAGTAGAGGACGAGCCAGGGAGAAGCAGGGTCTTTAGCGTCGACCTCTGCTTCCCAGGCAGACGGACACAACCAGGGGGCCAAGCTGCTCACCTCCCAGAATCACAATCTTCCTGCGTGTCTCCTCACTCATGAACGACCTGACGAAGTTGAAGGCCACGGGGAACAGTTTGGGGGCTGAAACACATGTAAATCTCTTGAGAAGCTGGACCAGAGAGGACATGGGGATACAGAGCCACAGTAAAGAGCAGGTGCTGGACAGGAGTTGGACAGATATGGATTCCGCCACTCTCTGCTGTGTAACCTTCAGCAAGTTACCCACCATCTCTAAGTCTTCGTGCAGTTAACTGGAAAATGAAGGTGAAATAATGTATGTATAACACCTGGGACAGTTGCTGGCTTTTAATAAGTGGTTGTCTCAGGCCCGGTGCAGTGGCTCGTGCCTGAAATCCCAGCACTTTGGGAGGCAGAGGCAGGCAGATCACTTGAAGCCAGGAGTTCAAGACCAGCCTGGCCAACATGGTGAAACCCTGTCTCCACTAAAAATGCAAAAACTAGCTGGGCGTAGTAGTCCCGGCTACTTGGGTGGCAGTGGCACAAAAATTGCTTGAACCTGGGAGGCAGAGGTTGCAGTGAGCCAAGATCGTGCCACTGCACTACAGCCTGGGTGACAGAGTGAGGCTCCATCTTGAAAAAGAAAAAACAAATTAAAAAAATAAAAAACAAATGGCTGTCTCCCCAACTCAGCTGTAAGGGGTTGAGCACAAGCTGGCTCTAGGGTCAGCAATATT
>NW_012120888.1:60176-60803 GCF_000951035.1 Colobus angolensis palliatus
CTGGTGGGACTTGGGTCTGATGCAGAAAGGGATCGGGGGAGGAAGAAAGAAGGAACAGGAGAATGGGACAGGGCCAGAGTCTCTACCCTTTTGCCGCGAATCCCTGGGTCACGGTGCATGGAAGGCAGGACAGTAGGGATCAGAGATCCTTACCCTCCGGAGCATGTCCTCAGATTTCTGCAGGTCAAAGTTTCGAGCTGCAAGAAGAAGAGGAGGTAAGTAGAAGCTCAAGGATAGATCTAGAAAGAGCTATTCCCTAAAAACTCATGAGGAAATAGCTAAGGTGTCCCCAGCCTTTTTCTGACACCCCAAGAATACATTGAACATCTAGAAATTGTTTGTTTTTTGAGACAGGGTCTTGGCTCTGTTGCCCAGGCCAGAGTGCAGTGATGTGATCATAGCTTACTGTGGCCTCTGGCCCAGGTGATCCTCCTACCCCAGCCTTCTGAGTAGCTGAGACTACAGGGCCACACCGCCACACCTGGCTAATTTTTTTTTAGATTTCTTTTTTTTGTAGAGATAGGGATCTTGCTATGTTGCCCAGGCTGGTCTTGAACTCCTGGCCTCAAGCAGTCCTCCTGCCTCAGCTTCCCAAAGTGTTGGGATTACAGGCGCGAGCCTCTGTGT
>NW_012120888.1:63463-64649 GCF_000951035.1 Colobus angolensis palliatus
TTTATTTTTTTATTTTTTTTTTGAGACAGAGTCGTACTCTGTCACTCAGACTGGAGTGCAGATCTCAGCTCACTGCAACCTCCGCCTCCCGGGTTCAAGTAATTCTCATGCCTCAGCCTCCTGAGCAGCTGGGACTACAGGCACGCGCCACCATGCCTGGCTAAATTTTGTATTTTTATTGGCCAGGCTGGTCTTGAACTCCTAACTTCAAGCGATCTGCCTGCCCTGGCCTCCCAAAGTGCTGGGATTACAGGTGTGAGCCACCATGCCCTGCCCGCTACTGATTTTTATACCTAGCAATATTGCTGAATTTTCTCTTGAGTTCTAGAGGTTTTCTGTTGATCCAGTTGGTTTTCAAAGGAGACAAGCAATTTCTCTGCAAATATTTTAACTCTTTCCTCCTAGTCTTTACACCAATTATTATTTTTTTTCTTTCCTTATAACATTGGCAAAGGTCTCCAGTTCTACATTTAAACAGTAATGTTGATTGATGTTGTTATTCTTTCCTTGTTCCTGATCTTAAAGAAAATGCATCTAAAATCCTCTAATAAGTGTTAACATTTGTCAGAGGATTTTTGCTACGTAATCATTATCAAGTAAAGGAAACTCCCTTCTATCCCTAGATTGGTAAGACTTTTGTTCTGTCTTATAAGAAGGATTTGAACCTTTTCAAATGCTCTATCTGCATTAACTAAGATAGCCGCATAATTTCTCATTTCTAGCACTCATTAATGTTTTCAATGATACTGATAGATATTCTGTTGTTGAAGTATTCTTGCACACCTAAGATAAACTTCCCTAGGTCACGCTGTGTAATTTTTTTTTTTTTAGATGGAGTCTCGCTCTGTCGCACAGGCTGGAGTGCAGTGGTGCGATCTCGGCTCACTGTAAGCTCTCCCTCCCAGGTTCAAGCCATTCTCCTGCCTCAGCCTCCTGAGTATCTGGGACTACAGGCGCCTGCCACCACGCCCAGATAATTTTTGTATTTTCAGTAGAGACGGGGTTTTACCCTGTTAGCCAGGATGGTCTTGATCTCCTGACCTCGTGATTTGCCTGCCTCAGCCTCCCAAAGTGCTGGGATGACAGGTGTGAGCCACCGCACCCAGCCAGTCACGCTGCATAATTTTAATGTCTTATTGGGTTCTACTACATAATATTGATTTAGACTACCCTTTTTTTTTTTTTT
>NW_012120888.1:65749-67547 GCF_000951035.1 Colobus angolensis palliatus
GGTCTCACTCTGTCACCCAGGCTGGAGTGCAGTGGCATGATCACAGCTCACTGCAGCCTTGACCTCCTAAAGCGATCCTCCCATCTCAGCCTCCTGAGTAGCTGGGATTATAGGCGTGAGCCACTACACCCAGTTAATTTTTTTTATTTTTATTTTTAGAGATGGGGTCTCACAATGTTGCCCAGCTCATCTGGAACTCCTGGGTACAAGCATTCCACCCATCTTGGCCTCCCAAAATGCTGAGATTACAGGCATGAACCACCACACCTGGCCTCCAATCTCTTCAAATTTCAGAACCTTACCTTTCTATCACTGTAACACTTTTTCCCTCACAGGATGCATGGTCATTATCAAGAAAGGCAGGAAGGGTGACGGTTTCTAGCATTTCTCTCTCAGTCCCATTTGGTGCTTACATCTTATTTTGGGTTGCACATCTTGACATATGGAATACTTGTCAGTTAGGCTTACAACAGCCTTAGAGTGATCATGTGGGTAATCTTGATGAGAGATATGATCATTAAATTCTAATCAAAATGTAGCATCCAGACATAAGACAAATACTTACATGTGATAAATCCTGCATGAAAGAGAGGATAACGGTGCCCATCTCTGATAATCTGTCTCAAATCAAGGCAGTAAAATTCCTGCAGAGAAAAAAACCAAAAGCATGACTGCCAGCTGCTGGCCTGTGTTAGAGAGGGCTCTTTCTAGGGGCACCAGAGGGAATGGAGTATAATTCAAACTGGAAGTCTTTTAAACCAGAGCTAGCTCACCTATTGAGGCTATACCTTTTAATTTCACTCAACTGCAGTAGTCAGGACTCTTGTTGCATGTGACAGAAACCCAACTCAAACTAGCTTAAGCCTAAAGACAGGTTTATGGACTGTCTCTTGAAATTCATAAGCAAGATAGTTCTATCTATCAGAATTCACTGGCCTTAAGAACTGGAGTCAGAGACTCAAACACCACTGTCTTCTCTTATCTCTGTTTCTCTGAGATTTGTCCTTTTTTCTCAGCAATTCCCCCAATCCTCTAGTTCACATAATCTGAAGCACGGTTACAGGGAGCTCCTAAATTTTATATTTTGCAATCAGAGAGGCTGGTTCAACTGTATTTCAGTCTCCGTTCCAAATATCTGTGTAAGGACATTTATTGGACTGGCCTGGGACAGGTGCCTTCCCCTGAATCGATCAGCACTGGACATACGACAAGTTCACATGATAATCTGGCAACCTAGAAAAATGAAGTAAGCAGCAGAAACAGCCCTTAGAAGGCAAGTAATGCCAGACCGACATTGCCATGGGTGTTCTCTGAATCAACAACCCTACCCATCTGATGTTTTCTTTTGCATTCATTAATATTTGTGTGAGTCTGGAAAAATATACCATGTTCATGGATTGGAACACTCGATATTATAAAGATCAGTTCTCCCCAAAGTGATTTGTACATTACATGTAATCCTTATCAAAATCTAAACACATTGTTTTCTTTTTTTATTTTTTGAAACGGAGTCACTCTCTGCTGCCCAGGCTGGAGTGCAGTGGCACAATCTCAGCTCATTGCAATCTCTGCCTCCTGGGTTTACACCATTCTCCTGCCTCAGCCTCCCGAGTAGCTGGTACTACAGGTGCCTGCCACCACGCCCAGCTAATTTTTTTTTTTTCTTTTTTTTGGTATTTTTAGTAGAGACAGGGCTTCACAGTTTTAGCCAGAATGATCTCCTGACCTTGTGATCCACCTGCCACGGCCTCCCAAAGTGCTGGGATTACAAACATGAGCCACCGTGCCTGGCCCGCTT
>NW_012120888.1:72682-73330 GCF_000951035.1 Colobus angolensis palliatus
CAAACAAAAAACAAAAAAAAAAAGGAAAGAAAGAACAAAACCCTAGCAGAATGCTGCCCATAGCTAGTCTTCACTCAGGAATGCCCATTTGGCCACACAGTAGCTCTCAGGAGAAAAATATCAATTAGTTCACCGATAGAGCAAGCAAACTCACTCATTAGCTTTAGGTCTATTTTAGGGCAGATGCGGTAATTGTCTAAATTATCATGGAGTTATTCAAGAAGCATTCATTGAGAATGTATTCTGTTTATGCTCCACCCTACTCCTCCTACTTTGGTCTTCAGCATCCTGGTTTTCCAGTATCCTTGGGCACTACGCTTTTTTTTGTTTTTTGAGACAGAGTCTCACTATAGTGTCTCTGAGGCTGGAGTGTAGTGGTACCATCGCAGCTGACACCTCACTGCACCCTCCGCCTCCCGGATTTGATTCTCAAGTTTCAGCCTCCTGAGTAGCTAGGTTTACAAGCACATGCCAACGTGCCCTTCTAATTTTTGTATTCTTAGTAGACACGGGGTTTCACCATGGTGGCTGGCTGGTCTCAAACTCCTGGCCTTAAGTGATCCATCTACCACTGCCTCCCAAAGTCCTGGGATTACAGGCATGAGCCACTGCACACAGCCTGCTGTGCTCGCTTTAAAAATGGAAATA
>NW_012120888.1:78835-84683 GCF_000951035.1 Colobus angolensis palliatus
TTGGGGGGGGGGACGACAGGGTCTCCTCTGTCACCCAGGCTGGGGTGCAATGGCTCAATCACGCTTCCCTACAGCCTCAAATTCCTGAGCTCAAGTGATCCTCCCACCTCAGCCTCCTAAGCAGCTGGGACCACAGGCACGCACCACCATGCCCAGCTCATTTTTCTATTTTTTGTGGAGACAGGGTCTTGCTATGTTGCCCAGGCTGGTCTCAAACTACTGAGCTCAAGCAATCTACCCACCTTGGCTTCCCAAAGTGCTGGGATTATAGGCATAAACCACCGTCCCTGGTCTAATAATGTAGGATCTTACTGAATGCTTCATAGTATGATTTTAAAAGTTTGTATTTGAAATGTATTTAAATATGTAGTTTGATCTTTTGAAAAGCATTTGAATTCCTAACAGATTATAAAATACTAGTTGTGCCCAAGAGGTAGAGGTTGCAATGAGCAGAGATTGTACCACTGCACTCCAGCCTGGGTGACGACAGAGCAAAACTCCAACTCAAAAAAAAAAAAATTGTTGTGTTAGGGTTCAAACCAGAGAAGCAGAACCAGTAGGATACACAGATCCAGATATAGATAAACATATAGGGACACACATGTGCATAGATATAGAAACAGATGGCCTCTAGCCAGTCACAGTGGCTCATGCCTGTAATCCCAGCTCTTTGGGAGGCCGAGGCAGGCAGATCACCTGAGGTCAGGAGTTTGAAACTAGCCTGGCCAACATGATGAAACTGTCTCTACTAAAAATACAAAAATTAGACAGGCACGTGGTGGTGCATGCCTGTAGTTCCAGCAACTCGGGAGGCTGAGGCAGAATTACTTGAACCCGGGAGGCGGAGGTTACAGTGAGCCAAGATTGTGCCACTGCACACCAGCCTGGATGACAAAGCTAGACTCCATCTCTAACAAACAAACAAACAAGCTATATAGAGACATACATCTACACAGACAGGTGTACTGGTAAAAGCTTGGCTTCTGCATTTGTGGGGTTGGCTAAGCAAGCCCAGAATCCACAGGACTGGCCATCAGGAAACGACAATCACCAGCGGGCTGGAGCCGCACAGGGAGGGCCAAAGCTTGCTTTTCACAGGCACTCAGGAAGAAAGATCCAGAGGGAAGGGAGCACAATTGTGGACTCGGCTGCTATTTGACGTCTGTGCTCCAGTAAGTCCTAAGCCCTCTCTTTTTTAAAAAAACATAAACTTTTTGGCTGGGTGTGGTGGCACATGCTGTAGTCTCAGCTGCTCAGGAGGTTGAGGCAGGAGAATTGCTTCAGCACAGGAGTTAGAATCCAGCCTGAGCAGCATCACAAGACGTTGGTTCTAAACAAAGGTTTAAAAAATAGGCCGGCCGCGATGGCTTACGCTTGTAGTCCCAGCACATTGGGAGGCCAAGGTGGGTGAACTGCTTAAAGCCAGGAGGTCAAGACCAGCCTGGCCAACACGGTGAAACCCCATCTCTACTAAAAATACAAAAATCAGCCGGGCGCGGTGGTGCATGCCCGTAATCCCAGCTTCTCAGGAGGCTGAGGTGGAAGAATTGCTTGAACCTGGGAGGCAGAGGTTGCAGTGAGCCAACATCGCACTGCTGCATTCCAGCCTGGGTGACAGAGCAAGACCCTGTCTCAAGAAAACAAATACAAAAGATTTTAAAAATAAAATACTTTTAATTTTTTAATTATTTTTTCTTTAGCAGCACATTGAGAAGTAAACTTTTTAAGTAGAATTACAGACAAATTGCCAAGACAGCAGAGTTCACACATACTCTTGTACCTGGCTTCCTTCTTATGAACATCTTAAATTAGTATGGTAAATTGCAACAGTTAAAAAACCTGGCTGGGCATGGCACCTCACGCCTATGATCCCAGCACTTTGGGAAGCCGAAGTGGAAGGATTACTTGAGTCTTGGAATTCAAGACTAGCCTGGGAAATACAGTGAAACCTTGTTTCAGTTTAAAAAAAAAAAAATTTAAGGCCGGGCGCGGTGGCTCACACCTATAATCCCAGCACTTTGGGAAGCCGAAGTGGAAGGATTACTTGAGTCTTGGAATTCAAGACTAGCCTGGGAAATACAGTGAAACCTTGTTTCAGTTTAAAAAAAAAAAAATTTAAGGCCGGGCGCGGTGGCTCACACCTATAATCCCAGCACTTTGGGAGGCCAAGGCAGGCAGACCACCTGAGGTGGGGAGTTTGAGACCAGCCTGACCAACATGGAGAAATCCCGTCTCTATTAAAAATACAAAATTAGCCAGATGTGGTGGCGTGCGCCTGTAATCCCAGCTACTCAGGAGGCTAATGCAGAAGAATCGCTTGAAACCAGGAGGCAGAGGTTGTGGTGAGCCGAGATCTCACCATTGCACTCCGGCCTGGCCAAGAAGAGCGAAACTCTGTCTCAAAAAAAAATAATTTTGTTTAATGAAAAAATGTTTGGAGAGATGGGGTCTTGCCCTGTTGACCAGGCGGAAGCACAGTGGCACAGTCACAGCTCACTGCAGCCTCAAACTCCTGGGCTCAAGCAATTCTCCCTCCTTAACCACCCTAGCAGCTGGGACTATAAGTGCATACCACCATGTTGACTAAAAGAAAAAAACAAATTTTAGAGAGATGCGGTCTCACTATGATGCCCAGGTTAGTCTCATACTCCTGACCTCAGGATCTTCCCACTTTAGCCTCTCAAAGTACTAGGATGTGAGCCACCATCCCCAGCCCCAATAAACCAATACCGATACATGATTATACATTATCAACAACTAAGGTTCATCTTTACTACTTTTTTTTTTTTTTTTGAGACGGAGTCTCGCTCTGTGGCCCAGGCTGGAGTGTGGAGTGCAGTGGCCGGATCTCAGCTCACTGCAAGCTCCGCCTCCCGGGTTCACGCCATTCTCCTGCCTCAGCCTCCCAAGTAGCTGGGACTACAGGCGCCCGCCACCTCGCCTGGCTAGTTTTTTGTATTTTTAGTAGAGACGAGGTTTCACCGTGTTAGCCAGGATGGTCTTGATCTCCTGACCTGGTGATCCGCCCGTCTCGGCCTCCCAAAGTGCTGGGATTTCAGGCTTGAGCCACCGCGCCCGCCCATCTTTACTACTTTCCCTAATGTCCTTTTCCTGTCCCAGGATCTCATCCAGGAGACCATACTAGGTTTAGGTTTTAAGTCTCCTCAGGATTGTTGGAGTGCAGTGACTCCATCTCAGCTCATTGCAACCTCTGACCTCTGAGTTCAAGTGATTCTCCTGCCTCAGCCTCCCAAGTTGCTGGGATTACAGGCTCCTGCCACCATGCCCAGGTAATTGGTTTGTTTGTTGAGAGGGAGTCTCCCTGTCGCCCAGGCTGGAGTGCAGTGGGGCAATCTTGGCTCACTGCAACCTCTGCTTCCTGGGTTCAAACGATTCTCCTGCCTCAGCCTCCCGAGTAGCTGGGATTACAGGTGTGTGCCGCCACATGCTGGTTTTTTGTTTTTGTTTCTTTTTTTGAGACGGAGTTTGAAATGGGGTTTCACCATGCTGGCCAGGCTGGTCTCGAACTCCTGGCCTCAGGTCATCCACCCACCTCAGCCTCCCAAAGTGCTGGGATTACAGGTGTGAGCCACCTGCCCAGCTTGGCTGTGTGTTTTTTTTTTTTTTTAATGCAGTAGCTGGGGTCTTGCTATGTTGCCCAGGCCTCCCAAAGTGTTAGAATTACAGGCGTGAGCCACCACTCCTGGCCTAAGAGGTCACTGTGATGCCCTATTTGAAGGGGATGGTGTCTAGACAGGGCAGAGACTGTGACGGGAGGCCCCTTTTCCCTTCCCATCCATGACTCTCACTCCCGTTACCCAGTTTTCTGTGCTTTCAGTTTTTTTAAGTTTTAATTTTTATTTTTTTAGAGACAGGGTCTCCGTCTGTTGCCCAGGCTGGAATACAGTGGTGTGATCATAGCTCACTGCAGACTCCATTCCTAGGTGCAAGTGATCCTCTCACCTCAGCCTTACAAGCAGCTGAGATTATGTGCACGGGCACCACGCTGTGCTAGTTATTTATTACTGGGTACAGACGGGGTCTTCTTCGGTTGCCCAGACTTGTCTCAAACTCCTAGCCTCAAGCATCCTTGCACCTTACCCTTCCAAAGTGCTGGGATTACAGGCGACCCCACTCTGCCTCTCCAGTCCCTGACCGTCCCCCACAGGCCAGCCCCAAAAAATCCAGCAACAAGGGAGCCAGGCTAGGACAGGAAACACGCAGCAACCTCCTCTTGCACCCATTTTATTTGGGGGCAGGTGCGGGAGAACCTAAGCCTGCTGTGTATGCAGTAATGCCCGCACCTGATCTGTCAGTCGATGCTGGAGTGCACAGTGCCATCCAGGGCACCATACTGCTCCACGCTGTGCCCGTAGTTCCACACATGGCTCACGCTGCCTGAGAATAGGAGGCTGAAAAGAGGGAGGGGTGGGCCAGGCACCCAGGCTCACCTCCTAGGAGACGGTGTGGGGAAGGGGGTGGGCTGCCTGATGCTCTGCAGCTCCTGCAGTGACAGCTGGTTGAGGGCAACCCCCTTGGTCTCGGCTATGAACATGGCTTTCCCCGGAGGCCTCATGGGCCTGGTGGAATGGCATCTGAGTGCCGGGCAGGAAAGTGGCACTGAGGCAGCTTCGTCCATGCCCTATCTTCCTCCTGCGCCCTGCCTTTTTGTTGTTGTTGTTTGATACAAAGTCTCGCTCTGTTGCCCAGGCTGGAGGGCAGTGGCGTGAACTCACCTCACTGCAATCTCCACCTCCCTGAGGGAGAGGAGGAGCAGGGGCTTAGGTGGAGGCTCAGGCAAGGTCTGCCTGTGACACTGGGACCTGCAGGCCTGGGTCACCCCTGGAAAAAGTGTCATCCTGCAGCACTCCACCTGAATGAGGAATCCAGCGATCTTCCAGGAAAAATTGGTCTTAAGGGAAAAAGAGACCGGAAGTGGGGCCATGTGAACCAAAGACTGGGTCTGAGCTGTGGGGCCTCAGGGGTGAGGTTTTGCCAGGAGCCTGAGCCTCTGTCACTCAGCATCTCTGAGCGGGGCCAGAACAGGGGAGGAGGCCCATGCTGGGTATGACTTGGCCATGGGAGGTTTCGTCTGAGGACCCCAGAAATAGCTGGGGCTCATTCAAGGGCTGCTCCGAGCAGCTGAGACGCCCTGCTCCTCATTCAAGTAGGGAGGGCAGAGGCAGAGGTGCTGTGAGTGACGGTCCTGTTTTCTTATTGTTTTGTTTTTGTTTTTAGAGACAGGGTCTCATTCTGTTGCTCAGGCTGGAGTGCAGTGGCAGGATCATAGCTCACTGCCGCGTCGATCTCCTGGGCTCAAGAGATCCTCCTGCCTAAGCCTCCTGAGTAGCTGGGACCACAGGGACACACTACCATGTCCAGCTAATTTTTAATTTTTTGTAAAAATAGGGTCTTGCTATATTGCCCAGGGTGGTCTGAAACTCCTCCTGCCTTGGCCTTCCAAAGGCCTGGGATTACAAACGTGAACCACCACACCTGGCCTGTTTTTTGTTGTTTTTGAGACGGTGTTTCACTCTTGTTGCTGAGGCTGAAGTGCAAGGGCGCGATCTTGACTCACTGCAACTTCTATCTCCCATGTTCAAGATTCTCCTGCCTCAGCCTCCCAAGTAGCTGGGATTACAGGCATCTGCCACCACGCCCAGCTAGTTTTTGGATAGTAGAGACAAGATTTCCCTATCTGTTAACCAGGCTGGTCTCGAACCCTGAGCTCACGTGATCCACCTACGTTGGCCTCCCAAAGTGCTGGGATTACAGGAGTGAGCCACCACACCCGGCCTAGACTGTTGTTGAAGCCTGTTTTCCTCTTCTCTTTCCTCGGTTCATTTCT
>NW_012120888.1:85583-87712 GCF_000951035.1 Colobus angolensis palliatus
TGAGGCGGGCACATCACAAGGTCAAGAGATGGGGACCATCCTGGCCAACATGGTGAAACCCCACCTCTACTAGAAATACAAAAATTAGCCAGGCGTGGTGGCATGCACCTGTAATCCCAGCTACTTGGGAGGCTGAGGCAGGAGAATCGCTTGAACCTAGGAGGTTAAAGTTGCAGTGACCGGCTACTCGGGAGGCTGAGGCAGGAGAATCGCTTGAACCTGGGAAGTTAACGTTGCAGTGAGCTGAGATCATGCCACTGCACTCCAGCCTGGGCAACACAGCAAGACTTCCTCAAAAAAAAAAGCAAAAGTTAGCTGGGCGTGGTGGTGGTGGCACACATCTATAATCCCAGCTACTTGGGAGGCTGAGGCAGAAAGGTCACCTGAGCCTGGGAAGTCGAGGCTGTAGTGAACCGAGATCGTGCCACTGTACTCCAGCCTGGGCCACCAGAGTGAAACCCCATTTCAAAAACAAAACAGGCCAAGTGCATGCCCTCATGCGTGCCTGTAATCCCAGCTACTCAGGAGGCTGAGGCAGAAGAACGACTTGAACCAAGGAGGCCGAGGTTGTAGTGAGCCAAGATCTCACCACTGCACTCCAGCCTGGGTGACACAGCAAAACTCCGTCTCAAAAACATAGAAAAATAAAACCACAATTTGGGTAGGTGGATATCTGGTTCCCTGAACTGTCCGGGTATGGACGGCCCTCCCATTGGGGTGGGATGGGACGCTGATCTCGGACTGCACACGTCCACCCGTGTGCCACCTGCCAGGGTCTCCTTCCCGATCCAGCCCAGGACAGGCCGGGGGCACTCACTTGATGTAGTAGCCAGCAGATTCTAGGTAGGACGCAGGCTCGTTGGTCAGATCACATCACCAGGGCAAGGTGATTCTTGTCTCTGTGCACCAGTTCTTCCATCACCCACATGTAGTGATGCATAAACATGTTGTTGAAGAGCTGCCGGGGGCCCGGAGGGAAGGGACAGAGGCACGGTGTGGCCCATGGGCTGGCCAGACGGAGCAGGTGCACAGCAGGGACTCATGGCAGCACCAGGCCCACAGCGGGACACTCATCAGTGACCACAATCCCATACCGGTCACACATCTGCAGCATCTCTTCCCCGTAGGGATAGTGGCTGGTGCGGAAGGCGTTGGTGTCAAGGCAGCAAAGCAGGTTGAAGTCCTTCACCAGCAGCAGACAGTCGAAGTCCTTCCCTCGGATCTAGAGGACAGCAGAGTTAGTGACCTCTGTCCCTGTCAACACTGTACTTCCTCCAATGGCAGGACTCTGGAGAGCCACGCCAGGAGCCCCCTCTCCAGCCCAAGCACCAGCTCCACAGCGAGGTGGTTTGGAGCCATTTGCCTCATTGCCCTGAGCTGCCCTCAGCTACAGCACACAGGGAAGGCGAAAGTGGAAGGTGACCAGAAGCAGCCCCCACGAGGACCCAGGAGCCCCAGTGCACATCTACATCCTCATGCTTCTTGACTCCGTGGAAATAGAAAGGTTTCCCACTGATGAGGAACGGGCTCTCGGTGACAGCCACAGTGAGGATCGCCACAGAGAGTGTGCAGAAGTCAGAAAAAGGCCTCAGTGATGTCTGTGCAGTCAGCCGCAGCTACGATAGCTAAAGCGCCACGTGTGAGCACCCCGACCGCCTGAGCCCCATCTGGCCTGCCCTACCCTGCAGCAGGGAGACCCCCAGTGCACCCCAGCAGCCGCCTTGGGGCCTGCAGAGAAGCAGCAATCAGAGGCTCTGCCCTTTCCTGGCTGACCCTGGGACCTGTCCTTCAAAATCGGGCCTTCTCCTTGATCAGACGAGGTGGCTCATGCCTGGAATCCCCAGGAGGATCACTTGAGCCCAGGAGTTCAAGACCAGCCTGGGCAACAGAGTGAGACCCCAACTCTACAAAAAAGATTTTGTTTTGAGACAGTCTCACTCTGTCACCCAGGATGAAGTGCAGTGGCGTGATCTCAACTCACCATAGCCTCTGCCTCCCAGGTTTAAGCAATGCTCCTGCCTCAGCCTCTTGAGTAGCTGGGATTACAGATGCCCAGCAAATTTGCATATTTTAGTAGAGACAGTGTTTCACCATGTTGGCCAGGCTGGTCTCGAACTCATGGCCTCAAC
>NW_012120888.1:89107-90569 GCF_000951035.1 Colobus angolensis palliatus
ACCCCATCTCTACTAAAAATACAAAAATTAGCCGGGCGTGGTGGCACATGCCTGTAATCCCAGCTACTTGGGAGGCTGAGGCAGGAGAACTGTTTGAACCTGAGAGGCAGAGGTTGCAGTGAGCTAAGATCGTGCCACTGCACCATTCCATCCTGGGTGACAAGAGCAAGATTTTGTCTCAAAAAAAAAAAAGAAAAAAAATTTTTTTTTCAGCCAGGCACAGTGGTCACACCTGTAATCCCAACACACCAACACACGGAGGCTGAAGTGGGAGGATGGCTTGAGCCCAGCAGTTCAAGATCAGCCTGGGTAACATAGGTAAACCACATCTTCCCTAAAAATAACAAAAATTAGCTGGGCGTGGTGGCATGTGCCTGCAGTCCCAGCAGCCCCAGGTACTTGGGAGGCTGAAGTGGGAGGACTGCTTGAGCCAGGAGACTGGGGCTGCAGTGAGCTACGATCTTGAGGCAGAGTAGGTAGTCAAGGAAGCGACCGTGTCCTTCAGATGTACCAACCACAGCACTGAGACGTGTGATGTGTGAACAAGCATGTACAGCTACAACCCATGTGCAGCCAGAAGACAACCCAGAACGTGCTTAGAGTAACACCTCTTCCAGCTCCTTAGGAATTCATCATGGAAGACTCCTAGAGAGGGAGTTACCCCAATAATAACCAGCGCTCTCTCATGCTTACGAGCAGCCTGCCCTGAATTCTCTCTCTCTCAGGGTAAACCGTGTATTTTGCACTTCACTGTTTTTTGAGATGAGGTCTCGCTCTGTCACCCAGGCTGTCTCAGCCTCCCGAGTACCTGGGATTATATAATTGAGTGTTGCAATGTCAGCTCACTGCAACCTCCACCTCCCGGGTTCAAGTAGTTCTCCCATCTCAGCCTCCCTAGTAGCTGGGATTACAGGCACACGCCACCACACCCAGCTAATGCTGTCCAGGCTGGTTTGAACTCCTGAGCGCAAGTGATCCACCCGCCTCGGCCTCCCAAAATGCTGGGATTACAGGCATGAGCCACTGTGCCCGGGCTATTCTGCACTTTACTTGCAAAATACTTTTCCCTTTACAATAAATTGCTCTATGTTGCATCATCTTTGCTGTGTGATTCTTATTTAAATTCTTTTTTATTTATTTTAATTATTTATTCTTTTTGAGACAGGGTCTTACTATGTGGCCCAGGCTGGTCTTGAACTTTTGAGCTCAAGCGATCCAGCCACCGTGGCCTCCCAAAGTGCTAGGATGACAGGCATTAGCCTCCACACCCAGCCTAAATTCTCTGAAACTTACAACTGCGGCCCCACAACAGCTGTCAATCATCACACCACTGCCATCCAGCCTGGGCCACGGTGCGAGACCTCCTCTCACAAAAGGAAAAAGATATATTAAAAAAAAAATTTTTTTTTGGCCGGGTGCGGTGGCTCAAGCCTGTAATCCCAGCACTTTGGGAGGCCGAGAC
>NW_012120888.1:97744-104864 GCF_000951035.1 Colobus angolensis palliatus
CACCCAACAGTGCACCCGACCCATCCCCGACCAGAGCATTGCAGCACCCCATAGTTCCCCAATTCGCCCCCACCCGGCCATGGGCAGTATATCCCCAAATAGTGCCCCCAAACCTACCCACTGCGGCAGTACTGCCACAACCCACCCCGAGCCACGTGCAGTGCAACCCCGGATACCGCCCCCAACCCACTCCCCTCCGTAGGCAGTGATAGCACACCCAACCAGCCCCCCAACACGGGCAGTAACGCCCTGGATAGGGCCCCCACCCTCACCCCACGGGGTCCCTGGATAATGAACCCGGGATAATGAACCCTAGACCCTGTCCCCGACTCCTGGGGAAATTCTTGCCACTTTGGGGCACTCCCGTTTGCAGAGAGACGCACCCTGGAAGGGAGCCAGGGACTCCACGAACCCCCACCCCCAGGTCGGGCTCAGGAGCTGCGGGACAGGCACTGAACTCCATCACGGGAGCCCAGCCTCTTCTTTGGCCTCGCCGCTTTTTCTCCGCAGCCTGCTTCAAACTCTCCCTGGAACCCTGGGCGCCTGACCCCGTTCCCTGGGAACTTCCTGACGCTTTGAGGTACCCCCGGAGGGAGAGACACGCACTCTGGGTGGGAGCCAGGAACACTTCATGACCCCTCTGGGTCGGGTGCGGGGGCTGCAGGGAAGAAATCTGATCTCCGTCCGGGGACCCCAACCTCTTCTTCGACCTCGCTGCTTTTCTTCCACAACCCGCCTCAACCTCCCCCTGGAACCCTGGACGCCTGTCTCTGTCCCCCGAGGAACCTCTTGTCACTTTGGGGTGCCCCCTGGAAGAAAGACACGCACCCTGAGTGAGAACCAGGGACTCCAAGAGCCGTCGGCCGCGGGGGCTGCGGGAAAGGCACTGACCTCCGCCTGGGGACCCCAGCCTTTTCTTCAGCCTCGCCGCTTTTTTTCTGCAGCCTGCCTCAACCTCTCCCTAGAACCTCGGGCGCCTGTCCCTGTTCCCCGGGAATCTTCCTGCCACTTTGGGGTGCCCTGTGGGGAGAGACACTCACCCTAGGTGGAAACCAGGGACTCCATGACCCGCCCGGGTCAGGAGCCGAGGCTACCGACAAGGCACTGACCTCCGCCGTGGGAACCCAGCCACTTCTTCGGCTTCGCCGCTTTTTTTCCGCGGCCTACCTCAACTTCCCTCCGGAACCCTGGGCACCTGTCCCCATCACCCAGGGAACTTCTTGATGCTTTGGGGTGCCCCCGTGGGGGAGAAACACGCACCCTGGATGGAATCCAGGGACTCCAAGACCCCCCAGGTTCGGGCGAGGGGTCGCCCCAGAAGACACTGATGTCTGGTGTGGGAACCTAGTCTTTTCTTTGGCCTCGCCGCTTTTTTTCAGCGACCTGCCTCAACCTCCCCCTGGAACCCTGGGTGCCTGTCCTTGTCCCCCGGGAGACTTCTTGCCGCTTTGGGGTGTCCCCGTGGGAAGAGACACACACCCTGGGTGAGAGTCAGGGACTCCACAACCCCCCCACACACACACCGGGTCGGGCGCCGCGTTTACCGGGAAAGCACTGACGGTACATCCCGGGATAATGAACCTATTCCGCCAGCTTTTTACCATTCTGGCTATGCTGTCTCCTCCCTCACCGCCAGGAACCGCAGCAGCGAGGCGAGCCAACTCAAGCTCCAGCCTCCAGCATACGCGGCGACTGCCTCCCCCTTCTCTAAACCAGGAACAGAGCAGCTACGGGTGCCGATGCAGAAAAACCTGTAATCGCAAGCCTCCCCACTTGGCATCCCTTATGTATAAGGTTTAATGCAAATGTAGTTCCTGGACTACATGTTCTGATTGGATGAGGGAAACCTCTAGGCCTATTCTGATTGGACTTTGTTGTCATGTTCTGATTGGTTACTAGAAGACTTCCTCTTATCCAATCAGAACGTGAAAATAAAGCCCAATCAAAATAGACGTACAGCTTTAGCTCTCATCCAATCAGAACATGTAATACAAGAACCTCTGTAATATTACCTGCGTAAGTGGCAATCGTGTTCCTCGGTGCTCTACTGCGTTTGCAAGCCCGTGTGTTCCGCGCCCGGCTTAGAAAAGCAGGCGTCACCGGTGGTATGCTGGAGGCTTGAGTCTGCAGCAGCGTGGCTCGCCTGGCTGCTGTTGGTCGCGGTGAGGGAGAGTACAGCGCAGCCAGTGTGGTAGAAAGGTGGCAGAGTAGGTGAGCTATCCCAGGCTGCACTACCTGCGGCGGTGGAGTGAGGGGCTGGGCGGGCGGAGACTGGTTGGATGCAGTATCAGGAGCTACACTGCCCAAGGCGAAGGGTGGATTGGGGCGCCATCTTGGGCTAGACCGCCTGTGGTGGGGGGGCATGTTAGGGGCAGTATTGGGTGTTGGACTGGCCTCGGCGGGGGAGGTTTGGGTGCGTTATCCCAGGCATCATTTCCCACAGTGGCGGGGGCGGGTGGGGGCGCTATCCGTGGCTGCGCTAGTTGCGGAGGGTCACGGGTTGGGGGCGCTATGTGGGCCCTCAGTGCCCATGGCGGAGAACTTGTTGGGTGTGATATCCGAGGCGTCACTGCCCATGGCTGGGGACTGGTTGGGGGCGCTATGCATAGGCTGCCCTGCCTACAGCCAGGAGCCTGTATGGGACATTACACGGACGGCCAGTGGCGGGGGTGTGGGGGCGGGTTGTATGCTATGGGGGGGGCTGCACTGCCCGGCAGGGAGTGGGCTGGGTGCGCTATCGGGTTTGCACTGCTGGCGGTGGGTGACACACAGGGTGCACTATCAGGGGCTACACTGCCGCGGTGAGAGGCGTGTTGGCCGCGCCATCCTGGGCTATTGCGCTGGTGGCGGGGGGCTTGTAAGGGGAGCTATCTGGTGCTACACCGCCCGTGGCAGGGGGCGTCACTGCTAAAGGCTGTGGTCTAGTTGGCAGTGCTATCCCAGGACTCATTCACCATGGCGGGGGGCAGGGGAATGGGGGGATGTGGGGGCTGGTTGGCGGCGCTGTCCGTAGCTGCACTGCCCATGGCAGGGAGCGGTTTGGGGGCGTTATCCCGGGCTGCGCTGCCCCTGGCAGGGGGCAGGTTGCGGGCGCCATTGGGTGCTGCAGTGTCCCAGGCGGGTCGCGTTAGGGATGTTCTCGGGGGCTGCACTGCTGGTGGCGGACAGTGGAGGCGTCAGTGACAGCGGTGGCCTCCAGGAGAGGAGCAGTCCTCCTCTCTCCAGATGCCAGACTCTAGCTGGTCACATCTTCCTTTTTGTGCTTAAGTGTGGCGGGCACACAGCGTTTCCGCGGGAATCCTGAGCGCGGCAGTGGCCCCAGACCACCGTGGTTCCCGGACCCGCGTCCTTTTTGCTCTGTGTTGTGGGAACTGCCTGGGTCCCCCGGGCACGCAGTAGCAAACACAACGAGGCTACAGGGCCCTGTGGATGGAGGCATCAGGGACTGGAACCGACACATGGGTGGAGCGGGCTGGCTGGGGTTGAGTTTCTGCTGCTCGTGCTTTCCGAGGAGCGCAGCCAGGGTGGGCCCAGCAGTTTCTGTGGAGTGGGAAGCTCAGTAACTGTGGTGTGTTCAGGCTCCACCCCTGTCCCCAGTTCCTGGCCAACTTGGGCCAAAAGGAGAGGCTAGGTGTGAGTCTTTTCGCTGAAACCGGCCCCTGCCACCCATTGACCAGCATGACAAGAAGAGGCTCTAACGCTGCTACTCTTTGGATCCTTTTCTAGGATTTTCTGGCTTTGCCCGCCCAGTTGCTTCGAGCCTGGAAGAGGAGTCACCTGCCGCTTGCTGGAGGGCAGACCGCGGGCACTGCGGCGCCCACGTTGGGAGGCAGCCGCGCGCCATGCCACAGAAGGTCAGCCACGGGGCTGGGATTCTGCAGCCAGCCGGGATCCAGATGTGCTTCCTGGTGTGACTGAAGGAGAGTCGGGCCGTGTGTGGAGTGTGAATGCGTGTGTATTTGCAGACAGACACCAATAGGTATGGATGGTACGAGCCGGTACGGCGATACCGCAGAGCCATACAGCGTCCCGGGTTGTGCTGGAGAGGTGGAGTGACCGTCCTCAGAAACCCCGCGGGTAGGCGCTGCACACACTTCCACCCATAGGGTGTATGTGCATGCGTGAGTTGTTCAGCCCCTGTCAGAGTCTGGTGAGGGAAGCTGTCAGGGATGGAAGTCAGAGATGATGGGCTGTTTACAGGTGGCAGTGGAAGGAAAACAGCCAGGAGCCCCAGTGGACCATGTAGTTAGGCCAGGTTTGCAGTTTTTCCCGAATGGGCTGGAACCCCAACCACTCTTCACTCCAGCCTGTGCTTGTTGCAGGGAGAGGAGCTAGGGTGGTGGAGTGCTGACTGAGAGACTTTGAGGGATCTTTGGGAGTGGGACCCGCTTCCAGCCTGATGCTCCTTTCCAAAGGCTTGGATGGGTGTGGGGGTGCCAGTCCAGGACAGGCAAGTGTTCAGGAGACCTCAGGAGTCCCTGCAGACTATCCCCCGGCTTTGCCAGCTCCAGGTACTGTGCATCTGAACCTGGGAGCTGGCTGAGGGGCACCCTTCTTTCCTCTCATTTGTTTCTGTGATTCTCCCTACATCCTTGTTAACAAACCTGAAGGACACTTTATATGCCATCGGGGTTTGCTGGGATGTGCCCCTGTTGAGTGGCTGTCATCAGAGAAGCCTCCATAGGGAATAAGAGTTGTCCTGAGCCAGGTGCCAGGGCTCTGGGGTTCTTTGCATGCATTGAGACCCTGGGGCTGTCCCTCAAGCCCCATAGGCCCCAGTTTCCCATGGTGCACTGCCCTCTCCGTTCTTCCTGCTGCAGGGTGGGGAGTAAACAGCTGGCAGAGCTGCCTGAGGCTGGGAGGCAGGGAGTGACTCAGGGCCTGTGAGGTCTTGGGCAGTGATATTTCAGGAGGAAGTCCCGGCACATCTTCTCGACTTGGGCTGGAGTTGGGGGAGGCTCTGTGCTCACCTCCAAGCTGTGGTGCTGGGTTTTCTGAGTCCAAGGGTGATGTGGAGTGGGCGTCTGTTGGGTCTGGCTGTTCAGGCTTCTAAAAGTTGCCTCAGGTCCCTCTTCCCTTCCCAGATGTCGAGGAGTTGGAGAGGGGTGGGATCAGGGGGCCTGCCACAGAGGGGTGGGATGGGGGACTGGAGCTGAAGAGCTACAGCAGCCACTATTGACCCCTGTGGTTGATGTTTCTGGGCAGAGACAGATGCTAAGCTCAGGTAGTGTCGGGCAGGTCTAAGTGGGACTGCTCAGCTCAGCATGTTGAGGCAATTTGGTGGGAGGTGGTCTTAGTCCCAGAGAAGAGGACCTTGCTGCTAGAGGCACGCTTGCAGCCCTCCTCACTCTCTTTCCCATGACCCTGTCTGATCAACTTTGGCTGAGCCACCATGGCTCAGAATGACGAGCCTTGAGGGAAAGGGACCTTGGCATGGTTGGGGGTGGTGGCAGGGTCGCATAGTGGTTAAGCATGTAGGCTCTGCTGTCACTCAGACCTGGGTGTGAGTCCCAGCTCTAGCACCTGCTGGTCTGCCTTCACCTGCATTCCCCTCCATGGGAGCCTGAGAGAAAGGCTTGCAGGCCATGGCTTATTTAGGAAGTGATCTCAGGAAGCAAGGGCCAGGACAGGGGGTTTGAAGGAGAGGAAGGGAAAGCAACTATGTGATTATTCCCACCACTCTCCTGGGTGGTCTCTCGAGGAGCCTTAGAGATTGATAACTGCTCTGTTGGGGAGAGAAACAGAAAAGCGTTTATCCATTAGCCTGATCCCCTGCCAACAAGTCTGGCTCCGTGGACATTGACTCCCGTGTGTACTTCCAGATTGCACATGTGTGGGGCTCTAGTGGTTTCCTGTGTGCTCTCCACATTGCAGCTTCCAAGAAGGCCCAGGATGGCCTGACATGAAGCACTCTCCCATTGTACCAGTAAGATGCTGGTTAGAGCCTGCAGGGATCTGGTCATTGCAGAAATGGTTGGAGTGAGAGGTGGGGCCGGGAGGGCTTGAACAGCACACTGAGGTGTCTAACACTGCATGACCTCGGGCAAATTACCTGACTTCTCTGAGCCTCAACCGAGGCTGGGTGTTTTAATTGTTAACACGTTATTTTTGTTTTCTTTTTTTTAGATGGGGGTCTCACTCTGTCGCCTGTGCTGGAATGCAGTGGTGTGATCTCGGTTCACTACAGTCTCTTTCACTGCTTTGGTGCCTGTCCAGTAGGAAGTTCTGCCTCTTGGCTGATCTCACCCTGACATGCTGCACTTTTCTGGGTATGTTTTGTGTTTTTGCTTCTCTATTTGTTGCAACCCTTCAGGGCTTCCAGATGGTTATAAGGGCATTCCTGTTCACCTGCTCACAATCCGAAGCAGACACAGGGTCACCCAAGGCAGGTGTGATGCCAAGGCAAGATTCTGCTTTGGGGGAATTGGCCCTAGAAAAGGTGGTGCTGAGCCCCTGGCCCTGCCCACACTCTGGTTCTGGATTTGTGGCTTGCTCTCAAGGCCAGCTTGTATCCACTCGTTTCCCTGGTTCAGATCCATGATTACTGGTCGCCTCCTTGGACCATGCTGGGGCTGCTGGCTGGCCTCTCCCAGGCCTGGATCAGCAGGTGGGAGCAGGAGTGGGCACCTGGGAGGACCTTGGCACAACCAGGGCCCTGCCGATCAGATGGCTGGTGGTGAGCAAGAGCAAGAGGGGAGAGACAGGGAGTGACAGGCAGCTGGGAACATTGAGGTGTGCCTGTGCCTATGTACACATCTGCATGGCATGTGTGCGTGGCCCCGGGTGGCTTCTTGTTGGATTGCTGTGTCTGGATGTCTCTGGGTGGCTACGTGTGGTTGTCCTGAGCACGTCTCTGTGTGTGCACTGTTGGGTGCTGTAGCTTGTTCGTGGGTAGTTTTCTCTGGATATGTGTGCCAGCCCCCTACTGAGTGCTCTTCAGGGTTCTTGAGAGTGTGCCCGTCTGGATGGCAGGTGATACTTTTTCCTGCCTCCATTGAGGTTCTCTTGTGTCTTCTGCCATGCCGTGTTCTGCCCTCTTTCCAGGCTTCCTTACCCTGTTCCTTTCTCTGCCTGAGGAAGTTGCTTCTCCCCATCTGGCTGTGGGTGCCCACTGCCTTCT
>NW_012120888.1:107279-107595 GCF_000951035.1 Colobus angolensis palliatus
TCCTGGACAGTCCAGCTCTCAGGGTTGGGGAGTTGGGCAGAGAGGAAGGAGAGTGCATTCCAGGGGCCAGGGCCAGAAGCAGAGGGGCTCCAGGCTAAAGTAGGATTTCCAGGCTGAGGAAAGAGAGGCCATGGGTGGATAGAGGGTCCAGACCAGGACACGGACAGAGGGCATATCTGGAGGCTCAGCCAGAAATAGCTCCCTCCAGAAAGTAGACAGTGAGTCTGGGGCTGAGCTGCAAGGAGGAAGGGGAGGTGGGAGAGAATGATGGACCGGTGTTCAGTGAGCCGACTCCTCCTATCCTGGCCTATTTCCC
>NW_012120888.1:107925-112051 GCF_000951035.1 Colobus angolensis palliatus
GATTCCCGGATAGAAGTCACTCATGAGACACACCAGTGTGGCCTTGTTGGCTTGGAGCTCCTCAGAGGACGGCAGGAACAGAGTGACTGAGGGGGTGGCCTTGGGCTGACCTGTGTGGACAGAGGAGGGGCTGAGAGATGACAGGGAGTGTGGGGTTTGTGGAGCGCCTTTCTCTGTCTAAAGTCTCTGGGAGGATTCATGGTGTGGTTGTCTGGTTCACCCAGGGCCTCTTCCTCCCTCTTCATTCCCTCCTTTCCACTGGAGCCCGCTGGAGAGCAGACAGCCCCGTTGCCTTCCTATGAGCCCTTCTCAAGTCACCTTTCCCAGGCATCCTGGCCCAGCCCTTTCCTCTGCAGCCTCAGTTTCCCTATGTGAACCCAGGACAGGCTGTGCTCCCTCCTTCCCGTTTTCTGGAGTCTGAGTTTGGAATCTAGGGGTCTCCCCTACAGCCCACAAAACCGTCCTGGCAGGGTGTGGGGAGGCCCAAGCCTGGCATGGCCTGGAGCTTCCTGTCCCCAGGGACACCAGGCTGTGTCCCAACCTGGCCCACTCAGCTCTCCTGGTGAAGCACGGACTCCACCCAGACACACCCTGGGGCTCTGCCGTCGCCCTGTCCCCACCAGCCCGACCACGGGACTCTTCACATTGGCTGGGTTCTTGGAGCTGCTCCCCCAGACTTCAGGTCACCACAGCTCCCATGCCCACCCCAGCAGCCTCTGATGCTCCTGGACTTCACCTGGTGGCGCTGGAGTTCTCTGCACCCCCGTTTCCTCCCCACTAGTCACCTCCTGAGTCTAACGTGCCATTCCTCAAATGAAGGTGGGAGGCCGACCCGTGAACAGAGAGACACTGGGCCCCAGAGGCGACAGGGCTCCAGGGACAGACACATCTCTGCCCTAAGAGACCCTCTCCTTTTTGGTAACTGTCCTGGGAGGGCTGGGCCCTCGGGCCTCACCCAGTCTCACCCATTCCTCTGTGTCCCCATGTCCTCACGACCCAGCACAGGCCACAGAGCTGCAGTCTAGATCCAGAACCCTCTCTGTGCCCTCCATTGGTCTCTCCTCAAGGTGACCCCTGTGTCCCCAGGCCCCCGTGTGGCCTTCCCATGCTGGATGGGCATGCAGTCCTCAGCCTAGACCCTGGGGTCCCGGGGACTGTCTCTCAGGCCACTGCAGGGCGCCTCATCAGAACTGGCCCCTGTCCCTCACTGAAACATCTGCCCTGGGAGAGAGGAGGAGCCCTGATCCTGCTCAATCCCAGTACAGGCCCCAGGACCAGGCTGACACCCCGGCTGGAGTGAAACGTGATTTTCTTGGCTCACCGCAACCTCTGCTTTCCGGGTTCAAGCGATTCTCCTGCCTCAGCCTCCTGAGCAGCTGGGATTACAAGTGCACGTGACCCCTTGCGTGGCTAATTTTTTTTTTTTTTTTTTGAGACGGAGTCTTGCTCTGTCGCCCGGGCTGGAGTGCAGTGGCCGGATCTCAGCTCACTGCAAGCTCCGCCTCCCGGGTTTACGCCATTCTCCTGCGTCAGCCTCCCGAGTAGCTGGGACTACAGGCGCCCGCCACCTCGCCCGGCTAGTTTTTTGTATTTTTAGTAGAGACGGGGTTTCACCGTGTTAGCCAGGATGGTCTCGATCTCTTGACCTCGTGATCCGCCCGTCTCGGCCTCCCAAAGTGCTGGGATTATGGGCTTGAGCCACCGCGCCCGGCCGAAGCCGAACCTCTTTCACCAGCTCCCAATCTCTAGACATCAAGTGTTAACAAGACATCTTCCTAAATTTCTCTGGAATTAAGCCCTTCTCTGTTACAGTCTCCTTTCCAAGTCCATTTCTTCATAAATCTGGCATGTGAGATTTTAATTGCTCTGCTGCAGTTTTCTCTTCTTTAGTCAGTGGTGACAGCTCCAGGTCTGTTTGCTTCTGTAGTGTTTTTTTTTTTTATATATATACTTTACGTTCTAGGGTACATGTGCACAATGTGCAGATTTGTTACATATGTATACATGTGCCATGTTGGTGTGCTGCACTCATTAACTTGTCATTTACGTTAGGTATATCTCCAAATGCTATCCCTCCCCTCTCTCCCCACCCCACAAGAGGCCCTGGTGTGTGATGTCACCCTTCCTGTGTCCAAGTGTTCTCATTGTTCAATTCCCACCTATGAATGAGAACATGTAGTGTTTGGTTTTCTGTTCTTGTGATAGTTTGCTGAGAATGATGGTTTCCAGCTGCACCCATGTTCCTACAAAGGACATGAACTCATCCTTTTTCATGGCTGCATAGTATTCCATGGTATATACATGCCACATTTTCTTAATCCAGTCTGTCATTGATAGATATTTGGGTTGGTTCCAAGTCTTTGCTATTGTGAATAGTGCCACAATAAACATATGTGTGCATGTGTCTTTATAGCAGCATGATTTATAATCCTTTGTGTATTGCTTCTGTAGTTTTCGTATCACATTTATAGTCCTATTCACAGTAGCACAAATGTGGCTCTTAGTCTCTTTCTGCTCAACAGCAACTGGTTTAAAGCGGGCATACAAAGTTTGATATTGAGACTTTATTGCTGACAGTTCCTTTAAGAGTGTAACTGGATTTTTCTCGCTTGCTGAATCAGGAGGATTAGTCTTGATATCACCTTTCAGCCTGTACTGAACATAATCCAGATCAGACTCAGATTGGGAAGTTTATTAGTTCCAAGAATTTACAGAAATCTGTGTCCAAATATTAGCTAATGATTAAGCCAACCCAGGAGAACGTCATTGGCCATACATAGCAAAGAGCACAGGCCTTACAAAATTAGTTCAGAATAGTCACTAAGCAAACAAACAACAACAAATCCTGGCCAGATATGAGGGCTCATGTCTGTAATTCCTGCGCTTTAGGAAACGGAAGTGGGAGGATCGCTTGAGCTCAGGAGTTCAAGACCAGCCTGGGCAACAAAGTGAGACTTTGTCTCTACAAAAAATTTTTAAAAATTAGCCACGTGTGGCAGAGTGAGTGTGCCTGTGGTCCCAGCTACATGGGACGCTGAGGCAGGAGAATCGCTTGAGCCCAGGTGGTCAAGGTTGCAGTGAGCTGTAATTGTGCCACTACATGACAGACTGAGCAACAGAGTGAGACCCTGTCAAAAAAAAAAAAAAAAAAAAACACGCCAGGCATGGTGGCTCATCCCTGTAATCCCAGCACTCTGGGAGCCTGAGGCAGGCAAATCATTTGAGGTCAGGAGTTCAAGACCATCCTGGCCAACATAGTGAAACCCCATCTCTTCTAAACCTAAAAATTAGCTGGCTGTGGTGGCAGGCGCCTGTAATCTCAGCTACTGAGGAGGCTGAGGCAGGATAACTGCTTGAATCCAGGAGGCAGAGGTTGCAGTGAGCCGAGATCGTGCCACTGCACTCCAGCCTGGGTGACACAGCAAGACTCCATAAAAAAAAAAAAAGCCAAAACAAAAAAAAAACTTTCTTATTTGAAAATATCAACAAAATTGACCAACTTTTAGCTAGACTACCAGTGAAAAAAATAGAGAGAAGACTGAAATTATTATTCAAACCAGAATGAAAGAGAAAATGTTACTACTGACTTAAAGAAATAAAAAGAATTACAAAGAAATAATATAAACCATTGTATGCCCCAAAATTAGATAACCTACATGAAATGGACACACACTACTGAATCTGACTCAAGAAATAAAAAAAGGGAATGGACCTATAACAGGAGATTAAGGCCGGGCACAGTTGGCTTATGCCAACAAAAATTAGCTGAGCATGATGGCACATGCCTGTAATTCCAGCCACTGGGGAGGCTGAAGCAGGAGAATTGCTTGCATCCGGGAGGTAGAGGCTACAGTGAGCTGAGATTGTGCCACTACACTCCAGTGCGGTCGGTAGAGGGAGACTCCATTCCAAAAAAGAATGAATGAAATTATGTACTTTATAGAAACATGGATGCAGCTGGCGGCCAAAATCCTAAGCAAATTAACACAGAAACAAACCCAAATAACATATATTCTCACTTATAAGCGGGCGCTAAGCATTGGGTACACACAAACATAAAGATGGGAACAACAGATACTGGATACTTCGGAAGGCAGGAAGCAGAGAGGGGGCAAGCAATGAAAAA
>NW_012120888.1:112801-120302 GCF_000951035.1 Colobus angolensis palliatus
ACACAGAAACAAACCCAAATAACATATATTCTCACTTATAAGCGGGCGCTAAGCATTGGGTACACACAAACATAAAGATGGGAACGATAGACACTGGAGACTAAGAAGGGCAGGAAACAGAGAGGGTGCAAGGACTGAAAAACTTCCCATTGGGTATTATGTTCACCGTCTGGGTGACAGGATCAATAGAAGCCTAAATCTTCAGCATCACACACTGTACCCTTGTAACAAATCTGCCTATGTACCCCTGAATCTAAAATTTTGAAAATTATAATAAATTTTAAAATTAAAAAGTTTCTCAGGCCGGGCACAGTGGTTCACACCTATAATCTTAGTACTTTGGGAGGCCGAGGAGGGCGGATCACCTGAGGTGAGGAGTTCAAGACCAGCCTGGCCAACGTGGCGGAAACCCCGTCTCTACTAAAAATACAAAAGGTAGTTAGGGGTGGTCGTCGGTGCCTATAATCCCAGCTACTTGGGTGGCTGAGGCAGGAGAATCGCTTGAACTCGGGAGGCAGAGGTTGCAGCGAGCCCAGGTTGCACCATTGCACACTAGCCTGCTGGGAGACAGAACGAGATTCCGTCTCAAAAAAATTTCTTTAAGTAAAAACTAAAAAGTTTCCCACAAAGAAAAGCTCAGGGCCAAATGCCTTACTGGCAAATTCTACCAAATGTTTAAATGACCAATCCTTCCCAAACTCTTCCAAATAACAGAAAAGGAGATAACAGGTTTTTTTTTTTTGTTTTTTTTTTTTGAGACAGCGCCTCACTCTGTCACCCAGGCTGGAGTGCAATGGCTCAATCTTGGCTCACTGTAACCTCTGCCTCCCAGAATCAAGGGATTTTCCTGCCTCAGCCACCCAAGTATCTGGGATTACAGGTGCACACCACCATGCCTAGCTTTTTTTTTTTTTTTTTTTTTCGTATTTTTAATAGAGTCGGGGTTTCACCATGATGGCCAGGCTGGTCTCGGAACACCTGACCTTATGATCAGCCCACCTCAGTCTCCCAAATGCTGGGATTACAGGTGTGAACCACTGCGCCCAGCTGACACTTTCAAACTCATTCATTGAGACCAATATTTCCCTAGTACCAAAACCAAAGACATCACAAGAAAAGAAAAATAATAACCAATATTTCTCATAAAGATCAAAAAAAAAAAAATCCACAACCAAATACTAGCAAGCCAAGTCCAGCAACACATAGAAAGATTCTATACCCACGACCAAGTGGGATTCACCCTGCTTGGAGTAACACCCAAAAATCAACTGATATAATGCACCAAATTAATAGAATAAAAAACAAAAACCACATGATCTTCTCAAGAAACACAATAATTTTCCGACAAAATCCAGCACCCTTACATGATGAAAATAGTCAATAAACTAGGAATAGAAAGAAACTTTCTTTACTTGTTAAAGGCATTTATGAAAAACCCACAGCTAACAACATATGAAATGGGGAAAGACAAAGCTTTCCCCCTAAGATCAGGAACTAGACAAGTATATCTACTCTTGTCACTTATAATCTACATTGTATTGAAAGTTCCAGCCTGGGACGGTGCCTCACGCCTATAATCCCAGCACTTTGGGAGGCCAAAGTGGGTAGGTCACCTGAGGTCAGTGGTTAGTCAGTGGCCTGACTAACATGGTGAAACCCTGTCTCTACTAAAAATACAAAAATTAGCCGGGTGTGGTGGTGCATGCCTATAATCTCAGCTACTCGGGAGGCTGAGGCAGGAGAATCACTTGAACCTGGGAGGTGGAGGTTGCAGTGAGCTAAGATCATGTGACTGCGCTCCAGAGCCTGGGCGACGAGCAAAACTCAGTCTCAGAAAAAAAGAAAAAAAAGAAAGTTCCAGCCAGGACAATTAGGCAGAAAAAAATAAATAAATGGCATCCATATTAGAAATGAAAAGGTAAAACTATCTTTGCAGACAATGTGATTTCTTTTTTTTTTGGAATCTCGCTCCTGTTGCTCAGGCTGGAGTGCAGTGGCATGATCTTGGCTCACTGCAAGCTCTGCCTCCCAGGTTCACGCCATTCTCCTTCCTCAGCCTCTCGAGTATCTGGGACTATAGGCGCCCGCCACCACGCCCGGCTAATTCTTTTGTATTTTTTAGTGGAGACGGGGTTTCACTGTGTTAGCCAGGATGATCTCGATCTTCTGACCTTGTGATCTGCCCGCCTTGGCCTCCCAGAGTGCTGGGATTACAGGCATGAGCCACCGTGCCCAGCCCGATCTTTTTTATTTATTTATTTATTTTGAGATGGAGTTTTGCTCTTGTTGCCCAGGTTGGAGAGAAGTGGCATGATCTCGTCTCACGCAACGTCCGCCTCCTGGGTTCAAGTGATTCTCCTGCCTCAGCCTCCTGAGTAGGTGGGATTACAGGCACCCGCCACTACGCCCAGCTAATTTTTTGTATTTTTTTTCGTGGAGACGGGGTTTCATCATGTTAGCCAGGCTGGTCTCGAACTCCTGACCTCAGGTTAACCATCCACCTCAGCCTCCAAAAGTGCTGGGATTACAGGCGTGAGCCACTGCACCTGGCAGATGTGATCTTGTATACAGAAAGTCTTAGAAAGTTTTCCCCACCCACACACACACACTAGAGACAGAGATAGAAAGAGAACACACATGCTAATAAACAAGTTCAGCAAGGTCAAGGATACAAGAGCAATACACAAAGGTCAATTATATTTTATACACTAGTAATGGACTATCCATAAATGAAATTAAGAAATTCCATTTGTAGTATCATCTAAAAGACAAAGCACATAGGAAATAATTCAAAAAAAGAGGTATGAGACTCATACTGAAAACTATGAAACCCTGTTGAAAGAAATTGAAAAACACCTGACCTGGCCCAGTGGCTCAGGCTTTTAATCCCAGCACCTTTGGAGGCCAAGGCAGGCGGATCGCTTTGAGATCAGGAGCTTGAGACCATCCTGGGCAACATGGTAAAACCCCATCCCTACAGAAAATACAAAAATTAGCCAGGTGGGGTGGTGCATGGCTGTAGTCCCAGCTACTCAGGAGGCTGAGGTAGGAGGATGGCTTGAGCCCAGGAGGCAGAGGTTGCAGTGAGCCAAGATCATGCCATTGCACTTCATACTGGGTAACAGAGTGAGACCTAAACATGGTTATGACAGCAATAATCCCCAAACTCATCTACAGATTCAATGCAAACTCTATCAAAATCCCAGCTGCCTTCCTGGCAGAAATTGAGAAGCTGATCCTAAAATTCCTACAGCAATTTTGTCTAATCAACCCAGATTAGACAAAACAATGTTGAAAGAGAAGAACAAAGTTGGAGAATACATACTTTCCAGTCTTAAAACCTACCAAGCTACAGTAATCAAGACTGCGATGTGACCTCAGTTCACCAATAAGAAGAAAGAAAAAAAAAGGCTGTGGTACTGGCATACAGGTAGACGTACAGACCAGTGTAACAGAAGTGAGAGTCCAGATATAAATCAAAATATCTATGATTAATTTATTTTTGACAAGAGCAGAGACCCGGCACTTTGGGAGGCCAAGGCGGGAGGATCACTTGAGGTCAGGAGTTCAAGACAAGCCCAGCCAACATGCCAAAACCCTGTCTCTACCAAAAATACCTAAATTAACTGGGCTTGGCAGCACGTGCCTGTAGTCCCAGCTCCTTGGGAGGTCGAGGCAGGAGAATCGCTTGAACCTGGGAGGCGAAGGTTGCAGTGAGCGGAGATGGTACTACTGCACTCCAACCTGGGTGACAGAGCAAGACTCCGTCTCACAAAAACAACATCAGCAACAACAAAAAACAACAAAAAAAAGTCTTTTTTAAAAAAATAATTTTTAAATTTTTATGTTTTAAACAAATTACCTGTTCTGGGTGAATACGCCATACAAATGGCCAAAAAGCATAAGAAAAGATGCTTACCATCACTAATCATCACTAATCAGAGAAATAAACCACAATGAGATATCACCTCATACCCATTAGGATGGCTACCATCAGAAAAACAGTAAGTGGGCCAGGGATAGTGGCTCACACCTGTAATCCCAGCACTCCTCTACCTCCCCGCCCCGCGAGACAGTCTTGCTCCGTCGCCCAAGCTGGAGTACAATGGTGTGAACTCGGCTCTCTGAAACCTCTGCCTCCCAGGTTCAAACAATTCTCCTGCCTCAGCCTCCCATGTAACTGGGATCACAGGTGCACGCCACCATGCCTGACTAATTTTTGTATTTTTAGTAGAGACGGAGTTTCACCATGTTGGCCAGGATTGTCTCAATCTCCTGACCTCATGATCCCCTCACTTTGGCCTCCCAAAGTGCTGGAATTGCAGGCATGAGACACCGTGTCTGGCCACAGTTTAAGACACACTTAAACTACTTTGTACTTCTCCTCATCCCTCACTGCATTTCTACTTAAACACCTGCTCCTGGGCCCCAGAAACACCTTCCCAGGCGTATCTCAGAGTCTGCAGTGTTCCGCCTCCAGTTCTCCGGGTCATCCTTCTAAGGCTGGCTCAGATGCCAGCTCTTATTTTTTCTCACCAGAAAGAACCTCTCCCTTCTGCCTGCCCCGACAGAAGCTATCACTGCACTTGCACGCAAGGGCCTGAACTGGAGTCCTGGCTGTCAGGCTTCAGGCAAACTGCGACTCTCTGGAATCCAATCCTCCTCATTGTTCCATAAACCCAATGTTGTGGGCCCCACCCCCAGAACATGTAGAGTAATACTTGGGTAAAAGTGATCTGCAGCAGTGGCCAGGCGCGGTGGCTCACACCTGTAATCTCGACATTCTGGGAGCCCAAGGCAGGCAGATTGCTTGAGCCCAGGAGTTCAAGACCAGCCTGGGTAACAGAGTGAGACCCCCATCTCTTAAAAAAAAAAAAAAAAAAAAAAATTGTTTTCATTATTCTGGCATGGTGGTGCACGCCTGCAGTCCAGCTACTTGAGAGGCTGAGGCGGGAGGATTGCTTGAGCCCAAGAGGTTGAGGCTGCAGTGAGCATTGATCACTACTGCACTCCAGCCTGGGTGACAGAGTGAGAGCCTGTCTCAAAACGAAAACAAAAACAAAAAAAGTAACCTGTGGTGTGCGGGGATGCCGCTGGATTCCCACTGCTTGATGGCAATAGTAATAGCAGCCCCGTGGACAGTTCCTCTGCTAAGGGATTTTTACAGCACCAAAGGACTGGAAAATGGAGTTATCCTTTTTCTGTTACTGGTGAAGAAGCTGAGGTTTAAGGAGGTGAAATTACAAGTTTGGGGCTTATTAATATTTTTTCCTAAGAGATAAGATTTTAATGTTTTATTTTAATGACGGTAATAATTGTGTATGTTCATGGGGCAGAGTGTGATGTTCTGATCCGTGTATACATTGTGGAATGATAATATCAAGCCAATTAACATATCTATCACATCACAAATGCATCATTTTTCTGTAGTGAGAACATTTAAAATCTAATATTTGCCGGGTGTGGTGGCTTACGCTTGTAATCCCAGCACTTTGGGAGGCTGAGGCGGGAGAACCACCTGAGGTCAGCAGTTTGAGACCAGCTGGCCAACATGGTGAAACTCCGTTTCTACTAAAAATACAAAAATTATCGAGGCGTGATGGCATGCACCTGTAGTCCCCAGCTACTCGGGAGGCTGAGGCAGGAGAACTGCTTGAACCTGGTGGGAGGTGGAAGTTGCAGTGAGCTGAGATCCACCACTCACTCCAGCCTGGAAAACAGAATGAGAGTCTATCTCAAAAAAAGAAAAAGGAAAAATGTCAGACAGTATCTACATTTCTGAAAAAGGAACAGATCAGCAGGCTGATGAATAAGATCTAAGAGTAAGAACAAGACCTACAGAAATAAGAAGATGCCAAATGATTCCTAAGACCTCTTTGTGATATTTAAAAAATTCAATAAAATATGTCTCTGTGTGTTGACTAAAAGGTACAACATTTCAGTTAGATGGGAGGAATGGGTTTTTGAGCTGTATCGCACAGCAAGATTATTATTCATTAGGAATGATAGCTACTAATAATGTATATCTGAAAATTACTTCAAAAGTGTATTTTCGCTGGGACCGGTGGCTCACGCCTGAATCCCAGCTCTTTGAGAGGCTGAGGAGGGCAGATCACTTAAGGCCAGGAGTTTGAGACCAGCCTGAGCGACGTGGTGAAACCCCGTCTCTACTAAAAATACAAAAAAATTAGCTGGGCATGGTGGCACACACCTGTAATCCCAGCTACTCAGGAGGCTGAGGCAGGAGGATCACTTGAACCGGGGAGGCAGAGGTTACAGTGAGCCAAGATTGCACCATTGTACTCCAGCCTGGGTGACAGAGCAAGACTGTCTCAAAAGAAGACAACAACAAATTTAGCCAGGTGTAGTGGTGGATGCCTGTAGTCCCAACCACTCAGGAGGCTGAGGTGAGCAGATCACTTGAGCCTGGGAAGTTGAGGCTGCAGTGAGCTGTCATTGTGCCACTGCACTCCAACCTAAGCAACAAAGCAAGTCTCTGTCTGAAAAAAAGTACATTTTATTTTTCATTTTGCATTTTGTATTGTTTTGAGACAGTGTCTTCCTCTGTCGCCCAGGCTGGAGTGCAATGGCACGATCTTCGCTCACTGCAAACTCTGCCTCATGGGTTCAAGTGATTCCCCTGCCGCAGCCTCTTGAGGTGCACACCACCACACCTGGCCAGCTATCCAACATTTTTCTGATATCCTTGATTTTAGCTGTTGTGTTTTGCTGGATCAAAGCACCTGAATTTGGTAAACATTTGTACATCAAAGGAAATTACTGAAGCATGTCTCAGTCATTTTTAGAGGTTATTTTGCCAACGTTGAGGATGCATTTGGAGGAAAAAAGGAATGAAAATCACAGGGAACATTTGTGATGCATGCTTTTTTTTTCCAAAGACGGTTTGGGGACTTCAATATTTAAAGGGAAAAAGAGGCCAGGCACGGTGGCTCACGCCTGTAAATCCCAGCACTTTTGGAGGCTGAGGTGGGCGGATCAGGAAGTCAGGAGAGACCACCCTGGCTAACACGGTGAAACCCCCTCTCTACTAAAAAAAAATACAAAAAATTAGCCGGGTGTGGTGGCGGGTGCCTGTAGTCCCAGCTACTCCAGAGGCTGAGGCAGGAGGATGGCGTGAACGTGGCAGATGGAGTTTGCAGTGAGCCGAGACCACGCCAGTGCACTCCAGCCTGGGCAACAGAGTGAGACTCCATCTCAAAAAAAAAAAAAAAAAAAGGTATTTTCCTCAGTGCCTTTGAAGCTCCCAATATGGCTGCTTTTCTATTTGATGAGAACTTTAATTTGTTCTCTGATTCCCATTAATATTTTTTCTCATTATCTTTCTCTGCATGGTTTTGCACCCCTTTATTTTTGTTAGCACTGTTTTAGTGCAGATCTTTATATATCTTCCTAAAACAGTCTTTAAGTCTTCATGTGATCTCTCTTCTCATTTCTTTTCTCCTAAAACTATGCCTGTTTCCTTTTCCCTCCTCAATTCAGA
>NW_012120888.1:125704-126130 GCF_000951035.1 Colobus angolensis palliatus
GGAGAGAAAAATCTCTAGGCCTACTCCGATTGGACTTTGTTATCATGTTCTGATTGGATGAGAGCAAGCATTAGCACACCCAATGAGAGCATGATAATAAAGTCCAATCAGAGTAAGCCTAGGGGTTCACCTTATCCAATCAGAACAGGTAGTCTAGGAGCCGCCATTGCCTAACCTCAGTATATAAAGCATGCTGAGGCGGAGGAACACTCTAGGCGTCGCTGTGTCTTCCTGCCCGGGTGTTCCCTGTTAGCTTAGGAAGCCAGTTGCTGCATGTTCTGCTGATGGCTAATGCATGCTAGAGGCTGGAGGCTGGAGCCGGGGGCACCAAGGCTCGCCTTTCGCCTTGCTTCGCTGTGGTTGGCGGTGGCGACCGAGACTGTGGCGCCCTAAGAACGGTAGGAGGGCCTTGGGCAGCGGGAGGTG
>NW_012120888.1:126180-126570 GCF_000951035.1 Colobus angolensis palliatus
TGTGTGTGTGTGTGTGCCTGCCACCACACCCGGCTAATTTTTCTTTTTGTATTTCTAGTAGAGACGGGGTTTCACACTGTTAGCCAGGATGGTCTTGATCTCCTGCTCTCATGGTCTGCCCGCCTTAGCCTCCCAATGTTTAAGAAATTATTAAATATTAGTCTGAAACATTTTGACTTAGTCATTCTGTGCATTCCTGCAGATCTAAGAAGCTTTTAGAAATTACAGATAAAGGCCGGGTGTGGTGGCACATGTCTGTAATCCCAGGACTTTGGAAGGCCGAGGCGGGTGGATCACGAGGTCAGGAGTTCAAGACCAGTCTGGCTGGCGGGGCGCGGTGACTCAGGCCTGTAATCCCACAACTTTGGGAGGCCAAGTCGGGTGGATCAC
>NW_012120888.1:126620-126888 GCF_000951035.1 Colobus angolensis palliatus
GATGGAGGGGTAAGAAGAGGGTGGTGAGTGCCAAAGGGGATGGCGAGCAGGAGTAGGCGTTGCAGACAGGGCATGGGGAAAAGATGGTGGGAAAAAAAGTTTTTTGGTAGATGGAGCGGGAAAAGAGGGTGGTGAGCAGCAGGGGTGGGGAGAAGGCTTTGGGAAAAGACGGGGGAAAATATTTTTGGGTAGATGGAGGAACAAAAGAGGGTGATGAGAGCGCAAGCGGGGAAAAGGTGGTGTGCGGGAGAGTAGAGACGGCTTTGCG
>NW_012120889.1:0-1538 GCF_000951035.1 Colobus angolensis palliatus
GCCTGTCTTTTGACCTCTCATTTATAGGCACAAGCCTCCCACAGGCTCAGAATTATTTTGCCCACCAGCTGCTTGCCAGGTCTGATACTCACCTAAAAGAACTTTAGGGAACATTGCCAAACCAGCCTGATGAAAGGGAGTTCTCATGTATCTAAGTGAGTAGCAAGAATTCACATGGGAACTTCATTTATGTCATTGGGCTGATAATAGCAGGTATGACCACTAAGCTTTCTGTGAAGTAAATAACAAGTCTATTTGCACTTTCTGTTGGATAAGACTTTGGAATTTCAGAATTTTCTTTCCAAGATGTCAAATTAAAAATGGTTTTTATTACTCAGTGGCTCTATGACATTGCTTTTTAGAACTAATCTGTGAGCTTTATGTAGACAATTTGTTTGCCTCCTTCAGCGTGACTCTGGTAGGATTTGTTTCTGACTGTGGGGTTTAAACTGTTTTTGAATTAATGGGCTGGGAACATGGAAAGAAATGTGTAATTAATGAAGAAATATTAACACCCCAGTTTTTAGTGATATTTACCATTACTAGAGTTCTGGATTCACTGAAAAAATGAATTTTGGACTACATGTAACATTCTCTAACTATAATGTTTTACTATTTTCTAATAGCATGACATCATCTCTGGTACCTTTAAATTGTCCTTTGGACATAGAAAAGAACTATGGACCCACAGTACCTCATTAGATGCCCTTGGGACCAGATGTGCTTTGGAATTCAGAATTTTTTGGATTTTAGAAGAGAAATACAGTCTGTGTAACATACATTATTTAACACTCCAGACTGAAGCACTTTCTAAAACAAATATATATATATTTACATTAAATATATATATATATTTTTTTTTTTTTTTTGGTTGAGACTGGAATGCAGTGGTATGATCTTGGCTCACTGCAGCCCCGACTTCCCGGGTACAAGCAATTTGCCCACCTCAGCCCCTGGAGTAGCTGGGACTACAGGAGTATACCACCATGTCCAGCTAGTTTTTATATTTTTACAAAAATGGTGGTCTCACCATGTTGCCCAGGCTGGTCTCAAACTCCTGGGCTCAAGCCATCCATCCGCTGCCTCAGCCTCCCAAAGTGCTGGGATTACAGGTGTGATCCTCGTGGTCTGGCCAATTTTTATTTAAAGATACTTTTTAAATTGGATTGGACGCAGTGACTCATGCCTGTAATCCCAGCAACTTTGGGAGGCCAGGGCGGGCGGATAGCTTTAGACCAGCCTGGGCAACATGGCAAGACCCCATCTCTAAGAACAAAAAAAGGAAAGAAAACAAGCTATTTACAAAATGTAAAAGTACACTTGAGGATTAAAACTGAAACAGATTTTTCCAGCTGATTTGCCAAATGTGCTCAGGTACGTGCTGATCTGCCTCAGTAACAACCTAGAGACTGAAGTGGCAAGAAGAATCAAATACACTCTATTCTAAACTTTCTGATGTTTGCTTGTTAAGTGGGAAACTAAAAAATTTCTACTGTCCACTCTAGTGGTACTTCTCCCAGCACAAAAGCCATGTCAGC
>NW_012120890.1:0-1119 GCF_000951035.1 Colobus angolensis palliatus
ACCAACCTAGCTAAGACGGTGAAACCCCGTCTCTACTAAAAATACAAAAAATTAGCCGGGCGTGGTGGCGGGCGCCTGTAGTCCCAGCAACTGGGGAGGCTGAGGCAGGAGAATGGCATGAACCTGGGAGGTGGAGCTTGCAGTGAGCCGAGATCGCACCCCTGCACTCCAGCCTGGGCGACAGAGTGAGACTCCGTCTCAAAACAAACAAACAAACAGCACTGAATTTTGGCTAACACTTGTAATCCCAGCACTGTGGGAGACCGAGGCAGGTGCATCACTTGAGGCCAGGATTTCCAGTCCAGCCTGGCCAACATGGCGAAACCCCATCTCTACTAAAAATACAAAAATTAGCCAGATGTGGTGGCGCACACCTCTAATCCCAGCTCCTCGGGAGGGTGGGGCACAAGAACATTGAATCCAGGAGGCGGAGGTTGCAGTGAGCCAAGATGGCACCACCGCACTCCAACCTGGGCTACAGAACCAGTTTGTCTCAAACAAACAAACAAAAAGGCTGGGTGCAGTGGCTTACACCTGTAATCCCAGCACTTCGGGAGGCTGAGGCGGGTGGAGCACTTGAGCTCCGGAGTTCAAGACCAGCCTGGTCAACATGGTGACAACCCATCTCTACAAAAAATACAAAAATTAGCTGGGCATGGTGGTGTACACCTATGGTCCCAGCTACTTGGCAGGCTGAAGTGGGAGGATCGCTTGAGCTTGGGAGGCGGAGGTTGCAGTGAGCCGAGATCACGCCACTGCACTCCAGCCTGGGTGACAAGAGCGAGACTCCATCTCAAAAAAAAAAAAAAAAAAAAAAAAAAAAAAAAGGAAAAAGAAAATGCACTCCAGAAATCGAAGGTTTTATGCCCACACTTGTGCAAACATCCAACGACATCTCCAACAGCACGGGATAGGGCAGCGCAACGAAAACTGCCTTCACTTTGATTCCAGTCCCAGCTCTGCTTCTAACTCACTGTGTAGCCCTAAGTCCCTTCCCCTGCTGGACTATCTCAGGGGCTTTGCGAGACCAACTGGACTTCATTCCTTTTCTGTCAACCCTTGTATTTCTGAAGTACTCCCTAGACAGAGGGAAGTGGCTTGTATTTTAAGTGCTAGAGG
>NW_012120891.1:0-1331 GCF_000951035.1 Colobus angolensis palliatus
ACCTTGGAATATTCCATATCAATGTATGTGTCCTTGTTATTTTATTTTATTTATTTTGAGACAGAGTCTCACCCTGCCACCCAGGCTGGAGTGCAGTGGTGTGATCTCGGCTCACTGCAACCTCTGCCTCCTGGGTTCAAGTGATTCTCCTGCCTCAGCCTCCTGAGTAGCTGAGACTACAGGCACATGCCACCATGCCCGGCTATTTTTTTATTTTTATGTTTTTGTATTTTTACTAGAGACAGGTTTCACCGTGTTGGCCAGGCTGGTCTCGAATTCGTGACCTCAGGTGATTCACCTGCCTCGGCCTCCCAAAGTGCTGGGATTACAGGTGTGAACCACTGTGTCCGGCCACTCCTTATGGTTTCTTATAAGTAGAGACACTAACAAAAGATGGTGTGTTCTTCCTCTTGGTTTCTCAGGATGCTCCACTCTAAAACAGAGTGGTTTCTAATAAACTTCTTTCTTTCATACTGTGCTCTGGGACCTGCCTTTAATTCCTTCCTGCATGAGATCCAAGAACTCTTGGGGTCTGGATCAGGACCCTCTTTTTCCAGCAACATTATCTTGAAGGCAATAGGCAGCCACAGATGTTCTGGGGATAAGGGGTGTGTAAGTGAGGTGGAGGGGAGAAGGGAGAGACGGAGAGCTTTGGAAATTGGGGATCAGGGTTAGTAAAAGATTCCTCTGTAAGTAGCAGCCATCTCAGGACTTCTTCAAAAGAAGGAAGCCAATGAATGAGAAAGAAGCCAGAGGAGAGGAGAGAGTAGATTCAGTGAGGGAAAAGGGGTGCTCAGGGAATGGAGGCAAAAGCAAGGAGTGGAGGAGGAAAGGGGTCCAGCTTCATCACCCCTTCCTCTCCTTCCAGAAAGGGACCATCAGACCAAAGGGTTCCCCCAGTGCCTCTCAGATGTGGGTCCCCAGCCTGGTGTCAGCAGCAGCAGCATCACCAACAGCATCGGGAACTTGTTAGAAGCACAGTCTCGGGCCCCACCCCATGCCTACTGAATCAAAATCCCTTCCCTTCCCTCCCTTTCCCTCCCTTCTCCTCCCCTCCCCTCTCCTTCCCTGCCCTTCTTCCTTTCTTTTCTTTCCTTCCTTCCTTCTTTATTTCTTCCTTTCCTTCTCTCTCTCCTCCCTCCTTCCCTTTCTTTTCTTTTTCTTTCTCTTTTTTTTTTTTTTTTTTTGAGACAGAGTCTCGCTCTGTCGCCCAGGCTGGAGTGCAGTGGCGCGATCTCGGCTCACTGCAACCTGTGCCTCCCGGGTTCAAGTGATTCTCCTGCCTCAGCCTCCTGAGTAGCTGGGATTACAGGTGCCCACCACCATGCCCA
>NW_012120892.1:0-1502 GCF_000951035.1 Colobus angolensis palliatus
ATCTCCTGACCTCGTGATCCGCCTGCCTTGGCCTCCCAAAATGCTGGAATTACAGGCTTGAGCCACCGCGCCCGGCCCCTTGTCTTATTCTTAAAGGAAGCTTTCAGCTTTTAAAACTAAGTATGATGCTAGCATTGGGAAGTGTTTTACATGCCCTTTATCAGGTTGAGCAAATTCCCTTTGATCCCTAGTTTGTTGACCATTTTTGTTATGAATGGATGTTGGATTGTGTCAAATACTTTTGTTGCATCTATTGAGATGATCATGTGAGTTTTTTCCTCCTTTTACTAATTTAATAGGATGTATTACATTGCCTAAATTTCATATATTGAACCAACTTTGCATTCTTTGTTCTCTTGGTCAGTCTGGCTAAAGGGTTTTCAGTTTTATCTTTTTTGTGGTTGTTTCGTTTTTGAACATAAACTCAAGATTTTATTGTCTTCATAATAAAACAAAAGATGACACTTAGAACTGTATCACTTGGCCCTTTCCCTTCTTGTCTCTTCCCAGTTTAAAATGTTTGCATGTTTTAGTAGCCAGCATTCTCTTAGATCTGCAGTTGGGCTCAACGCACTCAAGCCTTAGCATAATCTTCTTGGTAGTTTCAGCCTTTTTCCAGAAAATCGGCTTAGTCTGCCCACCTTAACCACTCTGCTTCCTGTCATAACCTGCTTACCCTGGGCGTACCAGGAATCCTTGCCCTTCTTGTACTGGGTCACTTTGCGGGGTTGGTGCTTGCCACACTTCTTACAGAGAGCCTGGCGGGTTTTAGGAACATTTACCACATTTGTATGAGCACTATCGGCACTGAAAGCCAATTTTATCTATTCATAGGATCAACTTTTAGTGTCATTGTTTTTTGCTACTGTTTTTCTGTTCTCTATTTCTTTTATGTCTGCTCTAACCTATTATTTCTTTCTGCTTGCTTTGGATTTAATTTGGTTTTCTTTTCTAGTTGCTTAAGAAGAGAAGTTAGCTATTGACTTAAAATGTTTCTTCTTCTTCTTCTTTCTTCCTTCTTCCTTCTTTCTTCTTTCCTCTTTCTTTTTTCTTCCTTTTTGAGACAGGGTCTCACTCTGTTGCCCAGGCTGGAGTTCGGTGGCACAATCATAGCTTGCTGTAGCCTCAAACTCCTGGGCTCAAGAGATCCTTCCACTTGGCCTCCTGAGTAGCAGGGATTACAGGCATGTGCCACCATGCCTGGCTAATTTAAAAAATTTTTTTAGAGATGGGGTCTTGCTATGTTGCCCAGGCTGGTCTTGAACTCCTGGCCTCAGTCAATCCTCCCACCTCAGCCTCTCAAGATGTTTTTTTCTTTTCAATGCAGGCACTTACAGCTACACATTTCCTTCTGAGCACTGCTTCCACTGTATCCCATAAATTTTGATACGGTTTTTTAAAAAATTCATTTCGGCCGGGCGCGGTGGCTCAAGCCTGTAATCCCAGCACTTTGGGAGGCCGAGACGGGCGGATCACGAGGTCAGGAGATCGAGACCATCCTG
>NW_012120893.1:0-1516 GCF_000951035.1 Colobus angolensis palliatus
AGAAAAAACAGGAAAAAAATGAAGCACGCCTACGGAATCTATCAAGTATCCTCAAAAGGGCAAATGTAAGAGTTATTGGCCTTAAAGAAGAGGTAGGGGTAGAAAATTCATTCGAAGAGATAGAGGTCGAAAGTTAATTCAAAGAGATAATAACAGAGAACTTCCCAAACCTAGAGAAACATATCAGTATTCAAGTACAAGAAGGTTACAGAACACTAAGCAGATTTAACCTAAAGAAGACTACTTCAGGGCACTTAATAATCAAACTTCCAAATATCAAGGATTTTAAAAAGATCATAAAAGCAGCACTAGAAAAAAAACACACACACACAATGAATTTTCAGTATGTCTGGCAGCAGACTTTCCAAACTCCTGAATGACTGGTGGGTCAATGAAGAAATTAAGAAAAAAACTGAAAATTTTCTAGAAGCAAATTAAATGCAAGCACAACATACCAAAATCTATGGGATACAGCAAAAACAGTACTCAGAGGGAAATTTATAGGTATAAATGCCTACAGCAAAAAATGTAACAAAAATCAAATAAACAATCTAACAAGGCATCCTAAAGAACTACAAAGGCAAGAGTAAACCAAACCCAAAAATACTAGAAGAAAATAAATAATAAATATCAGAGCAGAAACAAAGGAACTTGAAATGAAAAAAAACACAAAGATCAATGAAACAAAAAGTTGATGTTTTGAAAAGGTAAACAAAATTGACAAATGTTTAGCTAGATTAAGAAAAGAGAGAAAAGATTCAAATACATCGGAGATGAAATAATAAATATTATGACCTGCTACTGCAGAAATGTAACATATCATTAGTGGCTATTATGAGAAACTATATGCCAATAAACTGGAAAATCTAGAAGAAATGGACAAATTCCTGGATACATACAACCTACCATGGTTGAATCAGGAAGAAATCTGAAACCTGAACAGACCAATAACAAGGAATGAGGTAGAAGTAATACATTTCTATTACTATAAACCACAAAGTTTACTTGTTACAGCAGCCCTGGAAAACTAATACAAGAACATAACATGTATTTTCTCATTTAATGTTTATAAGTGTAAGTTTTGTAAGTGTATACTTAATTTTATAAGAAAAAAAAAACGACTAAAGGGCTTACCAGAGGTATTGAATGCATTTACATTTTTACCTGCAATTATTGAGAGGGTTCCAGATGTTCTACATCCTCAGAAGCCCTTGACATTGTCTGACTTTGTAATATTCGCCATTTTAGAGTGTTATGAAAGTGAGACTCTGGTCTTTGTGTTCTGACTGGACCGGAACTCTTATATGACCTAGCAATAATGAACTTTTAGTTTCTGTGTGCTGGTTTTAACACCATAGAAGCTTCTTTTTAGTAAACCTTTAATATGTGGAATCCAAACCTCAGCTATTGACTCATGGAGGGACTCACTAAGAGACTTCCGAACCTATTCTCTGCATAGCTTTCTCCTCTCTGGTGTCTAGTGTCATGGGTTCCAGTTATTTCAGCCACTATGAAA
>NW_012120894.1:0-1983 GCF_000951035.1 Colobus angolensis palliatus
TAAATATTAATAGTTACCTTGAACAATATGTATATATTTATATAAAAGTGCTAAGAAGATAGATGAGAACAAATTTGTTTGGCCCTAAGAAAATTATACCGTATGGTAACTCAGATTCACAAGAAGAAAATGAGAGAATCATAAAACATAATAAGGTAAATATAACAACCTCTATAAAAATATACTTGCTATCCTTCCTTCCCTCACCTTTCTTAAACCATTGTAAAATTACATAATAAGTATAACAATGCATTTATGGGTTTGATTTAAATATAAATATAATAAAATTGGCAAAAAAAGAAAAAATACAGTGATACAAATGGGAGAAAAAATAGACTTTAAAATATTTACAAAGGTCATTTTAGATAGAGAAGAATATTTATAATTTATAAAGTCAATCAACCTAGAAGATATGTGTATATGCATATAAAAGAAGCCCCAAAATATATGAATCAAAAACTGAGTTTTAAAAAAATGGAAAATTCAGCAATAATTGTCAGATACTTAAATACCTGACATTCAATATGTATCGAGCAACTACACAGAAAATTAACAAGGAAACAGAAGACTAAGAAAACAGTATAAAGCCACTAGGCACAATAGAAGCATATTAAAACACTGTACCCCAAAACACCAGACTATATGTTATCCTCAAGTGCATTGAGAACATCCTTCATGGTAGCCCATAATCTGGGACATAAAATAATTCTCAATATATTTTAGATTAAAATTGTTCAACATATGTTCTTCATTCACAATGAAATTAAATTAGAAATGCATGCTGGGGCTCAACTGTACAGCCTGCCAGTGTAGGGGTTCTAAAGATCCACTCCCTAGTAAATCTGGTGAAAATTATTATTTTAAAATATTTTCAAGTCTCTCAAATTGGTCCTAGCACATATAGAATGTGAAAAAAAATTCAAGAAAATTGACTAAAATTCAATAAGAACAGCAAGGCTCTGTGATATTTGACTAGAGACCCACTCCCTCCCTAACCCCTTCCAACTCGGTAAGATGTAAATTCTACTTCATACAGGTGTATCCAAGAACACAGAGTTCCCTCAAACTCCAGATCTCACAGAGCTATTTTCCCAAGAGAGGCAGGATATCAGCATTTCTCATTCTACCCCAGCTACCTGCTGCTGCAGTCAGGTTCTGGGTGGATGCAGCTGAGAAATGAAATAATTTCAAAATGCTTACAAAAAATATCTATCAGTCTGAAATTTTATTCCCATAAAAACTGTCTTTTAAGAGTGAGGGTGTGATTTTTTGTTGTTTTGTTGTTGTTGTTTTGGCCAATAACAAACAAATGAGACAGTCTTTCTATCCAAAGATCTCTACTAAAGGGAGTTGTAGAGGATTGACTTCATGTAGAGGGAAAATGATTCTTATAGAAAAGCTTGAATCTCAACAAGGTATGACAAAAAATTGAGCATGCTTTGTACAGTTTTAATCTTTTAAAATTGAGACTTATGTTTTATGCTAAATTTGTAGGTAAATCTCAACAAAAAGTTATAGTGCAACAATAATCTCATATAATTTGAAGTTAAAAAATAAACATGATAGGACAAACATTCTGAAAACTAATAGCAATAAGGGTAGGTATTTGGAATTATAGCCTTGTAAGATTATTTTCTTGTTTGGCAGAAGAACATAATACTTTTAAATTTTAGACTTTGTGAACTTGAATATTTATGTTAACATGTCTAGAGTAATAAATAATAGAAATACAGCCTGAAACATTCAACCAATAAAGAAAGACAATGACAAAAGGAGGAAAACTAATCTAATCAATGATGAAAAAAAGATAAACTAATCTAAAAGAACTCAAAAAAAGAAAATTTTAAAAGACAACGAAAATACTGAGATAGCATAAAAGAATTCAATCGTATTATAATCACAATCAATGCAAATGGACTAAATATCCAGTTATAATCAAGAATTATGGGCCAGGCACAGTGGCTTACACCTGAAATCTCAGCA
>NW_012120895.1:0-1293 GCF_000951035.1 Colobus angolensis palliatus
AAAAAAAAAAAAAAAAAAAAACTTGTATTAACTAAATTTGTGTACTTTTCTCCTATTAATCTATCATATGTCAATTGAATTCTTGAGTCCAGATGGAATCTTAAGCAAATGGAGGTGGATTTTTGCCTCTCCTAAGTTTGGTAGGTGCTTTCTATATAATATGTTTTTAATTCTCCCCTAAACTCTAAGAGGTTGATGTTCTTGTTCCATTGGGAACATAAACTTGGCAAGGTTTGGTAAGGTTAAGGAACTTGTTGGCATTAACCCATTGTTAAGTGGCTGAGACCTGAAAGCAGGAAGTCAATTCCGAGTCCCAAGCTTTAACTTCTTCACCAACATTACTAACTCATTTGCCTGCAAGTGTCATTTACCCTCTGAGTGAGTTTCCACACCTGGGAAGAGATTGATGCTTTCTCTCTGGCAGGGTAGTTGTGAGATTAGAAATAATGTATGTAAAGCACAAACCTGGCATGACTACCATTTTTATGAAGTATTTATTCTGTGTCAGGTGGTGTACTGTGAGCTTAAATGAATGTATTAATTAATTTAACCATCACAATAGACTTGAAAAGTAGATGTTATTATCATCTCCATTTTATAGAGAAGCAAACCAAGGCATAGAGAAATTAGATAACCTGTCAAAGCCACATGGGAGAATAAATGGTAGTTATTATTTTTAAGATTGTGATTTCCCATGTATCAAGCCCCTTCTTTGTCCTTCCTTGAGAGACTCTCTCCTTAATTTAAGCTTCCAGGGAAGGAGCAGCCCAAGAACTAGTCCATTCTGGCTCTTGGTTTTACTTTTTGCTTTTTTTTTTTTTTTTTTTTTTTGTAGGAGAAAAAATAAGGATCTTTATTTGTGAAGGAATTAAGAATATGCCACCCAAAATTCGCTGTTCTGGCGTATTTTAAATTAAAGGCATGTAAAGAAAAACCTAGCAGGTGCAAGAAGATCATTCTTTATTTTGACCTTTATTCTCTTTCTCAAAGACAGGAAATAAAATGCCCATGTGAAAGATGTCCTCCCTATACTGAAAGAAAAGTAGTATTTTTATTAAGGATGGGAAGCTGAAACCGAGGGAAGTCCATGCAAACAAACTTTATCACCTTAGTCATTTCTGTACCCAATTAATCACCCAGCCCAGCCCCTTTGCCTTATCACATTTCACAACTTCCTATTTTTTGTCCAATTCAGTGTAAAATAACTGACCCTAACTGCTTCTTTGGGTTTCTGTTCCTTATGAGGGATCTCATGTCACGTAAAACTTGTATTAACTAGCCGGGCGCGGTGGC
>NW_012120896.1:0-1150 GCF_000951035.1 Colobus angolensis palliatus
GTGATCCGCCCGTCTCGGCCTCCCAAAGTGCTGGGATTACAGGCTTGAGCCACCGCGCCCGGCCAAGCTTTGTCAATCTTTAGTCTAGAAGTCATTTTGCCCTATATTGAGGCAATAAATACCTCATTTGATATTCTATGAATTACAATGACTTTTGCACTCTTGCAGATGGGAACACAAACCTATTCTCTGCCCTATGTGAGCTCCAAATAGGGTTCCTTCCCAGAACTTAGGTAGTTTTCTCAAATACATCAGTTATCAGCTGAAAACTTGAGAAAGACTCTGTAGATCTCCAGATAGTGAAGTGTAGTGCTCTCTCTCTCTGGTACCCTGCCCTGTGAAGGTAGGCTTTTTTTTTTTTTTTTTTTGAGATGGAGTCTCGCTCTGTTGGGAGGCTGAAGTGTAGTGATGTAATCTCGGCTCACTGCAACCTCCACCTCCCGGGTTCAAGTGATTCTCCTGCCTCAGCCTCGGGAGTAGCTGGGATTACAGGCACATGCCGCCATGCCCAGCTAATTTTTGTATTTTTAGTAGGGACGGGGTTTCACCACGTTGGCCAGGATGGTCTCGATCTCTTGATCCCGTGATCCACTCGCCTTGGCCTCCCAAAGTGCTGGGATTACAGGCGTAAGCCACCGTGCCTGGCCGAATTTAGGCCATTTTAACCTCTCAGAGACATCAACTCAACTCAGGAAGATTATCAGCCTTCCTGTGGGTTCCTCCTCCCCTGAGCTATGGAACACTCTTGACAGTAAGCTGGGTCAGTTATAGGGCTCATCTCATTTGTTTTGTCCTCTCAGGAGTCACTGTCCTGTGCTGCCTGGTATCTAATATCTAAAAAGCCATTATTTCATTATATTGTGTCTGACTTTTACCGGTTTTTTTTTTTTTTTTTTGAGACGGAGTCTCGCTCTGTCGCCCAGACTGGAGTGCAGTGGCCGGATCTCAGCTCACTGCAAGCTCTGCCTCCCAGGTTTACGCCATTCTCCTGCCTCAGCCTCTGGAGTAGCTGGGACTACAGGCGCCCGCCACCTTGCCCGGCTAGTTTTTTGTATTTTTTAGTAGAGACGGGGTTTTACTGTGTTGGCCAGGATGGTCTCGATCTCCTGACCTCGTGATCCGCCCGTCTCGGCCTCCCAAAGTGCTGGGA
>NW_012120897.1:0-3309 GCF_000951035.1 Colobus angolensis palliatus
TTAAAAACAAACATTGTTTTCCTCTCAAGCGTCTGTTAATCAGCAGGGGCAGCTCTTCTGACCTCAGTTGGACAGACTCAGTTATCCACTTATTAAGCTCAGTAAGTTGATTCTTCTTCAAGTACCTAGCAGTGAATAAAGAGAACAAGCCTAATGCTGTAAGCCCTTGGTTGTGTCAATTGGAAAAACCAAGTCACTGAGTCCAAAGTCGAGAGTCTGGGAAGTAGATTACTTTGTAAGAATTGTACAACTACATGGAAAGAAGCAATGATAGAGGAAAGAATGAAGAATGAGCTGGCAATTAAACCTACCACAGTAAAAATCCTGCCATATACAGTCATATTGAAACCTCTTGAATTTAGGGCCTGACACACTTGACCTCATTGAACAGATTATGTAACGAGGAAGGAAATACATTTTAAACCACCACCTTGTTCAGGCATTTTTGCCCATACCTTCTTAAAAACATTTCCTATATATAGCTTCACATTCTTTCTTTAAAATGATCATTGAAGTTTAATATATACCACTTTTCCACTACTTTAATAAGTTCTTTAATATTAAGAACTTATTCATGAGCTGGGCCACCTGTAATTGCAACACTTTGGGAGCCCAAAGCAGGAGGATTGCTTGAGCCCAGGGGTTCAGGACCAGCCTGAGCAACATGGCAAGACTGTGTCTCTAATTGAGCTTCTTAAATCTTCTCTCTTCTTTACCTGGTTAATCTCATTAGTAGTCTATCAATTGTGTTTATCTTGTCAAAGAACCACCTTTTGTTTCATTTATATTTTGTATTTCTTTTTAGTTTCATTTAGTTCTGCTCTGATCTCTGTTATTTCTTTTTCTTCCGCTACTTTGGGGTTCAGTTTGTTCTTGTTTCTCTAGCTCCTTGAGGTGTGACATTAGGTTATCTATTTGTGCTCTTTCAGACTTTTTGATGTAGGAATCTAATGCTACGAACTTTCCTCTTTGCATCACTTTTGCTGTATCCCAGAGGTTTTGATGAGTTGTGTCACTAATATCATTCAATTCAAATAATGTTTTAAAAATATCCATCCTAATTTCATTGTTCATCCCAAAATCTTTTAAGAGCAGACTAATTTCCATGTATTTGTATAATTTTGAGGGTTTCTTTTGGTGTTAATTTCCAGTTTTATTCCACTGTAGTCTGAGAAGATACTTGATACGATTTTGATTTTTTGTAAATTTATTGAGACTTATTTTGTGGCCTGGTATCTAGTTGATCTTTTATTTATTTATTTATTCATTTATTTTTTATATTTTAAGTTCCAGGGTACATGTGCACAACGTGCAGGTTTGTTACATATGTATACATGTGCCATGTTGGTGTGCTGCACCCATCAACTCGTCATTTACATTAGGTATATCTCCTAAAGCTATCCCTCCCCCGACTCCCCACAATAGGACCCGGTGTGTGATGTTCCCCTTCCTGTGTCCAAGTGATCTCATTGTTCAGTTCCCACCTATGAGTGGGAACTGCGGTATTTGGTTTTCTGTTCTTGCGACAGTTTGCTGAGAATGATGGTTTCCAGCTGCATCCGTGTCCCTACAAAGGACATGAACTCATCCTTTTTTATGGCTGCATAGTTGATCTTGAAGAATGTTCCATATACTGATGAGAAGAATGACTACTCTGCAGTTGTTGTGAAGAATGTTTGGTAAATATCAGTTAAGTCCATTTGTCTAGGGTATGGTTTAAGTTCACTGTTTCTTTGTTGACTTTCTGTCTTGACGATCTGTCTGTGCTGTTAGTGGAGTATTGAAGTCTCCCACTATTATTGTGTTGCTATCTGTCTCATTTCTTAGGTCTATTAGTAATTGTTTATATATTTGGAAGCTCCTGTATTAGGTGCATATACATTTAGGATTATAATATCTTCTTGTTGGAGTAATCCTTTTATCATGACATGATGCCCTTCTTTGTCTTTTTCTTTAACTGTTGTTGCTTTATAGTCTGTTTCGTTTGATATATGGATAGTTATGGTTTTCATTTGTGTAAAATATATTTTTCTACCCCTTAGACTTAAGTTTATGTGAGTCCTTATGTGTTAGGTGAGTCTCTTGAAGACAGCAGATATTTTGTTGGCAGTTTTTAATTCATTTTGTCATTCTGTATCTTTTAAGTGTAGCATTTAGGCCACTTACATTCAATGTTAATATTGAGATGTGAGGTATTGTTCTATTCATCATGTTAGTCGTTGCCTAGATACTTTCTTTTTATCATTGTGCTACCATTTTATCTGCCCTGTGAGATATATGCTTTAAGGAGGTTCTATTTTGGTATATACCAATCTTTTGTTTCAAGATTTAGAACTCCTTTTAGCATTTCTTATAGTTCTGGTTTGGTAGTGGAAAATTCCCTTAGCATTTGCTTGTCTGAAAATGCAAGCAAAAACAAATTTGTCATTCATTCATGAAACTTGGTTTTTCTAGATATAAAATTATTGACTGATAATTATTTTGTTCGTGGAGGCTACAGATAGGACCCCAATTCCTTCTGGTGTGTAAGGTTTCTGCCAATAAATCTGTTGTTAGTCTGATAGGTTTTCCTTTACAGATTTCTTGATGCTTTTGTCTCATAGCTCTTAAGATTCTTTACTTCATCTTGACTTCAGATAGCTTGATGACTATGTGCCTTGGTGATAATCTTTTTGCAGTGAATTTCCCAGGAGTTCTTTCAGGTTATGGTATTTGATTGTCTAGATCTCTAGAAAGGACAAGGAAGATTTTCTCTATTATTCCCTCAAATTAGTTTTCCAAATTTTCAGACTTCTCTTCTCCCTCAGGAGCACCAATTAGTCTTAGGTTTGGCTGTTTTACATACTTATTTCTTGGAGACTTTATTTATTTTATTAATTATTTTTTCTTTGCCTTTGACTGATTAGGTTAATATAAAGCCTTGTGTTTAAGTTCTCAAATTCTTTCTTCTACTTGTTCTAGTCTATTGTTGAAAATTTCCACTGCATTTTGTTTTTTCTTAAGTGTGTATTTCGTTTCCAGAAATTCTGATTTTTATTTTTCTTTATGATAGCTATTTCTCTGGAAAAAACTTCAGTCATATCTTAGATTTTTTTTCTTAATTTCTTTAAGTTGTTTTTCACTTTTCTACAGTATCTCCTTGAGTAGCTTAACAGCTAACTTTCTGAATTCTTTGTCTGACATTTCAGAAATTTCTTCTTGATTTGGATCCATTGCTAGGGGGCTAATGTGATCTTTTGGAGGTGTTATAGAACCTGTTTTGTCATATTACCAGAATTAATATTCTGGTTTTTTCTTATTTGGGTAGAC
>NW_012120898.1:0-1087 GCF_000951035.1 Colobus angolensis palliatus
CCGGGAGGCGGAGCTTGCAGTGAGCTGAGATCCGGCCACTGCACTCCAGCCTGGGCAACAGAGCGAGACTCCATCTCAAAAAAAAAAAAAGAAATAGGACCTTGTTTTGTCTTAAATCTCATAAACATTATTCAGGGAAGTTTTGGAGGACCAATTTTATATGAAAATTCTCACTACTAGGCACCAAAAATGCGTTGCTATGTCACAATATCCATCACACCTGCAAAATACAGAGAGAATCAGCAAGTGAAAGATGTGCAGAAACTGAGACAGAAAGTGTCAAAGATCGTTCTTCCTCCTGATCCCACTGTTCAGACCACAGTGGAATAAAATTGAAAATCAACTCCGAAAGGAACCCTCAAAACCATGCAGATACGTGGAAATTAAACAGTCTGCTCCTGAATGATCACTGGGTCAACAGTGAAATCAAGATGGAAATTTCAGAACTGTTTGAGCTGAACAATACTACACAACATATCAAAACCTCTGGGATAAAGCAAATACGGTGCTAAGAGGGAAGTTCATAGCCTTTAATGCCTACATCAAAGAGTCTCAAAGGGCACAAACAGACAATGGAAGGTCATACCTCAAGGAACTAGAGAAAGAAGAAAAAACCAAACCCAAACCCAGCAGAAGAAAAGAAATAACAAAGATCAGAGCAGAACTACATGAAATTGAAGCAAACAAGCAAAATACAAAAGACAAATAAAAAACAAAGCTGATTCTTCGAAAATATAAATAAAATTCACAGGTCATTAGCAAGATTAACCAAGAAAAGAAGAGAAAAGAACCAAATAAGCTCAATTATAAACGAAACCGGAGATATTACAACCAATACCACAGAAATACAAAAGATCATTCAAGGCTACTATGCAAACCTTCATGTGCACAAACTAGAAAACCTAGAGGAGATGGATATATTCCTGAAAATATACAATCCTCTTAGATTAAACCAGGAAGAAATAGAAACTCTGAACAGACCAACAGTAAGTAGTGAGATTAAAACAGTAATAAAAAATTTGTCGCCGGGCGCGGTGGCTCAAGCCTGTAATCCCAGCGCTTTGGGAGGCCGAGACGGGCGGATCAC
>NW_012120899.1:0-1701 GCF_000951035.1 Colobus angolensis palliatus
CTCAATGGCCCCCCTACTCCTCCTTAAGTTGACCTCAACTCCACACAGACCTGACCCCATCCTCCTCCTCCACCCTCCCCAAGAACACTTAAGCCAGAGCTGCCCACCCCACAGGCCCTGCCTCCTGGGCTTGTCCCTGCCTTTCCCCAACCCTCCAGACTCCACAGCTCTCAAGCAAGGGCCAGGGCCACAGGCCACCTCCTGGGAAGAGGACACTGGGTGGTCCTGCCCAAGTGGTAAAAAATGGCGCCCATTTCCCACAGAGGGGTCCAGTCTGGCAAGGTGGCCAGTGCTGCCACCCGAGTCCAGGGTTCCTCCCCACCCCACCCCCATACAGAGAGAACGGTGGCCGCGTGACATGCACACACCACTCAGCTCAGGAATCATTCATGGCTCAGTGCTCCCTCGACAGGCTGCTGGTGGGAGGTCAGGAAAGATCAGATAGTGTGGGGAGGCTCGCCTCTGCCCAGGACAACCCCAGAAAGCCCCCCTCTCAGCCATGGAGGCCTCCAGGCCTGGCCTCAGTGGTCAGACTGCAGGCTCAAGGCCAGGCCACCCCAGGCCTGTTTCTTTATGAGCAAAATGTGGAGGAGACCAGCTTATGTAGCTCAGGGCCACCATGAGCGCCAGGGCACCCAGCCTGTGGCAGGACCTGGGCACTGAGCCGTGACCTCTAGGCCAGGACAACCCACCATGCACTTCTCGGCCCCTGGGCTGGTGCAAGAGGAGAAGGAAGCATGCTGGGTGCCCCCAGACACAGGAGGCAGCTCCCGTCCTGCAACTGGAAGGAGGGTGGGGCAGGGACGGCCATGAGTTAAAACTGCACAGCAGGACAGGAACAGGCCTGAGGACCCAGCAGGGCATTCCAGAATGGGCAAACTGGCAATGGCCTCAGTGCTGCTCTCACCAGCGCACTCTTTTGAGGCTTTCAGTGGGAGATTTCCACATCTATAGGAAGTGCTGGGGTCTTAAACCAAGACTCCCAAATCCCACCAGGGTTCAGGTCTCGCTGAGGCCTGACTCTCATCCATACACATGCACGGTCTTGGTGCTCTGAGCTCGGGTGAGCAATGTGCTCCAGATCGGCCTAGTGCTTGCGGGGTCTACTCGTGGCACCAGCCCAGGCCCGGACAGTGCCCAGCTCAAGCACAAGGACCTGGGCAGCTCACTGCTGGTGTCGGGGATGTGGCTCAGTATTCTCCACCCTGATGCAGAAACAAAAATATGGAACACGGGAAATATAAAAACAAAATATTCAGGACATACTCCTAGGCTCACAGAGACAAAGGTAGCAAGGACATCTCAAGGATGTTTAGAACAGCACCTGGGCCATCAGCGGCACCTGCCCAAACAAGGAATGATGCCCCGGCCTCTAAGATGGGTGAGGAGAGGCAGCCAGGAAGCTGGTGAGATGCTGCAGGCTGGGCGTGGGGGTGCTCTTCTTCCTGGCTTTCCCGTGTGTCCCATGGCTTACGCAACCAGCACGGGCTGTGCGCGATTCTCGGGAAGGTTCGTGGTGGGTTTTTTTGGTAAAAGAGCCCTAATTGGCTGGGCTTGGTGGCTCACATATGTAATCCCAGTACTCTGGGAGGCCAAGGTGGGTGGATCATGAGGTCAGAAGTTTGAGACCAGCCTGGCCAACATGGTGAAACAGTCTCTACTAAAAATCCAAAAATGAGCTGTGTGTGGTGGCACGTTCCT
>NW_012120899.1:3276-4407 GCF_000951035.1 Colobus angolensis palliatus
CCCAGCACAGAAACTGGAATTTGGGAGGTCCGTGCCCCACGCATGACTCAAGGCTTGGTGAGAAGCAGACCCGTGTGGACTCACAACCTGGCCCCTCACACGAGGTCCAGCGGCTTCTCTGGGAAGAAACATGCTTCAGGTGCACCACGGGGGGTCTTGCCAAGCTGAGGTCACTGCAGGGTCCTGCTCTGCTCGGCAGGAACTGGAGCCCTCTCAGGAGCAGGGGTCTCAGGTTTCTTGCAAGAAAACTCGGGGGCTGCCCAGGAAGCCCTGCCCTTCCCGCAGCACAGGGTCCAGCACCCAGAGGTGGAGACACACCCTGTGGGGGCCTGTCCAGGGTCAGCCAGAGCTCTGGGCGGCAGCAGGGGCGCTGGTTGGGAGAGGCATTCCTGGCCACACACACTGCCTTCAGGGGCCTCCGGCGCATCACCCGAGGCTGACAGGGCTGAGTGTGGCCAGAGGTCAACATTGACAGGAATTAAGTGCAGCTGCAGGAGGGGAAAGGCGTTCTTGGCATACCCTTTCTAAAAGCAAAGTACACTCCTAATTCCAGCACTTTGTGAGGCCGAGGTGGGCAGATCCCCTGAGGTCAGGAGCTCAAGACCAGCGTGGCCAACATGAAGAAACCCTGACTCTACAGAAAATACAAAAATCAGCCAGACATGGTGGCTGGTGGCTCGTGCCTGTAATGACAGCGACTTGGGAGGCTGGGGCAGGAGAATTGCTTGAACCTAGGAGGCAGAGGTTGCCGTGAGCTGAAATCACCCCATTGCACCCCAGCCTGGGGGACAGAGTGAGACTCCATCTCAAATAAATATTTAAAAACAAAAACCAAGTACAAGCATGAAATGAAGACCGCCAGGCACAGCCTCTCCTGACTGCACTGGCCTGGCACCAGGTACGGGGCAGGGGCACCACATTTGTCATCTTCAGGAGAGGACGTCACCCTTACTTTACAGAGGAAGAAACTACAGCTCACAGGGACACGAAATCACCCCAAGTCACAAGGCAAGCCCGGGGTGGGCGGAGTCCAACCCAGGCTCACCAACTGCAAGGAAGATGCTCCATCACACCAACCCCAGGCCAGAATGTTCTAGGTGCTCTGCAGTCCAGGGAGAGCTGCCCAGTTGA
>NW_012120899.1:8532-9059 GCF_000951035.1 Colobus angolensis palliatus
CCGCCTCCACCGAAAAGCAAAGACGGTGAGGTAGAGACACCCCAAGGTGAAGTGACTCAGTATCCTCAAAACGGTGGACGCCAGCGCGCGATCCTCGCCCTCCGCTCCCAGGGTAGGGGGTCGGGGGAAGCTGGGGACGAGCTGGTGACAAGGGAGCGCGGGTTCGAAGCCGGAGGAGAGTCGCCCCCTCCCGCTGAGCTCTCCTCCGCGCAGAGCAGGGCGTGTGCGGCGGCCACAGGCCCGGAGGGCCCAGACGCTTTCGGCTGGCCCGCGCGGCCCTCACCTTGTCCGAGTCCGGGTCAGGTTGGCCTGGCACAAGCGGTACAGGAAGGATTTCGGTCCCGGCACAGCGTCTGCCCAGTGGTGAGGAAGTAGGGGCTGCTGAGGTTGAATTGGACCCTGTTGGACACGCTACCGGGGCCCTGTGCCAGGGCGTGAGCCCCGCCTTTAAGGGCGGCACAGGCAGCCGCCTCAGACCCGCCCTGAGATCGCCCCGGGCCGGTGGCAGGAACTCGGCAGGAGATCGC
>NW_012120899.1:9109-10431 GCF_000951035.1 Colobus angolensis palliatus
CAGAAGTTCCCATCCGGAAAAGCAGCAGGCTGGGCCCACTTCCGGCAGGAGTGGAACCAGGTTTGGGGCGCCAACGCTAGAGGGCACTGGCAGGGAACCGCCCCCAACCGCGCCCCAACTCGGTGACGGGGTCAAAGGAAGAGCCACGCCAGGAAATCTCTACACTCTACATGCTTTTTATTACAAGACTACTGAGCATACGAGGAAAATTCATCATCTGGTAACTACACCTAAAGCACAAATATTTGGGGGAAAAAAAGGAAGAGATTCATTAAATTATATGATTAAATCACTGACCCAATAGAAAATTTATATAATAAAGCCAGAAAAAAAGTTGTAAAATATAGTTTACAATAATTATTCACATTCAAGGCTGTACATCAATACATACAACAACGTGGCCCCGAACATGAATTCAATGCAAATAATTCATATATTAGAATTTAAATAACACAGACTGAACTAGAGGCCAACAATAGCCAGCAAATAACCTTATATAAGAATAAAAATACAAAAGTGTATATCCTAATATCATTGCATTATTTGTTTTCATAAGTCTCTTAATTTTTGCTTTGCCTGTACATCACAGTTACAGCTACAGACCAGGTAGAGATTACGCATGTTCTGACTGCCACCCGCCTGAAAGACGTACTAGTCATTTCTCCTATTTTATGTTGTGAAGGAGCAGCTACAGCAGCTCTAAATACTGTTTAACAATTTTGCCAACGTCCAACTTTCAGTCATAATAGAGGCTTTTACCAGCACAATGACCCCTATTTGTAGTCATTCTGCCAGATGGTTAGGCTATGTGGGTTACACGGCTGAAAAAAGGTCTGCCTTTTGTAAAAAGTTCCCTGTACATAGTTTGGTGTTTCTTCATATTGAAGAAATGAGTTATGGGGAAAATTCAGGTACACACGTAGGCTCGTTCAGTTGTGCTCACCACAAGCCATCGCAACAGATCAAAGTGCTCTTTGTTGGAAACGCCTTCCTCCTCACCAGTTCTCCACAGGCAGCCTCATCTACAACCCTGCAATTTTGAGCCAGAAGTGGTGGCCCCTCCTCAGAGGCTCCAAAGTGCCTCCAGCCCCGATTCAGGCACTTGCCACGTGTGCTCCATGAGAAGGGACCCCACCCAGTGAGTCAACATAGGTTCATGTCAGGTTTGAAAATAACTGGGGAAAAGTGTATGACAACGTCTTCCAGAACATAGTACCTTCGCCGTATTCTCACAGCAGCTGCGATCTCTGAAGTCTCAGCAGTGAGCACCCCAGCTCTGTGGACCAGCCAGGCAAGGGGGCCTCAGGCTTCAGTGGAGGGCA
>NW_012120899.1:13171-17788 GCF_000951035.1 Colobus angolensis palliatus
TCTGTGGGCAGCGATGTCTGCCTCTCCCCCACGGGACTGAGGGCTGCCCTCCAGGGACAACCTGGGCAGGGAGAGGAGGACCTGGACCTGCCAGGCCAGCAGAAGCAGTGTCTGCCTGGGGAGTAGCTAGGCAAAGGACAAATGCATCTGGCCTATCTGTGCTGTACAGCAGGGAAGGCCACCAAAGCATCAAAGGGAAACAGCCCCAAAACCGGCAGAGGAAAGTAGACCAGCAAGCTGGGGTTGAAGTGTCCTGTTCCCACCTCCTGTGCAACAGCAACTGGCAAAGTCCACTCTCTATGGGGCCAGATGAGCTGGCAGCAAGAGAAGGCTGTGAGATTTTTGATGCAGAGATGTAGAGACTCTGAGCGGGCTCTGAGCAATTTTAGCCACAGCACAAAAGGGGTGTGTGTGATGGTGGTGCCTGCACTCCCTGGTGTGGTCTGCAGGAGACAGAATCACCCTGGGTCTGCTGAGGCCAGGGTTCTCTCAGACCCTACTTCACTGACTGGACATTTAAACCGTTTAGTAGGTCCTCAGGCCTCTCTCCTCCCCACACAGGTCAGTAGGCCCTCTCTGCTCTGGCTGGATTCTCCAAGGCACCTCCTGGCCCCACCCAGGGCTTGGGGCAGGCCTATCTCATGCAGTGAGCTGGCTGGGTACTAACTGGGCTCACCTCTGATAGTACCGCTCCCAGCATGCACTCGGCTTCCAGCCCCAGAGACCAACACTGCTAAGTAGGAGAAGGGATCCGGAGCCTTCGACGGCACCCTCCACTGGGCAGCCTGCTCCCACACCACTCCAACCCTCCCGCTCCTCACCACACGAGTCTGCCTGCCGACACAGCAGGGGCCACAGAAAGCCTGCCACCAGAGCCACCACAGGGATATGCAATGGGCCCAGCCAGGCCTAAGGGCCATACACAGGCAGACGCAAGAAAGGGAGCACATGACAGAAGCACAGAGGCTCCCTCCACAGAGAGACGCGGCCCCCTGGCAGGGCGGCAGGGGCTCCCTCCCTGGTGAAGAGTTTCAGGACCACAGGGGGAGGGGCAGAAAGAGCCAAACACACCCGGTCCCCTTGGCCACAGCAGGACCAGCACACAGTAGGGGCAGGGCGGGTGCACGGTCCGGACTGATGCTAGGAGAAGCTGCTGACACCAGGTCTGTCCACTAGTCTGGGTGGGACTGGGCTGACGTGCGCGGAGCTGGGTCCCCATGGCAACAAGGGCACATGGAGGCCTCCACGGAGCACAGAGAGCAAGCAAAGCGACCCTGAATTCCTTTGTGTTTGTTACTGGTTTTGTTCTTTGTGTGGTTGGGTGTGTTTTTTCTTCTTTTCTTTTAAATAAAAATGCTACAAGGTTTCCGCCTCTGCGTTCCCCTTGTGATGGCTGGCAGGTGGTCTGGAAGCGTCCCGGATGGCGGCCAAGCCGCGCTGGGGCAGGTGTCCTGGCAGCGAAGGCAGCCCGGCCGCAGGCCACGTCACTGCACAGCGGCGTCTGGGTGGCTCTGGTATCGCTGCCTCCAAACCTCCTGTATCTTCCTGCACCACTTGTGTGCGTTCCCACTGGGGTCCATCAGATAATACGTCCTGTTAGGCTGCAAAGACAGAAGCCGTTTAGTGCTCCCGAAGGAGTCCCACCAAAACCCCCACCCCAACCTGGTGAGTTGCCCGCTACCAGCCATTCCGAGTCCTGGAAGCACATGGGTGTGGTGGTTTTTCACACAAGCAGAAAGCAAATATGCAGGCTGATGACCACACCCCAGTCACCACCAAACTGAAAAACAAGCACTGGGTGTCCCTTGCCCCTCAGGACTGAGCCGCTAGTGTGGGCATCTGGGATGTCGCAAAGGGTGAGGCAGCTGCCCGATCCCCGCTGCTCCCTCTGGCCAAGGCCTGTGGCTGCTTCCCACGTGCTGCAAAGCCCTCCCATCGCCCTGCACACAGGAATCCCTGGGAACAGACTCACCGTGTGGACAAAGAACGTTTTAAAATTCTTGGCCTCTGGCCGAAGTTCCTGTGACCAAGGAATTTCACCTTTCAGGACTTTGTTGACAGGATCCACGTAATATAAATGTGGTCCTTCTGTGAGCAACAGCTGTCGTCGTCGTGCGAATAAACCCTGACACCAAAACACACAAAACAGGCCTCAGAGACCAGTGCTGGCAGCATCTCCTGGAGCCTAGAGGGCTGGGCGGCTCCTCGGAGCTGCTCGAAGCACAGGGCCACCACCACCACCTGTGCACTCACTGAGGGGCAGGGTACTTCCTGCCCCACCGGGCCCAGTTTCTAAGGTCACAGGGGCTGCAGCTCAGGCCTATCCAGGTCAGGCCCATGGCTCCCCTGGCCCCACTCCACACACCCGCACCAAGGTCCTTGCCTGCGGAGGACACACGGCTAGGAACAGAGGCCAGGAGCCTGCGCTTGGAAGTGGCCCCATGTGAGCACCTGGAGTTGAGTATTTTCTAATCAAGCGTTAAAGCTAACAGTTACTGGTTTGTGTTCTGTCTGACCATACTGAAATTCCTGATCTGAGGTTCTATAGAAATAACATGATTTATATTTGAGGAAGATAAAAGACGATCAAATAAATATCTGAGCACATCCACAGTCCTGCCTGGCTCCACACAGACCACGTGCTAAGTGCTGGATCCCTTCAATCCATAAAATAAAGAACAACCCTTAAATGGTTTTGAAACACTTCTAAAGCAGTATGAGAACACTGGCTAAGATATCAGATGTGGCCTCTTCAACTTGATGGAAACCTCACAACGGGCAGCCCCAGGCTCCCAGGAGTGTGCCGAGGTTGCTTCTGTTCGGCCCTAACCACCATGTGTGTGGCTCCACACGGCTTCTCTCGAGGGGCTCACAGCCTTCCCCAGCTTGAAATCTAGAGATGATGTTTGACGAAAATTAAGAGAGGGAAGGATTCCACACCACCAAGCTGCCCTCCCTTGAGCTGGAGTTGGGGAAGATGCAGGCGTGCGTGCGGAGCATCGGGACCACTGACCACTCACCTTCCGCTTATCCACCGGGCCCATCTTTAGTATTAAATTATTTTCTACAAACTGGTGCCTGTGGAAAGAAACAAGAAAGAGATGCTCCCGTGAAAATCACAAACAGAAATTCTCCACGCTCCTCCTGGCACATGAACTCCCCGTGGCCTTGGCCTTCCCTTCAGAGCCAGCCTCACTTTGGGATGAGCAGAGAACACCACATGTAACCCAGCACACACGCCACTGCCATGCAGAGCCTTCATCCGTATTTGCAACGGAGCCTGCAGATACCAGACACAGTGCCTGTTGTCCCCTCAGTGCCAGTGGCATCCACACAGCAGGGAAAAGGTTGGGGAGGACCGTGCCGCAGAAACGGGCAGGTGACATAGGTTATTGCTGCCTTAACAAAGCTGTGGTGAGGCGCAGAACTGCCTCCCGAGAGGTGGCTGCCCGTGGAGCCAACAGCTGGAGATGATCCCCCTCAAGTCACCCCGCAAGCCGGGGTCCCCGATTCAGTGCTCAGGACCCGCAGAGTAGTTTATAATCACAAAGCCCTGGAAGACCCAAGTTGGACTTGCCGTAAGAACATCTCCTGTGGCTTTTCCATCACAGTAAAACACTTTTATTCAGAGACGGCAGAAATTCAAAGAGCAACTTTCAAATACAGGCTTTGATTCAATATACATTATGAGCAAGCACACCTCACTTCTGATTCCTGACAGTTCAGAGATTTTTTTTTTTTTTTTTTGAGGCAGAGTCTCGCTCTGTCGCCCGGACCGGAGTGCAGTGGCCGGATCTCAGCTCACCGCAAGCTCCGCCTCCTGGGTTTACGCCATTCTCCTGCCTCAGCCTCCCGAGTAGCTGGGACTACAGGCGCCCCAGGCGCCCGCCACCTCGCCCGGCTAGTTTTTGTATTTTTTTTTAGTAGAGAAGGGGTTTCACCGTGTTAGCCAGAATGGTCTCGATCTCCTGACCTCGTGATCCGCCCGTCTCGGCCTCCCAAAGTGCTGGGATTACAGGCTTGAGCCACCGCGCCCGGCCGAGATTTTTGTTTTTAAACAAAAGTCTTGCTCGGTCACCCAGGTTGGAGAGCAGTGGCGCCACCACAGCTCACTGTAGCCCCGATCTCCTGCGCCCAAGCCGTTTTCCCACCTCAGCCTCCCAAATAGCTGGGACCACAGGCACACATCACCATGCCCGGCTAATTTTTTTTTCTTTTTTTTATGAGACGGGGTCTTGCTAATGTTGCCCAGGCTGGCCTTGAACTCCTGGGCTCAAGCAATCCTTCTGCCTCAGCCTCCCACAGTGCTGGGATTACAGGCATGAGCCACTACACCTGGCCAAGGTATTCTTTTATTGATTGACTGATTGCTTGAGACAGGGTCTCACTCTGTCACCCAGGCTGCAGTGCAGTGGTGAGATCTCGGCTCACTGCACCCTCTGCCTCTGGGTTCAAGAGATTCTCCCACCTCAGCCTCCGGAGTAGCTGGAGCTACAGATGCATGCCACCATGCCAGGCTAATTTTTTTTTTTTTTTTGAGACACAGTCTTGCTCTGTTACTCCCAGGCTGGAGCACAGTGGTGCAATCTTGGCTCACTGCAAGCTTCGCCTCCCGGG
>NW_012120899.1:18673-30903 GCF_000951035.1 Colobus angolensis palliatus
TTTTTTTTTGAAACAGAGTCTTGCTCTGTCACCCAGGCTGGAGTGCACTGGCATGCCATCTTGGCTGACTGCAACCTCTGCCTCCCAAGTTCAAGTGATCGATTCTCCTGCCTCAGCCTCCCAAGTAGCTAGGACTACAGGTGTGCACCACCACGCCCAGCTAATTTTTTGTATTTTTAGCAGAGACAGGGTTTCACCGTGTTAGCCAGGATGGTCTCAATCTCCTGACCTTGTGACCCTCCTGCCTAGGCCTCCCAAAGTGTTGGGATTACAGGTGTGAGCCACCACGCCCGGCCAATAATATATTTTATATTTCAAGAAGGCATAAGACGATCACATAAATATCCGAGCACATCCACATGCCTGCCTGGCTGCACACAGGGCCAACAGCGCTTGTAAGAAGACCGGACTGGCCAAGCTGGGAGCACAGCATCCTCCCCCAGGGCTTATCCAGCCCCACCACCTGACCCACCTAGACCTGGGCAGAGGTGCCCAGGCCTGCCCCAAGAGGGAGGACCCAGGGCCTGGCCTCACACACACACCCCATCCTGTGGGTTTGAAGCAAGAGGAGTGTATGGCATGTGGGCAAGTGCAGCCCTCCTCTCACACCAGGGACTTCACCATCAAACATACACAACATGGGGGTTAAAACAAAGAGAAACAAATCAAGAAGGGTCCTGAAAAGGACATGCGATGAGGAAGACCTGATCCACCACAGCACAGAAAGCACAGAGCACAGAAACGCCTGGAGGGACCACAGAGCCGGCAGGAAGCCACTCTGACAGACAGGCCTGTGACCAGGAAACAGCGCAGAGGAATAACAATGAAATTCATAATAAACTACACCGGGGCAGGCAGTGTGGGACGGACAAGGTCCCTTTGAGCCCGGGCTGGTCAGAGCTCTCCCAGGTGGATGAGGACGGACAAAGCCCCATGGCCTCTCCCATCCTCAGCTTTCACCACACGCCAGCAAGTGCCAGAATACGTGATGAGATACAAGGTTTAAAATATCAACTCGAAGGAGAGAAAAACCACAAGAACAAAGCAGCCCATCCCTGCAACCTGTGTGGGAGGGGCCGCCTTCCTTGCTGAGAGTGAGAACAGCAGCCCAGCATTGAGCTGCAGGAGCCACGGCAAGACGACAAAGCCACCTCCACCTAAAAAACCACCAGGACCACAGTTGGGGTGGGACAGAATTTCCAGATCCAGCCGCCGTGGGCCTCCACCTGCACCCCACAGCAAATTCACAGTGCCGCGAGAAGCTTGGAACTCAAGAGAAAACTCAGCAAAATGGCACCAACTAAAAATTCCCAGAAGAGGAATTCAAGTGACACAAGAAACTCTCAATGGCCCTACACGAAGAAATTGAGCTGGGCTGCTGTGCCCTGGTCAGCTGGGCGTGCCACAGGCATGGGCGTGCAGGAGTGGCGCTCCTGCTCGGCACCTGCAGCCTGGGTAGGGCTGACTGAGGAAGCGATTCGGAAATAGGACTGAGAAGTAGCCTCGCTTCCAGAAATCCATCCTGAGAAAAAAAAAGGGCACAGGCAAGGAGCCCAGAGGCACTCCCAGCAGTGTCACCCATGCCAGGGACACTGAAGCTCCAGAGCGGCTCAGCGACAGAACACGCCAGCACCTTGGGGAGCCAGGCAAGGGCCCCACAGACAGGTGCCACCCACCCCTGCGCCAGCATCACCTGCAAGAGACAATGAAATGGACAACATCCATTCCCCGGTGGCCCAGGGTACGTGGACAGAGACTGCGGGCAAAGCTCCACTGGTGGCATCGAGAGCACAGCATGTGTTCAGCGGATTCACCCACCAGCTCACAACAGGAAACAGCCCCTTGCTGTCACCTACTTGGAAGTTTCCGTACTTCTAGGAATCACCTTGATTTTTTTCTTTTTCTTTTTTTGAGACAGAGTCTCACTCTCTTGCCCAGTCTGGAGCGCAGTGGCACGATCTCGGCTCGCTGCAACCTCTGCCTCCCGGGTTCAAGTGATTCTCCTGTCTCAGCCTCCTGAGTAGCTCGGATTACAGGTGCCTACGTCTAGGCCTGGCTAATTTTTGTTATTTTTAGTAGACAGGGTTTCGCCATGTTGACCAAGCTGGAATCACCTTTTTACTTCGATTTTTTACTATCTCCTGCAGAAAGTCCCCCGCCCTGAGAGCCCTTTCCTCCCTGGGAGGCTGGGTGAGAGCGGAAGACCTGAAGACATGCCTAACTACTCGCCATGCACACGGGGCTTTCCGAAGGAGCCTCACTCTCATACACCGCATCTTGGCTCCCTCGAAACAGGCAATGCCTCTCCCCACCTCTGCACAGAGGAGGGTGCAGGGCAATCCACAAGGGGTGACCACAGAAAACCCCCTTTCCTGATGCCAAAGTGCGGGTTCTCACCACCTCCTCTACCCTCCCTCGCCCAGACCCCAAAAAGAGCATTGTCAAGGATCCAAGCCCAAAGCCACTAGCAAAGCACCTGCCACGCCCAGGAGGGCCCAGCAAGGAGCCAGAGCTCCGCCGGTGGCTTTCCTGACAGCTTGGAAGGGCTCTCCAGGCTCAGCTTCGCCGCCAGTGAGGGAGGCAGCCAGCGGCAAAGGCTGATGGGTCCCAGGTTTCCTCTCCAACCTTCCAGTCCCATGGCCCCTCACACTCTTTACCTCTGTGGAAGACCCCAAAGAGCTTTTAGATCAACTGATACGTACTACACAGGAAATGAAAACTGAGACATTTTCAAATATTTAATTCATTAAAAAACAATAAACCCATTACTATTAACATACATTACTTTTATTTTTAAAATAACTACTTTCCAAAACAAAATCATGAACGAGGCGAGTGTGCCACTCTGTGCACTGCACAGGCCTCTCCTGTTCAGCTCCTAAGGAGAGCGCTGGGTCTCCACGTCCACTCACGCCCACACTCTGCCGAGGCCTGTGTTCGGGCAGAAGGACATGCAAACACCCAGCCTCACTCAGATGAATAGCTAGAAAAGGGAGGCGTATACTCAGCCTTTTAAGAGATTTGCGTCACTTCCTGGCCTTTTGGCTAAGAATACGTGTAGATGTTTGTGGATATTCTTCTTGGATACCACACCACAATTCACAAAGTGGTGGCTGCTTAAAGCTTAGTTGCAATGTGAAATCTGACTCATAACAATAAATTTTCATACACCGTGACACGAAAAACCATCAATCTACCCTGCACTAGTGGTTCTTCTGCCCTCACGTGACTTTGTAGGTCATACATTGCTCACCTGGAAGACAGGGGTTCACTGAATTATGTGAAGCTTCCAAATGTTGACAAATTTCATTCTATAGAACCAACAGATCAGTTCATTGATATCACTATGTATCTCCTCAAAAATGACTTTTGGCCTCTAATCCCAGTACTTTGGGAACCCGAGGCAGGCGAATCACTTGAGGTCAGGAGTTCGAGACCAACCTGACCAATATGGTGAAACCACATCTCTACTAAAAATACTAAAATCAGCCAGGTGTGGTGGTGCGTGCCTGTGATCCCAGCTACTGGGGAGGCTGAGGCAGGAGAATCGCTTGAACCTGGGAGGTGGAGGTTGCAGTGAGCTGAGATTGTGCCACTGCACTCCAGCTTGGGTGACAGAATGAGACTCCATTTCAAAAACAGAAAGAAAAAAAAAAAGACTTTTGGCTGGGTGCAGTACCTCACGCCTGTAATCCCACCACTTTGGGAAGTCAAAGGGGGAGGAATGCTTGAGCTCAGCAGTTCGAGACCAGCCTGGGTAACACAGGGAGACCTTGTCTCTATTTCTTTTTTATAAATAATATAAACAAACAAAAAAGAATCTAAAAATATGTCTTTTATTGGGAAGGTATCAAGCTCACAGTGATGAATAAAGTTTTTCAAAATTCCAATTTTCACTTGAAGGTTTCAGTTTTATCATTGGTATAAATATGAGCAGTTGTTTTCCTTAAAGTAACAAGCTCATTCCAATCATTGTCAAGAAAAATATTGGCCAAATAGCTAAGTCTGCATAACGGCAGTTTGCCTGTCAGTCAGACGCTCCATGAGGACAGCAGGCCAACAGTCAGTCACGAGCGTGTCTCCCTGAGGCGGCTGCACACTCATGTTTGCGGCCAGAACTGAGTGCTATTCTGTGTACTTCCACTTCATCCCACAAAGTGTTAATAACATCATTTTTAACAAAGCTCAGAAGCGAGACTGGTTTCTTTCCTCTCTCTCTCTTCCTGTGGGTGAGTGCTGTGAAGATATGATTATTGCCCTGGCACTGCTTGGTGTCAAGTGGCACTGCATGGCCTCAAGTCATGCTCAGATGCCAGCAGTTCCACCCACCATGGCTTGTGCACCATCAGCACAAATGGGAAAATGTGTTCTGCAACCAATCACGAGATTCACACAGGTACTCCACACTCTGACGACGTCAGTGCCATTTGTGCTTTATGGTCACGCAATGGGGTAAAAGAACACCATCTGTAGACTGGGCGCAGTGGCTCAGGCCTGTAATCCCAGCACACTGGGAGGTCGAGGTGGGCGGTCAGGAGTTCCTGAGGTCAGGAGTTCCAGACCGGCCTGGGCAACACAGTGAAATCCCATCTTCACTAAAAAACAAAAATGAGCCAGCCATGGCGGCACATGCCTGTAATCACAGCTACTTGGGAGGCTGACGCAGGAGAACTGCTTAAGCCAGGAGACAGAGGTTGCAGCAAGCGGAGATCACTCCACTGCACTCCAGCCTGGGCAACAGAGGGATACTCCGTCTCAAAAATAAGAATATCATCTGTGATGAGAAGCCGGGGACACAGGCCAAGTGGCAGGTCCAGGTTGTCTGTAGACTCATCCACTGTGAGGCAAAAGCACAATTCAGCAGCAGACACGTCAACCCCCTCTTTGTGCTTGCAGTCACATCTTGAATCCAGCAAGTTTCGATTGCATTGTGGACTGTGGCAGCACAGGGTGGCCAAGCCTGAGGCTGCGCTGCAGCCAGGGGCTTTGCCTCCCAGCTACTGTGTGGCCTCTCCAGCATCTACAATGCAGCTTCTAAGAGCTTCAGTGACTCTTTAATTTATCGTCTGAAAAGCTGTAACAAACAACACTGGATCTTAAAGAGCTCATTATATTTATTTTTAAAATGTTCCTTTTTAAGTGTAAACTATTCCATGTAAATTAAAAAATTCCTTTTATCTTTTTTTTTTTTTTTTTGACACAGGCTCTCACTCTGTCACCCAGGCTGGAGGGCAGTGGCAAGATCTCTGCTCACTGCAGCTCTGATTTCCAAGGCTCAGGTAATCCTCCCACCTCAACCTCCTCAAGCAGCTAGGACTACAGAGGTGCAGCACCACGCCCAGCTGATTTCTGCATGTTTGTAGAGACAGGGTGTCACTGTGCTGTAGAGACAGGGTGTCACTGTGCTGCCCAGGTTGCTCTCGCACTCCTGGCTCAAGCGATCCACCCACCTTGGCCTCCAAAGTGCTGGAATTACAGGTGTGATCCTGAACTTACTTACCATATTCTTATGTGGGCACAAGGAAAACTTCAGGATTTCAAAATAATGATTCAGTTGCAGGTAACATTACAGAGGCTATAGCAGGTATAAATGAAGAGAAAGTAAGAGCTCAGTAGAAATATTGGACATTTATTAATCTCTAAAAATGCATCTATTGGTTGGCGTGGTGACTCATGCCTGAAATCCCAGCACTTTGAGAAGCCGAGGTGGGTGGATCACTTGAGGTCAGGAGATCGAGACCAGCCTGGCCAACGTGGTGAAACTCCGTCTCAACTAAAAATACAAAAAGTAGCTGGACATGGTGGCATGTGCCTGTAATTGCGTGTGCCTGTAATTCCAGCCACTCAGGAGGCTGCGGCAGAAATGTATGAACCTGGGAGGTGGAGGTTGTGTGAGCAGAGATCATGCTACTGCACTCCAGCCTGGGCGACAGAGCAAGATGCTGTCTCATTAAAAAAAAAAAAAAAAAGCAAAAAAAAAAGCATATATTTATACCAAAAACTTATGACCCTAGAAAAGACCAAAAGCACACAGATTCTATTCTACAGCATGTGGTCACTGAAAAACTCCACCATACACTCACAGAGAACGAGAGCAAAAAGACAAATAACATCTTAGTATAGCAAAAAAAACTGCCCTGACTTCGAGAATTTGGTGGCCACACACAGAATGCGAACCACTACTGTAAAGAGCGGGTGCTGGACGGACCTCCCAGCAGCCAGAACAGATGCTGCAAGATCTCAGGAGTCATCAGCTTCCCAAAAGGGCCTAAAATCTGAAGGAAGGGGGAAAGGGGAAGAGAACCCTGAAGACAAAGGAAGCAGGCAGGAGAATGTGCATCCTGACTTGCCGCCAGCACCAGGCTAATGTACCCAGACGGACTCCAAGACCCTCTAAGAACAGCCCCAGGCAGAGGGGCCTTTTGGGAGTCACCAAAGGAGCTGAAACACACACACACCTGCAGACAGCACCTCTCAGCTGCGCTCTGCAGAGAAAGCGCTCCTGGCCAAGTATGTGGAGTGGCCACAGCAGCACTTCGTGGGGACCCCAGCACATACAAACCTGGGAAACTCCTTGCATAGCCGGGCACACACCTCCTTGCTGCTTGGAGCTGCACAGCGCAGCACTGCTCAGATTGTTCCCATCAAAAGCCCTCCTCTCTGGCTCAGTACACATTAACATCCCTAGCAATCACACTGACTCACAGCTAGCGAGTCAGAGCCCCTAGCTGTACACTGTTTCTGCCTGCCAGCATCTCTGCACAGGTTTTCTAGAGACAGGCATGGCACACCGCAGAGAGTCGTGGTCTTCCCCACTTGCTGGGGCGGCCCAGAGCTCAGCTCCTTCCTCTCATTCCTCCCCACAAGTCTCTCGTGTCACATGTGTCCTGACCCTCCCTAGCCTGGCCCTCAACTCCCCCTCGCCTTATGCTTCCACTCCAGCATACCTTCCTGCAAAGCCCTCTCCCCACTATCTTGGGCTCCTCCCTGCCCACACAAAAGAGACAAGCAGGTAAAAATATTAGAGGGGAAGCCCTTCTTACCAGATTAAGATGGAAAACACAAAATATAAATAGGGACAGGATGGACTTGGTAAGAATTTGCAGCTTCCATACAAAAACACTATCAACAGACTGGAGAGAAACTGAAGAATGTTTGCAAAACATACAAGGAGTAGTCTCCACACACATGGCTTTTAAAAATCCATGTTAAAAAGATGCACCAGTCTGGCCAGCACAGGGAAAACCCATCTCTATCAAAAAATACAAGAATTGGGCTGGGCGCGGTGGCTCAAGCCTGTAATCCCAGCACTTTGGGAGGCCGAGACGGGTGGATCACGAGGCCAGGAGATCGAGATCATCCTAAAAAATACAAAAAACTAGCCGGGCGAGGTGGCGGGCACCTGTAGTCCCAGCTACTCGGGAGGCTGAGGCAGGAGAATGGAGTGAACCCGGGAGGCGGAGCTTGCAGTGAGCTGAGATCCGGCCACTGCACTCCAGCCTGGGCGACAGAGCGAGACTCCGTCTCAGAAAAAAAAATACAAGAATTAACCGGGTGTGGTGGCTGGCACCTGTAATCCCAGCTACTTGGGAGGTTGAGGCAGGAGAATTGCTTGAATCCGGGAGGCACAGGTTGCAGTGAGCTGAGATAGCACCACCGCACTCCAGCCTGGGTGACGGAGTGACATTCTGTCTCAAAAAAAAGATGCAAAACATACAAGAAAAAATAGTCAAAGGACACAAAGTACCTCAAAAAAGAAACACAAATGGTCATGAACACAGGAGACATCTGCCTCCATCGGAATAAAACAAACATTCACAAGTTTGTTTCTGGAGCATCAAAACACTCTCAGGCAGGCAAGAGCATCGGGAAAGGCAAATTCCTGGCCCCCAGGACAGATCCCCAGCCCTCTGAAAACATGCACGCCCTTGACCACACACTGCCCCTGGCGCTCAGCTTAAAAGACATAAATGGACAAGTGGGGAAAGCTGTGTGGAAAAGAGGGGCTACAACAGCGAACCTCAGAAACTCCCAAGTGGCCCAGTCCAGGCCGTGTCTGTCCACACCACAGTGACTTCAGGCCACACCCAGCAGATCCAAATGCCCAGCAGAGGAGGGGAGCGCCCAGCAGTCACAACCCACTCCCTCCCTGGGCCAGCTGCCTCCTAAGCACCTGTTTCCAACTGTGCACTTACAATGTGCTCCTTGGCCAAGCGTCCAAGGCTGCTGAGGGAGGCAGTGACTAGGCAAAGGCATCCACCATAAGCCCCCATGTGTTCACGCTGCAATTCTGCACACAGCATTGCTTGTGTCTATAAGGTCTTACCAAGGGTTTCCGCCAGCCTGCTTCTCCAATAACAACCTCTTCTCATCTTCGGAAAACTGTAAGTCCAGTTCAAAGGAGTTCGAGTCCAGATCGTGGATGTACTGCTCTATGTTGCTGCCTGACCTCTGGGGCAGGCCCACGTCCGAGGCTGACAAGGAGTGTGAGGAAGAGGACGAGGACACCTGCATGCAGCCAAACTGGCTCAGGAGATTGTCATACTGCAGAGAAGAAGGAAAAGTGAGAACCGCACCTTCACTTGCCTCTACAGTCCTAAAACCCCAGCCCCTCCTGGCACTGCCGCTGTCAGGCCCTGGGAGCTCACACACAGCACGGCACAAGGCGACAGGGTGGGCAGCCCTGATTCTCCTCCGTGGGACACCTGGCCACAGAACCGAGGCCTCACTGGATCCTGCCTGGTCAGGCTCCTCTTACCATGGAAATCAGGGCCAGAGAGGGGCGAAGCCTCAGATTTCCTCTCCAGGAAGAGGGGACCTGGGCCCTTACCCTGCAGGCCTCGTGAATGCCAGTGCTGCCCCCGGAGGTGGGGGCTGGGATGCCTGCTGGGAAGAGAAGGTGCCCAAGGAGGCTTGGCGGCAGATCCATCGCACGGGCTGGCAGGCAGGGCCTCTGTGCAAGACCTTGTTGGGCCCAAGGGGTCTTAGGAGTCTGAGTCTGTAACAGACGCTACATATTGTGATTTGACTAAACACATTAAACTGTTTAAAAGACATTCCTTTTAATCTCAGCAAAGATAAAATGAACTTACTGTAGACAACGCTGCCTGTTTCTCTGGGAAAATGACAAACTAGTGTCGACAGTGGAAACTCACTCACTCATAAACGTGCCAAGCAGACAGAGCCTGCGCACTAACATGCTCCTGGGGCTGCCAAGGCCAGAGAACTCCTGGGTGGGGGCAGCCACATCCCCGGCTGCAGGCCCCACATCTGAGCTCTGCTGAGGCCAACAACAAGTGGAAAGAAAAGGTGTCACCAGCAATGGCACCATCAGCAATGGCTGGGATAAGAGTACAACATGCTCTTCCACGTCCTCTGTGCCTTCAGACGCAGGCCCTGGCTGCTGCCCCACACAACCCTCCACACATGCAGCGTCCCCCATGTGCTCGCACTCCTACAGCTGCACAACAGCCCCACCCCACAGCCCTGAAGCCTCTCACCCAGCTGGGCTGGAGCAAGGTGCTCGTCAATGGGCGGGGTGAAAACACCCAACGCTGCCGGCCCCTCCATGCGGACCCCTCCACAGGGCGTGGGCCTGCCCAGCCTGCTCGTCTCCAACACTGTCCAATGGCAACACCGCCCCAGCACTTGCAGGACCTCAGGAGAGCAGGAGCCAATGAAGCACCTGCTCTCCTCCTGCCTTGACCCAAGAGCGGGTACCATGGCCAACCCCCCTGCTGAAGGGGACGCCCAGTGCCCATTCCCCATGAAGGAGGGGGTGCAGCCCCGCAGGGAGGGAGGAGGTACAGCCCTGAAGGCTCCTTCCAAGCTTGACGCCGTTTGCCAAGACTCACTCACTGTCCCCATATGAGATCTGACCTGGGAGCTCCCTGCCTGGACCCACTCCAAGGCTTTCAAACCACACAGCTGTTCAGAGCTAAGGATGGGCCATCTAACAGTCGGCTGCCAACACATGGAGCCAGACTTCACAGACGGCAACAGAACCCCCATATCAAGCAGCCCTAGCTCTCAGTAGGCCCAGGCACAGAGGCCTGCACAGGTACGCAACGTGTGCCAGCACACCCACCCCCACACTCAGAGAAGCTCTCCAGGCACTGAGACTGCAGACAACTAAAGCCTGTGCTGCTCCTTCAGAGCCCGGCTACCGCCTTGGGAGGAACGGAGGACAGAGCCCACGGGATAACGGCCACCAGCTAGTCCCGAGCACAACCTCTGCAGCAACAGCATGCCCAGCAGGGAGAGCACTGCAGCCCGGTGGCACTCGCCAGCCGTGACCAAAGGCCCTGTAGGAGGAGCTGGGGGGCACAGAGGGTGGGGGCGAGGGCCGTGGGGGGCACAGAGGATGGGGGCGAGAGCCGTGGGGGCACAGAGGCTGGAGGTGAGGGCCTCAGCGGGGAGCTAGGGCCTCAGGGCTCCCAGCCCTCTGCATATATGAAAGCTAGAAGTGGCCACGTCAGGCAGCACAGACTGCCCCCCAGGCCTGGCTCCTCTAGACCTTCGGCTCAAAGGATGTCGGGAGGATGAGGAGCGTTACGGGGCATTGGGAAACTTCATCTCCAGGAGGGGACACTGGCAGAGGTTTAGCTGTGGATGACTTTTAGAAAAAATCTAGAATTCCCAGCTAGGTGCAGTAACTCATGCCTAAGACCCCAGCAGTTTTGGAGGCCGAGGTGGGTAGATCACTTGAGGTCAGGAGATTGACACCAGCCTGGCTAACATGGCGAAACCCTGTCTCTACTAAAAATAGAAACATTAGCCAGGCATGGTGGCACACACCTGCAGTTCCCACTACTTGAGAGGGTGAGACAGGAGAATCGCTTGAACCCAGAGCAGCAGAGGTGGCAGTGAGCCGAGACCGCGCCACTACACTCCAGCCTAAGCGACAGACCGAGACCCTGTCTCAAAACAAATAAATAAATAAAATCTAGACTTCCTCATTCATGGAAAGTGGAACTCTGTACATGGTGCCAGTTAGAATAAGCCACAGTGACAGAAGTCAAACCAGAAAAATGGATCTCATGATAACAACACTTAAGTATGAGGGGGTCATGGTGGAGGTGGCAAGAGGAACTCAGAGGAAACAAGGCTGAAAGTGGGCGACATGCCTGCCTCTCACAACACTCTTGGTCCCTTGGACACATGGTCCATATTCTCTACAAGAAGCTTAAAGAGCAAAGTGTGCTGAAGACCCCATGGCTGTGATCAAGTTGGGAGACCAGCAGCCTCAGAGCCTACTCAGCACTGAAGCAGACGGTGCCAGTGTCTCTGCCAGCACCACGTCCCAAAAGTTCAAGCACGTGACACTCGGGGTTTCTGTGGAAAGACAGGCAGTGTTCTGGAACATCTTGGACACACAGCTATACAAGCACCAAGCCAAGCGCAGATGCGACAGGCCGGGCAGGAGGCCCCGTACCTGGGACCCCAGGGCCAGTGCCAGGGCGCTCAGTATCCGGTTCTAGCAGCACCACACCCTCTGGGTGGAAACTCACCAGACTGCCCACAGCCGTGGAAATGAGGAAAAAACGACCCACCCGACACCTCACTCGCCACTGCCTCATGGCAGCAAAGACTACAGCCACCAACAGGCCTGCCGCCGTGGCACACACACCCTCCCCTTTCGCCTGCAAATCACACGTGGGTCTGGCGCACAGGCATGAAGCCCAGTGCACGGAGGACCCAGTGCCACCCACCTCACCCGCCATCCTGGCCAGCTTACATTGCCATAGCAGTCCTCGTCGTCTTCCGACATGGCCGGCAGGTAAGCGGTGAGCTTCGGAGGCGTCTGCTGGTGCAGGTTCTCCCACGTGACAGACTCGAAGAATGGGTGTGCTTTAAGAGGTCCGTACCCTTCCATTTCCTCACAGCCTAACCGCTTTGTGGCATCTAAAACCTTAAGTAACAATCAAGACTAGTCACTGCCAGGGTGAAAACGTGATTCTGACCAAAGAAACCCAAACCTGGTGGCCAAGCGTGGTGGCTCACGCCTGGAATCCCACCCAGCACTTTGGGAGGCTGAGGCAGGCGGATCACCTGAGGTCAGGAGTTGGAGATCAGCCTAGTCAACATGGTGACAACCCGTCTCTACTAAAAACATAAAAATCAGCTGAGTGTGGTGGCACGCACCTATAATCCCAGCCGCTCGGGAGGCTGAGGCAGGAGAATCGCTGGGACCCGGGAGGCAGAATTTGCAGTGAGCTAAGATCGTACCA
>NW_012120899.1:30953-31457 GCF_000951035.1 Colobus angolensis palliatus
GCTGCTGGTTGCATTAGGGACCTGTCCCTCGGGGGCTGGTGTACCCCCACGTTGCCCCTGGTGCTTTGCTTGCTGGGCGATAGCATGGATGGTGGAGAGCTGCAGCCAGAGGAGTGGACAGGCTCGTTACCAGCCTTCTCTGAGCACTTCTCTCCTGAACAGTCATCCGTCTGTGGTCGTCCTGTGGACTTCAGGAGTGGGCAAGCACTCAGCTCTGTCTGTGGGATCTTCCTCCATCTCCCGAGACTGTGTGCCCCCGGCTCGGCATTGCCTCCAGTGTGCTCCTCTCCAGGAGACAACCTTGGCTTCTGCTCTCGGTATGGCCAGGATCCCCCTTCTCCTCTGTAGTTTGGAAACCGCCCTGCCTGGCCTACGGCCTGTGGCTCTGGCTGAAGGCTGCGACCCCTGGAAATGGGTGGGTCAACCCAGCCGGCTGGGCCCACTCAATGCCAGCTTGGGCCCAGCCACAAGTGGGTCAGATGCCAGTTCAGCCAGGGGCGGGGA
>NW_012120899.1:31507-34744 GCF_000951035.1 Colobus angolensis palliatus
TGCTGGGATTACAGGCATGAGCCACCGCGCCTGGCCTATAATTCAATTTCCAAGTGCCTGACTCTTGACAGGAAACTACTGTAGCAGGAATAATAAAAGGAACTAAAATTTAAAAAAAAAAGGAAATGACTGTACCATTTAGCATTTGCTCATCAACGCTGCACAGCATGTTAAGTTACTGGTGCTGGAGCGTCCGGGGTTATGACAGCACAGGTGGCTGCAGACCCTAGTTCGTGACATCTGTACATTTCAGCTTTAGAGTCAGCTACATGAAAATTTTAAAGACCAGTCCAGGTAAAACAGAGAAGAGAGGTTAGTCTGGGAAAGGCCCATCAGTTTATATTCTAGAAACAGAAGTGCCCTGACATTCCTGTGCTTTTGGCCCTGGACATCCCTCCTTACCACGACTCTGGGAGCGGGGTCAGTCCTGCCCCTGCAGGTGGCCCCAGGATCGCTAGGCTCCACAGCCACTGGCTTCCCCCAACCTGTCTCACCTCTTTCCCCTGGGCTGGGGTGTGGGATTGATCAGTCCCTGGAGGAGACAGCTCTGCAGCCTTCGAGGGTCCCAGCAACACCCACTCCACAACCGCAGGAGTGTGCTGGTCCCAGTGATGATTCGCTCTCTGTGTTAATTACTCAATTTTTCTTGTTTTAGGATTTTTAACTATACACTATAAAATAATCCTTGTTGTTGTTCACTGTATTTTGAGACTGCGAGAAAAGGGGCCAAGCCTTGAGAGGCAGCGCAGGATCCCAGGGCCTGCCTCCCCATCCAGTTGCTCTGTGGGGGATGGAGGGAACAGCAGGGGAACAGTACCCAGTACTCTCCAGCAGATACTGAGAAGTGAAAATAAGTACTCAAAAGGTTTGGGTTTTTGTTTTCTTTTTTTGTTTTTTGAGACAGTCTTGCTTTGTCGCCCAGGCTGGAGTGCAGGGGCGTGATCTCAACTCACTGCAACCTCTCCCTCCCGGGTTCACACCATTCTCCTGCCTCAGTCTCCCGAGTAGCTGGGATCACAGGTGCCTGCCGCCACGCCCGGCTAATTTTTATATTTTTAGTAGAGACGAGGTTTCACCATATTGGCCAGGCTAGTTTCAAACTCCTGACCTCAGGTGATCCGCCTGCCTCAGCCCCCCAAAGTGTTGGGGTTACAGGCGTGAGCCACTGCGCCTGGCGACATGAGATGTAATTATCTATGCTCACTATTAACCCTAAAAACACCACTTTTTGTGAACACAGGAACCTCCAGGAAAGCCACTCAGAGAGCAGTTTCAGAGGACTCAGGGTGACCCAGATCCCCTTTCCAAAAGGAAATTCACAATATTTACCAAAAGTTTCTCCACGAGGTCTCTTGCCTTAGGGAAGAATTTTTCTGGAAAGTCATATTCCAACTTAATGATCTTCTGAAATATAAGATACTCGTTTCTGTAAAAATTTAAAAAAAAAAAAGTCATCCCAGGCAGGGTCCCAAAAGCCTCCACAGGCAGGGATGAGCGCCCCGGCCTCGCAGCGCCGCAAACACACCCCGACCCTGCATGCCAAGAGCCCCCACCTGGGCACGGCACCAAGTGCTGCCCTCCCACACCCACCTCGCTGCTGGGAGGGGCTGCCGGCCGGTGGGGTGCACCCCAACAGGCTTCAAGACCCAGGAAACGCTGTCTCCTTACCCAGCTCGGAATGGTGGGAGTCCTGCCACAAGCTGGTATATTATGCATCCAAGAGCCCAAAGGTCTGAACTGTAAGGTAAGGGGAAAACAAAGAAAAAAGACATGTGTAAAATATAAGTGACAAGGCCAGCTCATTTTCCACTCTGTCCACACGGCCCCAGTTTCACCTCTAATGCAATTCTGTCCTTTAAGACCAGTGAGGTGTGAAGGTGGGGAACCTGCCCTCTGGAGAAGCCTCCCAGCGGCCTGGGCCCAGAGGGTCTGCACGGGGCAGGCACCGGCGGTCGCTCAGCTGTCCCCAAAGCTTCGCCATTTCCAACAGGGCTTACTAACGTCCACACACACCTGTCATCCTGAAGCAGAGCAGAGCTCACTCCTGGCACCACGTGGCTACAGACCAGGCAGGGGGCAGGATGGGACAGAATGAGGCTGACCCTGTTCCAGTGAGACAACCAAGAAAGCTGAAGGAAGCACCCTCCCGTCAGTGCCGGCGGAGGGCTTGCCAGGGGCAGGGAAGTGCAGCACAGGCGAAATCAATGACCGTAACATTCACGCTTGACTTTCTTTAGTGTTTAGTTAAAATGGGGAGCAACAAAGGAAAACAGGCAGCAGAGCCTCCACCTTTCAGTGTGGAAGCAGCAGAGAGAAGAGGGGTGCTGGGGGCAGAGCTGTGCCTGGACCTTCACGAGGTCCTCTCCAGAGCATGGAATTCAAGCAGAAAGGGATTGTGGGGTAGTTTTTCACCTCTGTGAATTATCGAATGTTTTATCAGAAACACTTACTTTAGAATTTATATTTTTTAAATACAATACACAAATAAAAGGGGAAGCCAGTATTACACTTCTGGAAAGCATGTGTACCAAAGGTGTATCAAATAAACCTTCAGTTAGACCAAGTCGTGCCACTTCCTGAAATTCAAACCGAGGAATTCAGGGCGGCCCCTCACTCAGTCCAGCAGACCCTGTCTCGCCCACTAGAGGGACAACTAGAGGGACAGCCCCACCCCAACCCCAGGCAAAGAGACCTCCTCTGCCCATGCAGGTTGGGCGGCGGGTCAGACACGCCAGTGTGTGAATGAATGGAAACCTCTTCAACGCATGACAGCAGAGACAGGTCCATGAGCCACAATCCTCATGCGGCAGAAAACCACACACCGATAAAGACACCCACCAGTCATTCAAATGACGGGGAAACACCCATTATATACTCACGTAGGGCTCAAAACCGCCTGCCCAATGTGACTCGAATGGCATAAAAGCCACTTAAACAACTATAAAATGCATAGAAAAAATTGACTGAAAAGACATACACCTGTACGCCCAATTATTATCTGTGACTGTAAGCGGGTTTGGAGACTTATTTTCTAAGAACTCTTCATAATCAATTTTTCTTTTTCTTTCTTTTTTTTTTTAATTTTTTTTATTTATTTTTTATTTTTTATTTTTTGAGATGGAGTCTTGCTCTGTCCCCCAGGCTGGAGTGCGGTGGCGTGATCTCGGCTCACTGCAAGCTCCGCCTCCTGGGTTTACGCCATTCTCCTGCCTCAGCCTCCCGAGTAGCTGAGACTAC
>NW_012120899.1:35144-36030 GCF_000951035.1 Colobus angolensis palliatus
AAGTAATGGGATTACAGACATGAGCCACCACACCCAGCCTCTTTCAAATCCTTCTTTTTTTTTTTTTTTTTTTGAGACCAAGTCACGCTGTTTCCCAGACTGGAGTGCAGTGGCGCAACCTCCACTCACTGAAAGCTCCACCTCTCAGGTACACACCATTCTCCTGCCTCAGCCTCCCAAGTAGCTGGTACTACGGGCTCCCGCCACTACGCCCTGCTAATTTTTTGTATCTTTAGTAGAGACGGGTTTTCACCGTGTTAGCCAGGATGGTCTCGATCTCCTGACCTTATGATCACCCTGCCCTGGCCTCCCAAAGTGATGGCTGGGATCACAGGCATGAGCCACCACGCCCAGCCTCAATTCTTTATAATAAATGTTCCTAACAATGTTTAATGTCACATGATTAAAAAATTCAAAAGCAGAAAAAGAGATGCAGAAATGTCTTCCTCATAATCCTGTTCCCTCACCCGACAGACAACTACCATCATCCGTGCAGTGTCTATCCCTCCAGAGAACCTGAACGTGCAAATCAGAAAACGTGAATACACATTCCTCCTTTTTCCCACAGGGCAGGATCCCATGCCTATATTCGTAGAGCTTGGAGATCTTTCTGCACCAATGCTAAAGTGGTCCTCCACCCTGAAAGTAAAATCTACAAAAAGGAAATGCTAGCTCTTAGGTGGTGACCACACACACTGAAAGCCTCCCTCTCTTTCCGCCATCATTCCGCGCTGCCACAACGGTGCGCACGAATGTCCTGGCTGATGCTCTCAAGAGCATCAACAATGCCAAAAAGAGAGGCAAACGCCAGGAGCTTATTAGGCCGTGCTCCAAAGTCATCGTCCGGTTTCTCACTGTGATGATGAAGCATGGTTACATTGGCGAA
>NW_012120899.1:36080-39538 GCF_000951035.1 Colobus angolensis palliatus
TCTTCCCTTTGAATGGGGTAAACTGAGGTGCCAGGTGACAGAGACATATGCACAAGGCTGCAGGCCTGAGCCCCACACAGCACCCCACCCAGTGGCGTGGCCGTGAGCAGGTTCCCAGCAGGAAGTGTTGGCCTCCAGGCTTGGAGGAAAAATGCCAGCTCCAAACCCTAACATGCCAGAGCCTCGGCACAGACGTGCACTGAGCTGCATGTAACTAGCACTCCGTACCTAGCGAGTCACCGGCGGTCACTCGAGGTTGCCCAGGGTGACGTGTGCAGGTGTTCAGTCCACACGTCGGCCGCCTCGCCACGGCCCCTCTGCCCGTAATTCCAGGCGCCCGGCTGGGCTGATGTGTCCTCAGGAAGCCTGTTAGGATGGGGCTTGAGCAGCTCCCACTGGGCCACGCCATGGGTCCTCATGTAAAATCTACAAACAAGGAAACGCTAGCTCTTAGGTGGCGACCACACGCACTCTGAAAGCCGGGTACATCGTGCCCCCACCTGTGGGAGGGACTGTCCTCTGCATCGCAGGATGCTGAGCAGCTCATCCTCCCCTCCCCCGCTGGGTGCCAGCCCTACCCCTGCCCCAGCTGTGACAACTAAAACTGTCCAGACAGGGCCAAGTGTTCCCAGGGGAGCAGAATCACTCCAGTTGGGAAGCTGTGACCTAAAGCAGTCTCTGGCCATGCTAAGAACTCAGTATCCGGCCAGCCGCCATGTCTCACGCCTGTAATCCCAGCACTTTGGGAAGCCGAGATGGGAGGATCACCTCAGCCCAGGAGTTCAAGACGAGACTGGGCAACACAGCAAGAACCCATCTCTATTTTAAAGAATAACTGAATAATAATAAAAAGAGAACGCAGTATCTGCTGGTTGAAAAAAGTTAAAAGAACAAAACCAAAAAAGCCTGGAGACGCTGAGTGAGTGCTCAGAACCCTTCCACCCACCCACCACGTTTGTGCCATGGCCCCACCCCCCCAGTTTTTCCTGAAGCTGTCAAGCTCAGACATCCAGAACTGCCGTCCCCAGAATCATTCATTCTCTCAGAGTGGCTCACTTCACTCCAGGAAGGTGGCCCCTTGTAACCTGGCGGAGCAGGAGAGTGGCAGCGTGGGACTCCTGGGGTCCTGTCGGTGTCGACTCACGAGGGCACCAGCAGCCGAAGCTGACCCCAGCCCTCAGCGGCACTTGACTGGCCGGAGGCAGGAGGAACTCCAGCCCCACCCTGATTCCACACAACTGCTCCCTAGACTTGAAACTCCAGACTCTGATGCTGCCTCTCAGCCCGCCATCTACCTCCCAGCCACCCTAGACAGCACCTCAGACTTCTCACCAACCCTTGTCGTCAGCTCCCTGGACATCCTCCCCCGACACTGCCGGTGGCTCCCTGGCTGGCGCTTCTCCACTCTCCCCTCCCGTGACCCGCACCGGCCCTGCAGTCTCTCTCAAAGACCCTCATGCCTGCTGGACGCCTCCTCCCTCCCACACCGGCACCCTCCAGGGCCTCCCTGCGCTCTGCGGGACCCTGTCCCACTGCAGCTGGTGTGTGGCCGAGCAACCCTAAGGCCAGGCTCCCTGCCCTCCACCCCGACAGGGGGCAGCACCAAGGAAGCCTGGGCTCCGTGCACCCGACAGCCATGCTTTCCTCACTGAAGAGTTTTTCCTAAAGAAACGATTAGGCTGGGCACGGTGGCTCACGCCTGTAATTCCAGCACTTTGGAAGGCCGAGGCGGGCAGATCACGAGGTCAAGAGACTGAGACCATCCTGGCCCACATGGTGAAACCCCATCTCTACCAAAACTACAAAAATTAGCTGGACATGGTGGCGGGAGCCTATAGCTACTCGGGAGGCTGAGGCAGGACAATCGCTTGAACCCGGGAGGCGGAGGTTGCAGCGAGCCGAGATGATGCCGCTACACTCCAGCCTGGAGACAGAGCGAGACTCCGTCTCAAAAAACAAAAAACAAACGATTAAATCTGCAACCAGAAAGCATCAGCAAACCCAGGAAGCTTAGAATACAACATTAACGTATCACGTGTGTGTACGCCACGAAAAACACGCTTTGAAATGTGAAGTGCTGATTTCTTTCAAAGTATGCTTAGCTACTTAAAGGCCACCAAACTCACTCTCTCAAATATTAATTTCTATGTTAAAGAAAAGGGAAGTACGGCTTAGATGAAAGTGGTTTTTACCTCTTACAGGCGGACTTCTCCGTGAGCAGCTCTGGAGAAACGTACTGCGCTGTTCCCACGAATGAGTTGGCCCTGGCTGCGGAGAAGAGAGAAGGTCACACTCGGACTCACGATCTGTGACAATCAAGGGCTGCGTGGTGGGTGTCGCACATGGCAGACCATGCACCCCCGGGGGCCAGACTTGTCCAGGCCACACCGGGGCTGGCTCACGGCTCACATGCTCAAAGACGCCTGCCTGACACCTGGACACTGGCACCCTCCACCCTGGCGCTCCCACCCGACACGCGCCTGGAGAGCGAGCTGCACACCAACGTCCAGCGCATTCTGCCGGCGGCACCCGCTCAACGGAAGGCATGAGGACACGGTCCTGGCTGGCTCACTGCAGGACCTGGGGTATCCAAACGTGCCCAGGCACACAATAAACAGTTACAGGCCAGAAACAACCTCCTTTCCATCACAAACAGCTTGGGAGCTGAGGCGCTACAAAGGGAACAAGACTCAGGCCTCCAGCCCAAGGGCCTTCCTCTACAGAGGAGCTGTGACAGAGCAGAGCCACAGCACGAGCTGGCCCGGGACCACCACGCAGCTGCTGTCCACACCGGCCCTGCCCGTGGGCCGGTTCTCAGTTGTCCCTTCCACCTGCCCTCCTCCAGCCAGGCTGAGAGAACCTCACAGCCTCTGCTGCGGGGACCCGTTCCCTTCAGTGAATGACTTTTTTGCGGACTTCGTGACTGCCCAGGTGCGGGGACTCACGCCTGCAGTCCCACTGCTTTGGGAGGCCAAGGCAGGAGGACTGCTTGAGGCCAGGACTTTGAGACCAGCCTGAACAACATAGTGAGACTCCGTGTCTAGAAAGAATTTCAAGAATTAGCCAGGCATGGTGGTGCACCTCTAGTCTCAGCTACTTGGGAGGCTGAGAAAGGAGGATCGCTCGAGCCCAGGAAGCTGAGGGTGCGGTCAGCCACAATTGCGCCACTGTACTCTAGCCTAGGCAATACAGCCAGACCCTGTCTCAAAAAATAAACAAAAAACAAAAGACTTCATGGCTGCATGTGCATCCTGCCAGGACCCTCAGTGATCCTGCCAAGAACACCAAGGACATCCGCAAACACGCACCCGCCCCCGGCGGCCTAGAGGAAAGCAAACCAAACCAAGAGCCAAAAACAAACGAAGCCATTCAGCCCTGCAGTGAATCAAAGAAATGCAGATTAGAACACGACAGCCTATCACATTGGCAAAGGGGAAAAAGAATAAAAATACATAGCG
>NW_012120899.1:41208-42431 GCF_000951035.1 Colobus angolensis palliatus
GTATGACACAGTGTAAGGTTGGTTCAAAATACAAAAAGCAATGCACTGCATCTCATTAGAATAAAGCACTAAGGAAACCACAGGACCATCTCGATAGATGCAGAAAATGCAGTTAACAAAAAGTCCCCACCTCTACAGGACACAAATACGGAATAGCCGAGGCACAGAAGGGAGGGCGCAGAGTCTGACAGAGGGCACGCACGGCCTAAGGCCAACATCGTGCTCCACGGCCAAACACTGCACGCTCTCCCTAAGACCAGGGCGCCCTGTTCAGCACGTCCAGTCAACACCGCACTAGAGGTCTCAGCCAGGGCAGTTAGCGAAGAAGAGAAAAGGCAGCCAGGTTGAAAGGGAAGAAGTAAAACGAGCTCGAACCACAGATGACAGGATCCTGTGTGCACAAAGTCCTGGGGACTCCACTGAGAAGCTATGACAACTGAAGAGAGCTCAGCAGGGTGCAGGGCAGGAAAAAGCAACTGCATTTCCACACAATTTCCAGGAGCAATCCAAAAATAAAATTCGCAATCCCAGCACTCTGGGAGGCCGAGGCAGGCGGATCACCTGCGGTCAGGAGTTCAAGACCATCTTATCCATAAACGTGGTGAAACCCCGTTTCTACTAAAAATACAAAAACGTAGCTGGTCATGGTGGTGTGCGCCTGTAATCCCAGCTACTTGGGAAGCTGAGGCAGGAGAATCGCTTGAATCTGGGAGGCAGACGTTGTGGTGAGCTGAGATGGTCCCACCGCACTCCAGCCTGGGCAACAAGAGCGAAACTCTGTCTCAAAAAAAAAAAAGGAAAGAAAAGAAAAGAAAAAAAGAAGGCTGGGCGCGGTGGCTCACGCCTGTAATCCCGGCACTTTGGGAGGCCGAGGGGGGCGGATCACAAGGTCAGGAGATCGAGACCATCCTGGCTAACGTGGTAAAAGCCCGTCTCTACTAAAAATACAAAAAAATTAGCCGGGTGTCGTAGCGGGCACCTGTAGTCCCAGCTACTCAGGAGGCTGAGGCAGGAGAATGGTATGAACCTGGGAGGCGGAGCTTGCAGTGAGGCGAGATTGCATCACTGCATTCCAGCCTGGGCGAGAGAGTGAGACTCCATCTCACCAAAAAAAAAAAAAGAAAAAAGAAAAAAAAGAAAGAAAATTCAGAACTCTATTTTTTTTTTTTCCCCTGAGACAAAGTCTCACTCTGTTGCCCAGGCTGGAGTGCAGGGGTGTGATG
>NW_012120899.1:47381-47673 GCF_000951035.1 Colobus angolensis palliatus
TAACTCATTCTTTTCTTTGGTTGCTTATGCTTTTGGCAATGTAGCTAAGAAAACATTGCCTAACCCAATTGTCACATTTAATCCTATACTTTCCTGTAAGAGTGTCATAGTTATTGCCCTTACATTCAGACCTCTAATGCATTCAGAGTGAACTTTTTTTTTGAGATGGAGTCTCACTCCACCGCCCAGGCTGGAACGCAGTAGTGCGAACTCGCCTCACTGCAATCGCCGTCTCCCAGGGGCAAGTAAGTCTCCGGCCTCAGCCCCCACTCCAAGTAGCTGCGATTACAGG
>NW_012120899.1:47723-49424 GCF_000951035.1 Colobus angolensis palliatus
GCACATCACCATGCCTGGCTAACTTTTGTATTTTTAGCAGAGATGGGCAGCTGGTCGCGAACTCCTGACCTCAAGTCATCTGCCTGCTTCAGCTTCCCGAAGTGCTGAGATTACAGGCGTGAGTCATCGTGCCCGGCCTGGAGTGAACTTTTTTTTTTTGGTGACTGGGGGAGATGGGAGGCTGGGGGACGGAGTTTTGCTCTGTTGCCCAGGCTGCAGCACAGTGTCGTGATCTCGGCTCACTGCAACCTCCGCCTCCCAAGTTCAAGCGATTCTCCTTCCTCAGCCTCCCAAGTAGCTGGGATTATAGGAGTCCGCTACCACACTTGGCTTTTTTTTTTTTTTTTTGGAGATGAAGTTTCGCTCTTGTTGCCGAGGCTGGAGTGCAATAATGTGGATCTCAGCTCACTGCAACCTCCGCCTCCCAGGTTCAAGTGATTCTCCTGCCTCAGCCTCCTGAGGAGCTGGGATTATGCACGCACCACCACACTTAGCTAATTTTGTATTTTTAGTAGAGACGGGGTTTCACCACGTTGGTCAGGCGGGTCTCGAACTCCTGATCTCAGGTGATCCGCCTGCCTCGGCCTTCCAAAGTGCTGGGACTACAGGCGTGAGCCACCGTGCCCAGCCGTAAATTTTGTCTTTTTAGTAGAGACAGGGTTTCATCTTGTTGGCCAGGCTGGTCTCAAATTCCCGACCTCAGGTGACCCACTCGCCTCAGCTTCCCAAAGTGCTGAGATTACAGGTGTGAGCCATCGTGCCCAGCCCTGGAGTGAGCTTTTGTGTATGGTGTGAGGAAGGGTAGTAACTTTTGAATGAACTAATCATCATTGGAAGATAATGGTGAATCAATTTGTGGTTTTCAAAACTGGCATCAAAGGGGGAAAGAAGCATTTATCCTACTTTTCCTTTACAAATGATACCACGAGTTAACCCAAAAGTTGCTGGGAAGAAGTTTCTCTTTGTTTCTTTTTTTTTTTCTTTTGAGACAGAGTCTCGCTCTGTCGCCCAGGCTGGATGGAGTGCAGTAGCGTGATCTTGGCTCACTGCAAGCTCCGCCTCCCAGGTTCAAGTTATTCTCCTGCCTCAGCCTCCCGAGTAGCTGGGACTACAGGCGCCCGCCACTATGCCTGGCTAATTTTTTGTATTTTTAGTAGGTAGTAGAGACGGGGTTTCACTGTGTTAGCCAGGATGGTCTCAATCTCCTGACCTCATGATCTGCCAGCCTCGGCCTCCCAAAGTGCTGAGATTACAGCCGTGAGCCACCGCGCCCAGCCAAGAGGAGAAGTTTCTCTTTAATGAATTCCATCTCAGGAATATATTAGGCTGTAACCTTTCTGCACTCTCTGCACTGAGTTAATGAATTTAGGCCAAAGATGGCCATAAATGCTGCTGCTGTGACAGAGAGATGCCTAATAAAGAACACCCAACACCAGTCTCTGAACAGGGAAGGGAGAATCAACTCTGAATGTGATGTAGAGGCCCGGAGAGAGGACCATGTTCAACAATGCCACACAGATGCAAATGAACTGGAAATACAACTGCACACTTTGAGATATTAAGCAATGACTGTTGACTTTTATGTGTCAAACAGTATGCTATTGCAGTTATGCTTTTTAAAAGATTTGTATCTCAGCGATACATACTGGAATTTTTACAGGGAAAACCAATTGAGCATGCTGGCCATCAGGTCACTAGTAC
>NW_012120899.1:54894-55790 GCF_000951035.1 Colobus angolensis palliatus
AAAGAAAATCCACATGAAGGGAAAACTGCCCAGAGCAGAGCCCAGGGAGATGGTTCCTGAGGCTGACTGCGGGCACAGCCCAGAGAGTGGTTCCCGGGGCTGACTGGGGGCAGAGCCAGCCTGCAGCTCTCCTGCCCCCACAGAATGCTGTGGGCTCATCTCTGGGCAGGAAGTCAGCACAAGGACAGCAAGACACTGACAGATCCTAAGAAAGCTTGGAGACAGAAGTTCCTCTTTGGTTCAACTTTGTCACAGACAACACTGCAGGATATGAGCTTACACTGTGTACACAGAAATGGGATTACCAGTCAGTAAAACGGTTACTATTTAACAGGAATGAATCACACGGATCAAGGTTTCAGAGCATGTCTGAAATGCCAGGAAGACTTCCCTGGCTTTGCGCAGCTTTGGGCGGGAGGTGCGCATTCCTGCATGCCGCTGGACAGGGAGGGGAGCAAGTGGGCTACAAAAGGCACCGGGGGGCAGCAGAACTAAGCCACCTTAGAAAACAAGAGGCTCTGGCTTGATGGCTAGTTTCAATCTTAACCCCAAAAGGGTGATGTTTTTTATTTACGTATTTATTTATTTATGAGACGGAGCTCACTCTGTTGCCCAGGCTGGAGTGCAGTGGTGCGATCGTGGCGCGCCACAACCTCTGCCTCCCGGGTTCAAGCGAGTATCCTGTCTCAGCCTCCTGAGTAGCTAAGACTACAGGCACGCAACACCACGTCCAGCTAATTTTTTATAATTTCAGTAGAGACGGGGTTTCATCGTGTTAGCCAGGATGGTCACCATCTCCTGACCTCGTGATCCGCCCGCCGTGGACTCCCAAAGTGCTGCAATTACAGGCTTTTAAAATTTTTTATCTATTACCACTATTTTTTTTTTTTTTTTTT
>NW_012120899.1:57498-58794 GCF_000951035.1 Colobus angolensis palliatus
GACGGGCACCCCAAGCCCAGGCAGAGGCCCATGCATCACTTGGAGGCTCCTGGACCCAGCCTCTTGACCCAGACAGACCCCAGCAATCACCCGAGGTTCATCTTCAGGGTCACTTATAATGCACACAACAGCCTTCAGCTTCCCCAAACCTCACCCCAAGGCTTTATCTTCTCTCTACCCAGCACTCCGGAGCAGCCTTCAGAATTTCAGCTGTCTTTCTTTACACCTCCAGAGTTTAGGACTTCTACCCAATAAGCACCTGAAGGGCATTGAGACGCCCCAGCTGGCTCAGACAACCTAGGCCACTTCTCTGGCCCAAGTGGACTTTCAGCAACATCTCCGATGGAGCTGTCACAGCATGGTCCAAGGCTAGAAACTACCCTTGGGAACAGGACCGGGGCTTCGTGGTGACAAACATGCACGTGGCCAGCAGGGAGACAGACGGACAGGTAATGGAGCGAGGGCACTGAGGTACAGGGATGTGCGCCCCCAGATCCCACCTGTGATACAGCCAGGAGGAGCCAGGGGCTGACCACACCGGCTCCCCGTCCTGCAGGCGGGTGACTGGGTACGAATGCGGCTCCCCGCATTGTCCAGAAGACGAGTAGGGAGGAGGAACCAGAGCAGATGCTGAGGAGAACCAGTACCCTCCCCCTCTACACCAGCACACACCGCCTGGGGCCCCCGCAGGAAGACCTGCTGGCAAGGCAGGGTCTTGCACAGAGAAAGTTCAAGATCGGTTTGAGGACAGCCAAGGTATCCCCACCTCTGTCGTTAATGAAGATGACACAACGCAACACGCTCCTCAGAAGTCGCTTTCCATCTTAAGCACAGAGCCAGGCTCTGCTAGAAATAAAACTCACACACCTTGTTTGCTCTCTGGGGATAAGACCTTTGCTGTTCCAAAATCTGTGATCTGGATGTGCATATCTTCATTTAACAAAATGTTTTCCGGTTTAAGGTCCCTGTAAAAGTAGATTTTCACATTTGAGAAGAAATACGTGAAACAGCAACATGATTACGTACTCTAAATTTTGCTGAAAACAAAATGAACGAATGAACGCTTATGATCCTTACAGGCTGACAACCAGGGGACACAGGGCGAAAGCTCACAAGCAACAAGTTTTGACTGTACACAGTAGGGATTTACCGCCTCACATCTCCATGTCATTCTAATTAGCTTTTTAATGAAGTATAATCTATCATTTTTAACACACAAAATGACAGCTATGCACACTCCCGAGATGACTTTATCAGAAAGTCATGGAAAATCAGACCAGAAAGAAGTACACACAG
>NW_012120899.1:59944-61606 GCF_000951035.1 Colobus angolensis palliatus
TGACCTTACTCGCAGCCCAGGACACGGGGACCCAAGTCCTTGCTTGCCCTGAGCAGTGGCTCTCGAGGCCAGGAAGTGGGGCTCGTGCTCAGAGCCAGGCTGGCCTGCCGGCTCAGTTCTGGCTTCTGTTTGCCAGGGTACCATCGTCTCCCACCAAGGATGAACCTGAAGCTTCAGGGCAATGAGGAGAACCCCAGAACGGAAGGGACTTGCAACCAAGGCTGCCCAAAGTGGCGCCTGTACAGGCCCATCTCTAAGTACAACCCACACCGAGGATGCCTGGTGGGGCCGAAGTCCCTGGGTCTCGTTCCTTTCAGCGGTGAGTGAACCTTAACAACCTCCCGGGGCTTTGGAATTTGACTTAATGACGAAAGGGCAACATGGACCACTGGACAAAGACCTGGAGTTCCTACTACCCGCGCTGCTATGGCCAATCCCAATTGGAAATCAGTCAGCAAGATTCGCTCTCCTCTGGACTCTGAGCCCCTGGGCGGAGAGGATGGGAGAGGTCAAGCGTGTGCAATTCTGTTGCAGCCTCACAACCAACAAGCAGCCGTGGTCCGAGGGCTCTGCGGGAAGCCCACAGGGACTCCCATGGCTCAAACGGGGGCAGAGACATGCAGGGCCTGGGGGCACCACCAGAGGGGCTGGGGCAGCTGTGAAGGTGAGAGACAGAACACAACGTGAAGAAGTCACTGAGGGCGGGGGACAGAGGCAGGAACAGGGATGACATTGGAGGCCAGCGTTCTCTAAAACCTTCCACAAACCAACAGCAAAGCCAGCCCCGGGCCACGTGCCTGGCAGCTGCTCAGCCACTGCCCTGCTCCTCTCTAGGCAAAATCCCAGGGAAGCACCTTGCATCGTCTCCATTTCCTCACCTCTTACTCTTCCTTCAACGGTCCCCCCAAGAAACTGCCTACCCACCATCAACAACTGGCACAGGGCAGATCCACGGGTCAGGCTGTGTGCACCTGACCGCTTCAAAGCCCCTGGGTGGGCAGCCAGCACCTCCATCAGAAACCGTTTGATCCTGTGGCCTCTGGGTCTCCATCATTCGAACTCAGGAGCAACACCCCGTCACAATCTCCTCCCCTCGGTGGGCCCCTCCTCATGTTCACCCCCTGCACTGGGGGAACCCAGGCTCCACCCACAGAGGAGCCATCCTCTGGGCAGCCTGCCAACTCCCTGTGAAAGTCCTCATGGCCCTGACTCCTCCTGGAGTTCTGCTGGCAGCACCTAAGCGTCCATTCAGACCTGAACGGCGGCACCAGTGGATGCATGACATGCCAGCCCAGCACCCTTCCCGGTCTCTCCCAGCTCAACAGCAGACACCGCTGTGCACTAGGCTTGAGGGCCACCTGCCGGGAGCTGCCCCTGACTCCATTCTCTCGACCAGTCTGTTCAAAACACCTGGACCACTGCCCCCGCCCCTGCTCTCCTGCCTGTTCTCCCGCCTGGCCTAGGAGCAGCCAGAGCAAACCCCACATTCCCCGCCACAAACAGAAGGAAGTCCAGAGTCAGTGCCAGGCTGCCACGGCTCAGGGGCCCAGCCCACCACAGCCTTTCATGCCCCCAACCCCACCCACTCCTGCCCAGGAGTTTAAAGAGCCCCACACTGCTGCCAGCCTTAAGACTCTTGGCAGCACATCTTGCTGCCGGGAA
>NW_012120899.1:64871-65221 GCF_000951035.1 Colobus angolensis palliatus
AAGGAAATCACGCCCGTTTGACACACAGGCAGTAAATACTCACCGTGGAAAAAGAGCCTTCCCCAAGAATTTTCCCAAACTTGAAGTCCTCAGGCCGCTTCTTCCGAGGCTGCGGTGGAGGCTGGGCGTGCTGCAGGGAGCCGGCACTGGGCCGAGGCTGGGCTGCAGTGCCGTCCATGGTGGGGCCCTGCCTGCTGCCACCAGGAATGCCAGGGGCCGTGCTTGACTCAGTCTGGGTCCTCACCATTGATGGGGATGGGCAGGAACATAACACCACGCTGGACTGGATGGGCACGGCGTCATACTGAGGGACAAAGAGGAAAAGGAGGTAAGGCTCAAGGCTGCCGCCT
>NW_012120899.1:65935-66398 GCF_000951035.1 Colobus angolensis palliatus
AAAAACGAAAAGAAAAAGAAACGAAAAGAAAAGAAACACCACTAAAAACAGGTTAATTAAAACAAGCAGGCTGGGCATGGTGGCTCATGCCTATAATCCCAGCACTTTGGGAGGCTGAGGCAGGAAAATCCCTTGGGGCCAGGAGTTCAAGAGCAGACTGGGCAACACAGTAAGACCCTGTCTCTACAATAAAAATATAAAATAAAATAAGCCAAACATGGTGGTGTGTGCCTGTAGTCCCAGCTACATGGGAGGCTGAGGCAGAAGAACTGCCTGAGCCCAGGTCAAGGCTGCAATGAGCCATGACTGTGGCACTATACGCCAGCCTAGGCTAGAGTGAGATGCTATCTCAATAATAATTAAAAAAAAAAAAAAAAAAAAGAGTGCCCTGGCGCGGTGGCTCAAGCCTGTAATCCCAGCACTTTGGGAGGCCGAGGCGGGCGGATCACGAGGTCAGGAGATC
>NW_012120899.1:66553-71461 GCF_000951035.1 Colobus angolensis palliatus
AAAAAAAAAAAAAAAACAGAGAGATGCAAGACGCATAACAAAGACAAAAACAAATCTAGACCGAACATTGTGACCCCAACCCGAGGAACACAAAGGTGGAGAAGGGAGGCTGCAGGTAGCAGGTACAAGAGGAGCCAGACAGCGCCCAAAGCACAGACACCCAGGCTCACCCAAGAGGCCATCCCTGGGGACGGACAGAAGCAGGGCCACCCAGAAGACACACTCCACTCTAGCTCTGGACCAGGACTGTGGCCAGGAAGAGAAAGGCTTCTCTTTCTTACAGGTCTACTAAGTTCATTATAACTCCAGACTTGGTACAAAAATAAGTATGAAAACAAGAAGGAGTTAACCAAATAGACAGTAGTGATGAAATATGACCAAGGGGCTTTCCAATAAATTTCTAAAAGAATCTGATCAATAAAATGTACACATTTTCATTTTCCAGTACGTTTTAAATGCTCAGTAACATTTTTAGCAGATAGTTTAATAAACTGAACATTAAGAAAACTTCAGGCTGGGCGCGGTGCCTCACATCTGTAATCCCAGCACTTTGGGAGGCTGAGGTGGGCAGATCACCTGAGGTCAAAAGTTCAAGACCAGCCTGCCTAACATGTGAAACCCCGTCTCTACTAAAAATATAAAAAATTAGCTGGGCATGGTGGCGGGTGCCTGTAATCCCAGCACTTTGGGAGGCTGAGGCAAGAGAATCGCTTAAACCAGGGAGGTGGAGTTTGCAGTGGGCCGAGATCGCATCATTGCACTCCAGCCTGGGCAACAAGAGCAAACCTCCGTCTCAAAAAAAAAAGAAATACTATCAAGTATTACCGACATACAAAATCTCTCAGACACATAGAAATCACTATTTGAATCCCTCCTAGAAGCTCAGCCTAAGACAATGACTTTTAAAGTCACATTTATGAAATATTCCACTCACTGCAGCTTTGGGTATCATAGCAAAAGCTTAGAACAGCCTACATGCTCACAACAAAGAAGAGATTAAGTCAGCTGGGGCATAGACACTGAAATATTACACAGTCCTTAAAAACAGATATAAAAACTATGGAAACATAGTTACAAAATTAAAGCAAGTGGTGTATCTGGGTTAAGGGGATGTTGAAATTTTCTGTACTCTTCCAGCAACTTTTCCATAAGCTTGAAATTACATCTAATTGAAAAGTGAAATATATATATAAAAGAATACAAGTCCGGGCATGGTGGCTCACGCCTGTAATCCCAGCACTTTGGGAGGCCTAGGTAGGCAGATCACAAGGTCAGGAGGTCGAGATCATCCTGGCTAACACGGTGAAACCCCATCTCTACTAAAAATTAAAAAAATTAGACGGGTATGGTGGCGGGTGCCTATAGTACCAGCTACTCAGGAGGCTGAGGCAGGAGAATGGCGTGAACCCGGGAGGCGGAGCTTGCAGTGAGCTGAGATCCGGCCACTGCACTCCAGCCTGGGCGACAAAGCGAGACTCCGTCTCTACTAAAAATACAAAAATTAGCCGGGTGTGGTGGCACGCGCCTGGTTCCAGTTACACGGGAGGCTGAGGCAGGAGAATGGCGTAAACCCGGGAGGCGGAGCTTGCAGTGAGCTGAGATCCGGCCACTGCACTCCAGCCTGGGCGACAAAGCGAGACTCCGTCTCAACAACAAAAATGGTGAAACCTCATCTCTACTAAAAATACAAAAATTAGCCGGGTGTGGTGGCACGCGCCTGTAATCCCAGCTACTCAGGAGGCTGAAGCAGTAGAATCGCTTAAACCTGGGAGTCGGGAGGTTGCAGTGAGCCGAGATCCGCCACTGCACTCCAGCCTCAATGACAGGGCGAGACTCCTCCTCAAAAAAAAAAAAAAAAAATACAAAATTATTACAGATACTAACATTGCAAAAGTGTTACAGGCACGGCTACAGAAGAGACTAACAAGAAAACTACAACATGAGAAGCATGGTCATTAAAGTATTGGGATTATGGATTTTTCTTTTATGACAATTTTTTTGTTGGAGGCGGGGAAGCAAGGTCTTGCTCTGTTGCCCAGGCTGGAGTGCAGTGGCGCAATCGATCATAGTTCAATACAGCCTCAAACTTCTGGGCTCAAGCAATCCTCTGGTCTCAGCTTCCCAATGTGCTGAGATTACAAATTTGAGCCAACGAGTCCAGCTATGACACAAATCCAAGCTAAACATAACGTGAAGCCTAAGGTTCCCAGCTCTGTAGAAGGTGGGCTGCAGCCCTGAGGGTGGACAAACGTCCTCATGTGTCTGAGAAGCTGGCTGTGCAGCTGGAGCAAGCACCAGACTTTGGCTTCCCTGAAGAATGGAACCCTCTAGACACGCAGGCTCACAAAGAACAAAGTAAACTCTTGAATTAAGACTCCCAAACCTTCCCTAAGTTCAGGGCCTGTGTACAGGCTGCAGAGGGTGGCCAGTGCCTGGCACATGGTACAAATGTGATCAGCAACACAGAACCCATGGCGGTAATGAGCACCCTAAGAATACCACTCGGCCGGGTGCGGAGGCTCACGCTTGTAAATCAGCACCTTGGAAGGCTGAGGAAGGGTGATCGCTTAAGCTTAGGAGTTCGAGACCAGCCTGAGCAACATGGCAAAACCCCATCTCTATGAAATTTAGAAAAATTAGCCGGGCATGGCTAGGCGCGGTAGCTCACGCCTGTAATCCCAGCACTTTGGGAGGCCGAGACGGGCAGATCACAAGGTCAGGAGATCGAGACCATCCTGGCTAACACAGTGAAACCCCGTCTCTACTACAACTACAAAAAATTTGACAGGTGTGGTGACGGGTGCCTGTAGTCCCAACTACCAGGAAGCTGAGGCAGGAGAATGGCGTGAACCCGGGAGGCGAAGCTCGCAGTGAGCCGAGACCGCACCACTGCACTCCAATCTGGGCAATAGGGTGAGACTCTGTCTCAAAAAAAAAAAGAAAAGAAAAATTAGCCGGGTACGGTGGTGTGTGCTTATAGTTGCAGGTACTCAGGGGGCTGAGGCAGGAGGATCACTTGAGTCCAGCAAGTTGAGGCTGCAGTGAGTCAAGATCATGCCACTGAACTCCAGCCTGGGCAACAGAGACAGACCCTGTCTCCAAAAACAAAACAAAACAAAACAAAACAAAAAAAGAGGCCAGGTGTGGTGGCTCACGCCTGTAATGCTAGCACTTTAGGAGGCTGAGGTGGGTGGATTGCCTGAGCTCAGTAGTTTGAGACCAGCTTGGGCAACATGACAAAACCCCATCTCTACAAAAAAGTACAAAAAATTAGCTGGGCGTAATGGCGCACGCCTGTGTCCCAGCTCCTTGGGAGGCTGCGGCAGAAGAATCACCTGAACCCAGGGGGCGGAGGTTGCAGTGAGCTGAGATCATGCCACTGAACTCCAGCCTGGGCGACAGAGTGAGACTCTGTCCCCAAAAAAAAACAAACAAGTAAGAGCATCACTCATTTATGGAAAGCTGTGCTTTTGCGAAGGCTCATAAGGCTCAGCAGTAAGTCGAGTGTGCCTTATGGTTTTCATAAACATTCATTTCACAAGAGAAGCCAGAAGTCAGACAAAGTCCTGGAGCTCAGTCGGTGCCTTTATGGTCTGTCCCTAGAACCAAAGCCTGCTATAACATAACCTAAGTGCAATCAAACTCCAGCAACTCTCCCCTGGGAGATTAGCAAGAACCCTCCATCTTCAGGGACAATGGAAAGTTGGAAAAAGGTCATAATCACTAGGCTCAGGGCCAGCAAGAACCGTAATGGGCCTGGGCTGTCCTCGCAAGGCCAGCCAGCCATGGGCATACCTGGACACAGCACAGGGCCTCCAAGGCTGCCCTGGACTGCAGAACAGCAGGACTGCACTGAGCTGTAGGGACCCACACAAGGGAAGGGAGGCAGGAGGAGCCGGCACTTCACACTGCACCGTCCCAGGCACCACAGCGTGGCTGCAAATTAACCTGGCCGCTCCCATAAGCCGCCATCAGTGTTCCACAGGTGGGGGAGGGGAGAGCACCACCTGTCTCTGCCACGCCATCCCCCCCACACCCGTCCCACCACCATGTGCATCAGATCAACACGGGCATAAGTTCATCTGTGTGCCGAGTCCCCAAGCACAGCTCAAGGACACAGCAGGAGGGGAGGACAGGACAGTGGCAAACTCTGGCCTCCAACAAGGCGGGCTCCAGCTGCGTCTCCACCAGAGGCAGGGGCCAGCCCAGACCCGGTTTCCCAGCCTAGATGCAGAGCAGAACCTATGGAGGTGCAGAGCTAGAGGCCAGCCAGGGAAAAGCACACATGACACACTTCCATTTCAGCAGAGATTCAAGGGAACACATTGCTTTATGAAAAACTGACAAGTGAGCCACTGAGTGAAATCTCATACATGAAAAAAATTTTTTTTAGTTGTATTCATTTATTTATGACTGACTGACTGAATAAGGGTCTCACTCTGTTGCCCAGGCTCAGTGCAGTGGTGCAATCATAGCTCACTGTGGCCTCAACCTCCCAGGCTCTAAGTTTTGGTTGCCTTTGATTGTCATAACCAGGTCAGGGGAGAAAGTGTTACTGGCACCTGCTGGGTAGACGCAGGGGCGCTGCTAAACATGCTACCAGGAACAGGTCTCCACAATAGAGAGACCCGGACCACAGGTCAACCACTCCCGGCTGAGAAATCCTGCTCTATCTTCATAGACTCCACCCCCACATCAGAAAGAAACCCATCAAGTCTTAGTGGCCCCCCTCCAAGCGCTCAGCACAGAGTGGGCCACATGTGCAACATGGCCCTGCAGCCTCACCTGGGACGGGGGAAGACAGAAACACAGGCACGGGGGCCGGGCGCGGTGGCTCAAGCCTGTAATCCCAGCACTTTGGGAGGCCAAGATGGGCGGATCACGAGGTCAGGAGATCGAGACCATCCT
>NW_012120899.1:72036-78088 GCF_000951035.1 Colobus angolensis palliatus
AGCCAAGATCTGGTCACTGCACTCCAGCCTGGGCGACAGAGCGAGACTCCGTCTCAAAAAAAAAAAAAAAAATCCTCATGCTATGTTTGGGCAACAGGAAGAACTTATTTCCACAATACACACAGTGTGAAACAGCAGTGAGATTCCCCACAAGGGGACGTGACTTTAAATGGAGACAATAGTACTGGAGCGGGACCAAGAGCCCCATGGAACGAGTCCACGGCAGACAGGAGCTAAGGGGCCGACGGGAACGGACGGCGTTTGGGGAGAAAAGCAGCACAGACTGGCCAGCGCACGGAAACTGAGAGGAGCCGGGGACACACTCCTAAGGGGTGACAGTGCCACTTCCTCAGCAGCAGAGGGTGAGACCCCTACTGCGAGACGATGCCACTAATCCCGACATCTGGGCAGAAGCGCATCTTCCTGTTGAGAGGCGCCTGCGATCCATCCTCCTCGCAGACAGCGGCAGGCACGCCGGCAGCCAGCGCCGCCTCCCTCTGGTAGTTTCTTTTGGACTCCGGGCTCAGCTGTCACAGCACAGGTTTTGGCTAAAACTCCGCTTGACAATGCTGTTTCCAAATGTCAGCCTCTGACATTTCACTTGCTGTGGGATTATACCCAGTAATTTCTCTGATTTAAGATTTTTTTTTTTTACTAACTAAGTAAACTGTCAGCACAGAAGTGGGATGAAAAACACATCTAGCAAGCCAGGTCTGACTGCCACGAAGAACACCTTGTTTCTTCCGCGGTACAGCACGCCACAGCAGAGCGAGAGCCCTTCCGGCCAGGAAAGCGCTGGGAACAAGACCAGCTGAGTGCATCTGACCTACAGCCTGCTCCCTGCAGAGCTAGGAGGCAGTCTCATCTTTCAGTGAAAGAGCCACACCCCCACGCACCCCACCCCAGCAGGTAAAGGAGTGTGAAGCTCCACCTCCCGCACTGTGGGTATATTCTTAGCACTCTATCCGTGGGGGATCTATGATTGAGACAGTAGTTAGAAAACCATTGTGTTCCATCTACTTCCCAGAGCCTGTCACATGAGAAAGGTTTAAGCCAGGTTTTTTCCTATCTGTAAGCATTCATGCATCTAATGTTAATTTTTTTTTCTTTTTTTTGAGACAGTCTCACTCTGCTGCCCAGGCTAGAGTGCAGTGGTGCAGTCTTGGCTCACTGCAACTTCCGCTTCCCGGGATTCAAGTGACCGTCCTGCCTCAGCCTCCCCAGTAGCCGGGACTACAGGCAGCCACCACCACATCCAGTTAATTTTCATATTTTTAGTAGAGATAGGGTTTCACCATGTTGGCCAGGCTGGTCTCGAACTCCTGACCTCAAGTGATCTACATGCTGTGGCCTCCCAAAGTGCTGGGATTACAAGCGGGAGCCACTGGGCCCAGCCCTAAATCTTATTTTTAAAAGATGACTGGCAACGTCACCCAGCCCAAAAGACTCCAAAACACTCAAAGGTGTGAATAAGCTTCTCCCCTCCAGGAGTACCCGCCACCTGAGGATACATAAACATAAACACTTCCTCGTCTTACTTTGCTGTGCACACCTGTCTGAAACCATCAGCACACAGTATGCTGGTGCACAATGACCTGGAGCCTGAGCTGAGCCCTGTCCTGCTTTTGATTTGGTGGATATGAGGTAGGAGGCTCAGCCAGAGTCAGAGGACGGAGGGTGTGTACTCCTGAGATGCAGGGATGGGGGAGATGCGGGGTACCGGGCCAAGCTGAAGGGGCAGGGAGAAGATGCCAAGTTTACAACCACCAGATGGGCAGCACCTCCACCTGAATTCCCAGGACACCACTGCCTTCACTTCGGGACTCTCTCCAGCCCCTGCATCCGCCCCCACCAGGCAGGCACATCTGTGTTGTTCGCACAGCTCACAGCCTATCTGGCAACCCCAAGTCCATAGTCCCGGAAGCACTATGGGAGACGTGAGGCCTCTATCCTGCTCAGTTGCACACAGTGCAGGACGTGGAGTGACATCTGCAGCACACCACTCTCTCCAAAGCCATAAGGACATACTCAGTTTAGCCAGGCGCAGTAGATCACACCTGTAATCCCAGCACTTTCGGAGGCCGGGGGGATCACTTGAGCCCAGGAGTTCAAGACCAAACTGGGTAACACAGTGAGACACGTCTCTACAAAAATTAGCCAGGTGTGCTGCGTGAGCCTGTAGTCCCAGAGACTTGGGAGGCTGAGGTATGGAGACTGCTTGAATCCAGATCAAGGTTGCAGTGAGCTGAGATTGCACCACTGCACCCCAGCCTAGGTGACAGAATGAGACATAATCTCAAAAAATAAAAGTTAAAAAAAGGGTGGGTGTGGTGGCTCACACCTGTAATCCCAGCACTCTGGGAGGCTGAGGCAGGCAGACCACCTGAGGTCAGGAGTTTGAGACCAGCCGGGCCAATATGGTGAAACCCCATCTCTACTAAAAATACAGAAAAAAAATCAGCCAGATGTGGTGGCACATGCCTATAGTCCCAGCTACTGGGGAGGCTGAGGCAGGAGAATCGCTTGAACCTGGGAAGTAGAGGTTGCAGTGAGCCAAGATCATGCCCTCCAGCCTAGACCTCAGAGCAAAATTCTGTCTTCAAAAAACAAAAAAAAAAGGCTGGGTGCGGTGGCTCACGCCTGTAATCCCGTAATCCCACCACTTTGGGAGGCAGAGGCAGGTGGATCACCTGAGGGCAGGAGTTCGAGACCAGCCTGACCACATGGAGAAACCCCATCTCTACTAAAAATACAAAAAAACTAGCTGGGCGTATTGGTGCATGCCTGTAATCCCAGCTAGTCAGGAGGCTGAGACAGGAGAATCACTTGAACCTTCAAGGCAGAGGTTGCAGTAAGCTGAGATTGCGCCATTGCTCTCCAGCCTGGGCAACAAGAGTGAAACTTCATGTCAAAAAAAAAAGAAAAAAGGCAAGCCAGGTTGGGTGGATCACTTGAGCCCAAGAGTTTGAGACCAGCCTGGGCAAACACAGCAAAACCCCGTCTCCACTAAAAATACAAAAATTAGCCAGGCACGGTGGCTGTGCCAGAGGTCCCAGCTAATCGGGAGGCTGAGGTGTGAGGATTACCTGTGCCCGGGGAGGTCAAGGCTGCAGTGAGCCAAGATCACTTCACTGCACTCCAGCCTGGACGACAGAGGGAGACCCTGCCTCAAAAATAAAAAAGAGTAGGCCGGGCGCGGTAGCTCAAGCCTGTAATCCCAGCACTTTGGGAGGCCAAGACGGGCGGATCACGAGGTCAGGAGATCGAGACCATCCTGGCTAACACGGTGAAACCCCGTCTCTACTAAAAAATATTAAAAACTAGCCGGGCGAGGTGGCGGGCGCCTGTAGTCCCAGCTACTCGGGAGGCTGAGACAGGAGAATGGCGTGAACCCGGGAGGCGGAGCTTGCAGTGAGCTGAGATCGCGCCACTGCACTCCAGCCTGGGCAACAGAGCGAGATTCTGTCTCAAAAAAAAATAAAAAAGAGTAATAAATAAAAAGAAAAATTCACTATTTTGCTTATCAAAGTCTCTCAAAGGAGGTGACTTAACTACACTATTTACCCAATTACACAGCCAATAAGAGGACATGGTCCTCGCCCACAGAAAGCTAATGTCCAGACTGACCTCACTACGGAACCATCCAGATAAAGTGGTGGGGGTGGCTATGCAGAGATAGGCGGGTGCTGGGAGAGTCTAGGGCAGCCCCGTGGCTGGCCAGGGGCTTGGGCTGACCAGCTGGTGAGCTGCATCACTGACCCAGGAAAAGCGATGACGGCTTACAAGGCACTGCAAGAGCAGGGAGGGTCACACTCACATCCAAAAACTGAAACGTCGTAACAGCTAAACATGTACCACACAGTTTTCATCCCAAAATGTTATATATATAAAATGTTTAAAGAATAGAGATGGGGTTTTGCTATGTTGTCCCGGCTGGTTTCAAACTCCTGAGCTCAAGTGATCTGCCTGCCTCAGCCTCCAAAAGTGATGCAATTACAGGCTTGAGCCACCACGCCTGGCCACTTTTTTCTTTTTTGAGATGGGGTCTCACTGTGTCTCCCAGGCTAGAGTTCAGTGGCACAATCACAGCTCACTGCAGTCTCAACCTGCTGGGCTCAAGTGATCCTCTCACCTCAGCCTCCCAAGTAGCAGGACCACAGGTGTGCACCACTGTGCCCAGCTAATTTTTGTAGAGTTGGGGTCTTACCATGGTGCCCAGGCTGGTCTCAAACTCCAGGGCTCAAGTGATCCACCCTCCTTGGCCTCCCAAAGTGCTGGGATTACAGACCTGAGCCACCACATCAGGCTGCCCCACACATTTTAAAGTTTCGCCTCCCCCTAATGTCAGATTCCAAAGACAGCAGCCTTCATGAGTCAGAAAGAAGCATCAGTCATTTTGAAATCAACATCCAAGTGAAGTGTAGAAAGCCCTCTGGATTTTTGAAACAGCAATAACAGATGATGTAATATAGACAAAGACACCCCCACCCCACTGGTTTCCCACTGCATGCCTTACATGCCACGGCACCGCTTCCATGCCAGCAGCTTCAGTGACGTAAAGCGAATGGAGTCCCATCAAGACCACAGCATTGGCTGAGCAGCTGCTCCAGCTGGGCACTGTCCTGGGCACTGGAAGTACAGCAAAGAACGAAACCAAGACTATGCCCTCGAGAAGCCTGCATTCCAGCAGGACAGACAGACTTCAAAATACAGAGCAGGGAAATGCAGCGTGTCACACGGTGATTACTGTGAGAAAAATAAAGCAGGCAAAGAGAACAGGACTATTTGGATGGAGGCGGTGCAAATTCAAATAATCAGACAGCCTTCGCTGGGAAGGTGGTATCTTGATATCTGAGCAAAGATTCGAGAAGGTGGGGAGAGCACCAGAGCCTTCCCGGCAGAGCAAAGGAGGCAGGCGCAACTCTGGAATCACAGCTGTTCAGCATGGCCACGACATGGCCACTTGCAGACAGAGCCCCTGGCTGCTGGGTAGGGACCCCAGCACCTCAGAGTACCCTTTCTGGGGTCACTTCTGGCACCCTCTGCAAACCTCAAGGGCGAAGTGTGAGGCCTGGGGCTGTCCATCAGGGTCCAGGCACCTCCTGAAGGAGCCTCGAAGCCAGCCAATCGCCGGCTCCAGACCCATGCTGTCAGGTATCTCTGTGGTCACCAGACCACTGCCACTCTCACGGGTGTGATGACATGGGACCTGTCTACTGGTAGTCTTCTGCCTTCGTGGAATTCTGTAACTTCCTTCCTGCCTCGGCCATAGCACGTCAGCCAAGCACCTGTCAGGGTCCCTCCCTGGCAGGATGATGTTTAGAAGCTCAACACAGTGCCTCTGCCTTCTCTTCAGGGCCATCAGAACTTGCTACCATGGGGGTGTTGCAATTAATAACTTTATTTCTGCAGCAAAAAAAAGATGGTTGAATATTACCTTTTAAAGCACTTTTTAGCATCAATTGTGAAATAAAAAGCCTGAGAAAAAGCCCTCTTTGAGTGTGAAGTGTCTAAATGTTTACTTGTACTACTATTGTTGTAAAGGGCAGGTTTTGCAGCATTTTCAGGTAGTGATTAAACTGCAGCCACGACCTAGAGGAAACGCACTGCCAGGGCCCACGTGCAGGGTAGGGTCCTGCCAGGCTCCCGAAATGCCCCCTTTCCCAGCACTCAGTCCCACGGAGGCAGCACAGCCTCAGGGAGGCCAGCAACTCTGGGCCTGGGGGTGAGTCCTTCAGTCCCTGCACAGTCCAATCAATCTGCCACCCATTTCGTGACCTAAAATTGTAGTAAGTAAACAATTTTGGTTATTCAGTAGCTTCTGAAATTTAAATCTCTGGAACAATTTAAAGCAATAAGACCCTAGGTGCACCTGTCTACTATCCTTGTCCTCCCTAATAAAATGAGCTAGGCGTGGTGGCTCATATCTGTAGTCCCCCATTTTGGGAGGCCAAGGCAGGAGCACTGCTTGAGCCCAGGTGTTGGGAGACCAGCCTGGGTAACATGGCGAGACCCCACCTCTTAAAAAAAAAAAAAAAATCTGCGGCTGGGC